>NC_091951.1:309216159-309553659 GCF_031021105.1 Erythrolamprus reginae
TACATTTTTCCTGGATTGTCTACATTCCTCCCTGTTTCATTCTGTCTTCCTAATTGAAGCACAATCCTTCTATGCTATTATCTTCATGTCTTAGTTTTCATTTCTTGTCTGAAGAGCTATATTGGGAATTTCCATTTTTCTCATGACTCTCTCAGAGTCTGTCTTCATAGGTTGTAATAAAGAAATCTATTTTGGAAATCTCTAAAGCATGAAATGAATTGTTTGGGAAGCAGAGCCTACAAGTGGACTACAAGCAGAGCATGCAAGCTGACATCCTATCTGCCTTGCACTCAGGTCATTGCGCAAGCAATGTTTTTTCATGCTGCTGGAAGAAATAAGTTTTCAGGTTTGGATGCATTGTAATACTTCTCTTCTTTTTAGATTCTTGGATTATGCAAAGTGGGACTAAGATATGAACAATCAAATCAATGTGCAAAATAATGATTGAGTCCATTATGGTACATTTATGGTATTCAGTGAGATTTAATAAGATATATAGAACCTTACAATTATTTGCTGAATAACAAGGCTGGATATGGACATGCAAAGAGAGGCAGGTGTTGTACATATTCCTGGTCAGTTGGAGGATGATGAAGAACTTGAGGACTCCGATACAGATAGTGTTTATGAATTAGTGGTGGGCCCGGAGTTACAGGCAGTAGAACAGGTGGGAGGCCAGCCACAGGATGTTGCTATGAATCCAGAATGTAGCGAGGAAGAATCAGATGTTCGCTGGGTCAATCTTAAATTCAGAAGGGTCCAAAAACGTAAGGAACAGGTGTTTGGAAGAAGATATTAAGGGAAGGAATGGGTTAAATACCGGAGTGATGTATTTGGTAGGTCAGGGGGTCAGTGGGGAAGAAGGGTGGAGTTTCAATGTTGTAGGGCTAAAATGAAAGGTATTTCAGTTCAGCTCCCAAGCAAGTAAATGCATTCTGTGTTATTTTACAGTCATTTCTGCTGGTTTTGAATCATGCTGTGAGTACATAAATCTTGTTAAATGGAGGAGACTGGGAGGAATGCATGAGGAATGCAATTAAGAAAGATAACGGGAGGAAGAAGAATGTGCTAGTATGAACTGTATTTTGAATATGGAAGGGAAGAGAATGAAGATGGAGTTTCTTTGTTTATGAAATATTGCATTTAGCAAGAGTTATTTGTAATAGCTAAAACCAGAACAGGTGAGCACACAAACACACACACAAAGCACGTGTCCTTTGTTAGGTTGGAAAATATGCAACCAAGGGATCTCCAGTTGCTTAGATGCTGCCTGACTAATCTCACTGTTCTTTTTAAGAGAATCCAAATAGCTTGTTTTTGCTGGAGAAAGCCAGAGGCACAATGAACCGCAGAGACCAAAGTTTTGTAGGAAGAATGAAGGGATGTTAATTAAAGGGAGGTAAGCCTATGAGGAAACTTCTTACAGGCAAATTCTGCAAAAGGCAACAGCTCTGTTGAGTTGTCCTGGTAAATAGCAAGGCAACTAACAACTGATTTAATATTCTTCAATGATTAATTGTAGTGTGGAAATGGTGACAAATGAATCTGAATGTTAAATAATTTGTGAAATACCTTTTTAAATGTGCAAGTAATTTAAAGATGTGATATGAGAACTTATGAGTGATTTAGCTCCTATACCTAAAAGGTGATCATTAAAGAGTTACGTGATCTCCTGAGTCACCAGGAGATTGCTAATAGATTCATAGAGACTGTGTCTCATGGTTCAGGATGGGAGGGGATGATGGGATGAAGTAAATCAGACAGTTTAGCAGGAAAAGCTGTGGCCTAGCAACAGATATGACAGGATGACAGCTGTGCGTGACTCCTTCTTTCACCCTTAGCCACCAGAGCTCTCTGAGTAATTGATGAAACATTTCTGTAATATAACCTAGGCATTTGGAGCAGGCATATCCACCCATTTCCTGAGGGGTTTGGGTTTTTTGCCATCTGTAGAGAGGCACTTTGGTTTCTTTTGAATTTCTTTGAGGTCCTCTTGGAATTAGGAATCCACTGTAAGTAAACATTGTTAAAATTAATTCTGCACAACAAGCACCTCTAGGTAACACTTTCTTCTCAGCTGATTCCAAGATGCTGGGATAAATTATAATCAGAAGTACTGGCATGATTTCGAAGAGGCAACCAGAAGTACAGGCAGGATTTCAAAGAGGCAGAAAACTAGAGATCAAATTGCCAATATATGCTGGATCCAGTGGTGGGCTATGAGCTGGAATGCTAAATTGTGTTTGCCACCACGGCTCGTAAGTTCTTGTGGGACCAACGCGATTTTGCTGTTACACCTGTAGAGGTAGCAAAATCGCACATGGGGACGCGACTAAAACCTTGCCGAAACTTGGGTGCAATTTTGCTACTTCCATAGGTGCAACAGCAAAATCGTGCTGGTCCTGCAAGAACCTACGAGCCACGGCAGCGAGCGCAATTTAGTGTTCTGGCTCATAGCCCACTACTGGCTGGATCATGGAGAAAGCTAGGAAGTTCCAGAAAAATATCTACCTCTGCTTCCTTGACTATGCTAAAACCCTTGATTATGTGAATCACAACAAATTGTGGCAGGTTCTTGAAGAGATGGGAGACCATCTCTAGACCATCTTATTTGTCTCTTGAGAAACCTATATGAGGGTCAAGAATCAACTGTGAGAACTGGACATGGAACCACTGATTGGTTCAAAATTGGGAAAGGAGTTTGGCAAGGCTGTAGCTGTTGCCTGTATATTGCATATATGCAGACAACATCATGTGAAACACGGGTCTAAATGAATAAAAAGTTGGAATGAAGATTCCTGGGAGAAATATCAACAACCCCAGATATGCAAATGATACTAATGTAATGGCAGAAATCAAAGAGGAACTAAAGAGCCTCTTGTTAATCCCAGCGCCGATAAGGTCCCACAGATAAGGTCCCACAGGTCCCAGCTACCGCACGAATCGCAGCGGCCGATAAGGTCCTACAGAGTTGGCCTTCTCCGGGTCCCGTCGACTAAACAATGTCATCTGGCAGGCCCCAGGGGAAGAGCCTTCTCTGTGGCAGCCCCTGCCCTCTGGAATCAACTCCCCCCGGAGATTAGAACTGCTCCCACCCTCCTTGTCTTCCGTAAACTACTTAAGACCCACCTATACCGCCAGGTATGGGGGATTTGAGACATCTTTCCCCCAGGCTTATTATAATTTATGTTTGGTATGTATGTGCTGTTTGGTTTTTAATTATGATAGGGTTTTTAGTTTTTTAATATTAGATTTGTGCCATTATAATATTGTTTTTATCGTTGTTGTGAGCCGCCCCGAGTTTTCAGAGAGGGGCGGCATTCAAATCTAATAAATTATTATTATTATTGTTGTTGTTGTGGGTGAAGAAGGAGAGTGCAAAAGTTGATTGGAAACTCAACATTAACTAAGGTCATGGCATCCAGCCCTTTCAATTCCTGGCAAATACATGAGGAAGAAATGGAGGTGGTGACAGATTTTATTTTCCTGGGCTTCAAGATCACCACAGAGACTGCAGCCAATAAATTAAAAGAAGCTTGTTCCTGGGGAGGAAAGCTATGAAAAAATCTAGACAGCATCTGAAAAAGCAGAGACATCACCCTCCCAACAAAAATGCAGATAGCCAAGGCTATGGTTTTCCCAGTTGCAATGTACAGTGATCCCTCGATTATCGCGAGGGTTCCGTTCCAAGACCCCTCGCGATAATCGATTTTTCACGATGTAGGGTTGCGGAAGTAAAAACACCATCTGCGCATGCACGCCCTTTTTCCATGGCCGCGCATGCGCAGATGGTGGAGTTTGCGTGGGCGGCGGGGAAACCCCGATCTTCATTTGCTCGCTGCTGCTGCGGCCGCCCAGCAGCTGATCTGCTCAGCGGCAGCAGCAGCGAGCAGACGAAGATCGGGGTTTCCCCGCCGCCCACACAAAGGGGAAACCCCGGCTCCTCGCTGATGCCCCCGCTCGCCCACCCGCCCGCTGCCCGCCGCCCGCCAGCAAGAGGGGGAGAGATAGAGAAAGAAAGAGAAGGAAAGAAAGAGATGAGAGAGGGAGGAAGAGAGTGTGAGAGAGGAAGAAGCAAGATAGAGAAAGAGAGAGAGAAAGAAAGATGAGAAAGGAAGGAAGAGAGTGACGTCATCGGGTGGGAAAAATCCCGATATAGCGTTTCGCGAAGATCGAGATCGCGAAAATTGAGGGATCACTGTATAACTGTGAAAGTGGACCATAAGAAAGGCTGCTAGCTGAAAAAAATTGAGGCCTTTGAACTATGTGCTGGGGAAGACTCCTGTGAGTTCCTTGGACTGCAAGGCAATCAAATCAGTCAGTCCTAGAGGAGATCACCCCTGACTGCTCTTTAGACAGAGAATGAGGTAGCTGGATGGAGTCACTGAAGCAGTAGATATAAGCTTAAATAGACTCCAGAGGATGTTAGAGAACAGGAAGGCCCGGAGGAACCTTGTCCATGGGGTCGTGATTGATTGAACATGACTTTGCAACTAACAACAACAAAATAACTGCTGGGATTATATATTCCTGTAAGGTGAACTTGATCTTCATTTAATCACAATCGTATCTTCAGTTGTAAGATCAATTATTCATCTCCATTTAGTATGCCTTTTCTCCTGTCAAACTAATTTCCTACAATCAATGTGAATAACACTCATTATTAATAGGAATGCATAATTTTCTTTGAAAACAAAAATTAATTATAGGTTTCAGAATACTGGAGAAATTGAGATACCTGCTAGGTACATCATTCCTGACAATACAAGATTAACCTGGCAAACAGCGTGTCTGTATTTAATTTAGAATTATAAACTTATTTATTCATCTGGTGACTTGTTCCTTCTTTTCCTGAAAAAAGAAAAGGAAATATGGTTGTTCAGCTTTGTACCAAAATCCAGTTAAATGCACTTTATAAATTAAGGAACCCAACTATTCACTGTCACTAACACCAAATTAGCAGTTGGGAGTAACTGATATAAGGCCCAAATGGGTACAAATATTTCCAAATTTTGAGGAGGAAATTTAATCTATCCATTTCTAAGTGGTAGTGAAAATTCCTTCTTAAGAAGAAATGGCATTATGTTAACAGAATGGGCTCCAGCAAGGTTCTCATTAGGATAACAACAAAAGAATATGTTGGGAAGAGTAGGAACGAGAATTTGTTTGATTCAGCAGACAATAGAACCAAAATTATATCAGGGTTTTTCATTTTCAAATAACTGTAGTAATATTTCAGTGCACATTCATATTTTTTTCAACAGC
Source organism: Erythrolamprus reginae (assembly GCF_031021105.1). Classification (NCBI taxonomy): domain Eukaryota; kingdom Metazoa; phylum Chordata; class Lepidosauria; order Squamata; family Dipsadidae; genus Erythrolamprus; species Erythrolamprus reginae. The sequence continues at coordinate 309,221,425 of NC_091951.1, forward strand.
ATGAGAAGAATTAATAAAGCAGATTGATGCTGTTTATCTTGTGAGGACCATCTACATTTTTCATTTGGAAGACAGTACATGGGTTTTCACTCTGCCAGGCTAAATGTAAAATGTTGATATTCTTTCAGTTAGGATCTTGGCTTTGATACCAATTAGAAAGAAAGGAAGTGCTAGAATTGAAAGAAACAATTCTAGTGTTACACTGCAGAAAAAGAAGCAACAGATACCTTGTGGGAAGAATGAATATGGGTGATAACTTAGTTAATCTGTTTTGTCTGAAGGGATGTAGGCAGGGGTAGGCTGCTGCCCAGATGTGGGGGGGACACAGTGGGGTAGCAAAAATGGAGCTCCACCCCAGAGTACCCAATTTGCACTGAAAGATGTTGAAAGAAAATGCAGGGTGTCCTGTATAAGCCACGCCTATAGTGTGGTAGTAAAAAATTTGGTAGCCCTTCACTGGGTGTAGGGTTTCCTGCCTAAGCAGGGGGTTGGACTAGAAGACCTCCAAGGTCCCTTCTATTCTATTCTGTTTGTGAAAGGACTATTTGCACTTCAGTTTGAGATGCATACAACATAGACAGCCTATGTCTGTGTTCAACTAGAGGGACACAGCATCCTGCAGAAAGCACAACTTCACAACACAGTTCTTTCAGCAGTTCCAAGAAGGCATTATTCAGGTGACCCTGAGAACACAGACAAACCCTGAAGTGACCTCAAAGACTCTCCAAAAGAATGCAAATGACCAGTTGTCTGCAAGGAATAGAAATTCTTCCATTCCTCACTCTTCTGCCACAGCTGAAAAAGCTTCTTGGATGAGAAGCGTAACATTTTGAAAGAAAGAAAAAACCAAGGAAGCTTTTCTGGAAAAAGCACCTTTAGGACAACTATGACCCGGACCACTGACAATCTCCATAGACATCTTGGAGTTAGCTCATTTCCACTAGCCTAAAATTCCATTTAGTATATCTTCCTTTTCTGATTGTTGATATACATGAGAGATAATACAAAATTATGAAAATTCTTCTATTGTTGCCTACCAGTTTCAGTACCATGGCATGACACAATCTGATGAACAATTGTATGAATTGTATAACCAATTAATAACAGATTTGGAGACTTGATTCAGTTGAAGTAAATATTGGGTTGTATTACCTACACTTGCTATTGGGAAATTCATACAATCCAAACATAAAAGATCCAAGAAATTTAGATATCATTTTCATCTAAACAAAATGGCCCATATAAAATTTTATTCCTATCCAGCTAGTACTGCCAATTGAAACTTTTCTTTTAATCCAGTTTGCTTATATCTGTCCTTTCCTATCTGAAGTGGTGTAATACCACATACCATTAAAAACGATGTTAACTTCCACGTATTTCCTGTTTTTTTAAATTTTATTTGCCTGCCTGCCTGCCTGCCTGCCTGCCTGCCTGCCTGCCTACCTATCATCTATCTATCTATCTATCTATCTATCTATCTATCTATCTATCTATCTATCTATCTATCTATCTATCTATCTATCTATCTATCTATCTATCTATCTATCTATCTATCTAATCTACCTACCTACCTACCTACCTACCTACCTACCTACCTACCTACCTACCTACCTACCTATCTATCTATCTATCTATCTATCTATCTATCTATCTATCTATCTATCTATCTAATCTAATCTATTTGATTTTATGCCACCCAATTCCCTAGGGACTCTGGGTGGCTTAAAACCAAAAAAATTGATAAATCATTGATTTATTAACCTATCAATGGTATTTTTTCTAATAGTGCCCTGAGGTTAAGATAAAAGTAGAATCTGCAGATGATTAGGATAACAAGTAGTCACTGATGTATACCAGTCCTCCATGAATTTATTCATTACAGAAAAGAGCTCTATGACGAAAGATCAGCCTTTGATCTTTCTTACTATTCTGAATATTCACTTAACTGTATTTCCCTGCATGAGTACCTGGAGATGCTTGGGCTGTGAAGCTTTATAAATCCTTAAAGCTTTGGTTGGAATCCCTATTAAAACCCACCTCTGCCGTCAGGCATGGGGGAACTGAGATATTCTTTCCCCCTAGGCCTTTACAATTCATGTATGGTATGTTTGTACGTATGGATGTTTGGTTTTACAATAAGGGTTTTTAGTTGTTTTAGTATTGGATTTACATGCTGTTTTTTGTTACTGTTGTTAGCCGCCCCGAGCCTACGGAGAGGGGCGGCATACAAATCAAATAAATAAATAAACAAACAAACAAACAAACAAACAAATAAAATAATTATGTATAAAGTGCCTTAATGATTCCTTTTTAGAGAGTTGGTTTTAATTTTAGGTTTTTCAGATCTAGTCATATTCAAGAAGATCAACTCTTTCCCAAGAGATATAAGAAACATTAACTGTTGGAGACTAATTCTTATATAGGATACAATGGACAAAGATTTAGTTTGCACAAAACCAGGAAGATTCGCTCATAAAAGTCAAGATGGCAACTGTGATAGTAAGAGAGTCTGCGGAGAGGGGCGGCATACAAATCAAATAAGTAAGTAAGTAAGTAAGTAAGTAAGTAAGTAAGTAAGTAAGTAAGTAAGTAAGTAAGTAATAAGTAAGTAAGTAAGTAAGTAAGTCAGTCAGTCAGTCAATCAATCAATCAATCAATCAATCAATCAATAAATAAACAAACAAATAAACAAACAAATAAACAAATGATCAAAACTGCTCATTTTTTGGTAAACTCTTTTTCAAGTCAGGGAACAATTCAGTGCGATTCAAAATAAACCCATTTTATATTATGAATACTGTTGGAAGAAATAGACTTGACTAATACTATACATTTGCTTATGTGGATTAATTTCAAAAACTATTCATTCAAAACAGAAGTGGGTTCCACTTTCCTTCCCTACCGGTTCACATCAAAATGGAAGTGTGCATTTTGCCTGTGTCACTTCACAGAAATAACCCTCTGCGCATGCACAGAAAGCTTTTGCGCATGTGCAGAAGGATTTTTTTTGTAAGCTGCAGTGGCCAGAGGACCTGTTTGGGAGGATGTCAGTTCAGCGACCAGCAGCAAATTTCCGCTACCAATTCTGAACTGGCAGAATCCTAGGCATATAAAATTTATGCATGGTATGTCAGTATGTATGATTGGTTTCTTAAATTGGTTTTTTTAAAATTAACTTAAATATTAGATTTGTTTACATTGTATTATTATTGTTGTTAGCCGCCCCAAGTCTATGGAGAGGGGCGGCATACAAATTTGACTAATAAATAAATAAAATAAATAAACTCACCACTGATTCAAAAGAGTACTGGGGACAAACATTTCTCAGATATTATTTTTCCATAAATGTTGGCTATATTTTCTTTAGTGTGTGTGTGTGTGTGTGTGTGTGTGTATACTGTGTGTGTGTACTTGCATGTATGCAACTCTGAAATATTTTTTTTTCAGTATAACATTTTACATGGGTTGCAGGCGATTTCATTTAGAGTTGTTAAATTACATAGTCTGTTATTTCCCTTTCTTTCTCTTCTTCTTGCTGATAGACTTAGTAGGAAATCTTTTTGGACCTGTCAGGGAACATTGCTGGGGATTTCCAGGAAAAGAATGAAAAAGCTGAAATTTGACAGGCCTCTCCAGGCTCTTGATTGTTTTTCTTATTTTCCTCTCCCTTCAGTCTGCCCCTGAAGATTGGAGAGCAGAAAAGGGAAATAATGAAATGTTCCTTGTGCGAATAAGAGCAGCACCACATGAAATTGCACAAACACAGGTTGTTCTCATGTGTACAGAAATGGCAGGAGGGAAGGTATGGGCACCCCTTCCATTAGATTACCCTCCTCATACACCTGAAAGACTATTAGAAGAATAAATATGGTGGGAAAGGGAAAGGCGGAATAAGAGTGCCCTCAATGCCCTTTTGTCTTATTCATTCATTCATTCATTCATTCATTCATTCATTCATTCATTCATTCATTTGATTTTTATGCCGCCCTTCTCCTTAGACTCAGGGTGGCTTACAACATGTTAGCAATAGCACTTTTTAACAAAGCTAGGCTATTGCCCCCACAATCTGGGTCCTCATTTTACCCACCTCGGAAGGATGGAAGGATGAGTCAACCTTGAGCCGGTGATGAGATTTGAACCGCTGACCTTCAGATCTATAGTCAGCTTCAGTGGCCTGCAGTACAGCACTCTACCTGCTGCACCACCCCGGCTCGTCTTGACATCTTCTTCACAGGAATCTGTAAAGGGAAAGGCAAAAAGCAGAATCTAATCAAATTCCTCTCCTTATGTGTGTATTTACATGTACATCAATTTCCTCAACTTCTTTATGTGTACACAATGTTATGTATGTGCATGTAAAGAAGGGCAGAAATTCATTTATATTAATATTCTTTATGTTCTTTTTTGTTTGTTTTACTTTATTTTGGGTGATTCAATTGCATAGCTAATTAATTTGTTGGTTATTACTTTTTTCCATTAAAACATGTTTTTGCATGTTTTTTAATATATCTTTTTAAAATTGTCACAAAATTTAACAAACAAAAGCTTCAGTTGTATTCTTATAGCTGCCACTTTGGCTGTTTTCACCCCATCCCCAAATACAATGTGGAAAGCCTACCCCATTTGGTAATTAGCAAAGTAAGGTTAAAAATCTTGTTGAAGCAATTGTCCCCAAGGTGATATTTCAAGAGGCAATTGGACTTTCTGGTTCTTCTTTGAAGATGCTTTGCTTCTCATCCAAGAAGCTTCTTCAGTTCTGACTGGATGGTGGGGAATGGAAGGATTTATATTCTTTAAAGACAGCTGGTCATTTGCATTCTTTTATAAAGTTGTTAAGTCATGTGGTGGTTTATCTGTGTCATCAGGGTCACCTGAGTGATGCAAATGGGTGTGGAGCCTACTTAGAACTGTTGAAAGGACTGTGTTGTAGATTGGAGATATATGATGTTAATAGGGAAGGGCTGCAATTTTTTTTTACTACCACACTGTTGGCATGGCTTATTTTGTGGGTGTGGCTTGCTGGCCATGTGACCAGAAGGGAATGCCTTGATGATCATGTGACCAGAGGTGGCTTAAAAGTCATGTGACTGACTTAAAAGTGGCCAACTTGATGTCACTCACATCAAGGTTTTGGATTAGGGTTAGGGTGCCTGGCCTCTCATCATCTCAAAGAGATACAATTTCTCTATCTATCTATCTATCTATCTATCTATCTATCTATCTATCTATCTATCTATCTATCTATTGGATTTGTATGCCGCCCCTCTCTGGAGACTCGGGGCGGCTAACAGCGACAATAAAACAGTGTACAATAATAATTTGGTATTAGAAATGATTAAAAATCCATTAATATAAAAACCAAACATACATATATACATACCATGCATAGAATTGTAAAGGCCTAGGGGGAAAGAGGATCTCAATTCCCCCATGCCTGGCGGCAGAGGTGGGTTTTAAGTTGTTTACGAAAGGCAAGGAGGGTGGGGGCAGTTCTAATCTCTGGGGGGAGTTGGTTCCAGAGGGCCGCGGCTGCCACAGAGAAGGCTCTTCCCCTGGGTCCCGCCAGGCGACATTGCTTAGTTGACGGGACCCGGAGAAGATCCACTCTGTGGGACCTAACTGGTCGCTGGGATTCGTGCAGCAGAAGGCAGTCCCTGAGGTAATCTGGTCCGGTGCTGAACATCCAAACTATACTATTTAATTCTATGTATATATGCCATATGTGTACATACATAATACACACAGACACACAAAAATATACATTATCTACTACATAAACTATATGTACAGAGAGAGAGAGAGAGAGCTCTTCTAAAATTATACACATTCAACCTCATTTACTGTGATAGGAAAAACATATCCAGACCCAGAAGGGAAAAAAAGAAAAAAAAATCAAAATTTTTCTACCGGTTCTGTGTACCTGACTGTACCTGTAGGAGCCTATCACTGTATGTTGCATCCCTCCCCTTCTGTTGAGAGAAGGCTGTTCAATTTTGACAGAGATGGCCTCTTTGACCCCTATTTAAAACCAGTGGTCCTCTTTGTCCAAAATGTGGACTTTGCTAATGACTCTAAAATAATGCAGATAACCAGCTGTATGCAAGGAGTATAAATCCTTCCATTCCTCATGAAACACCTTCAAAGCAAAACTAGAAAGTCTAGTTGCCTCTTGAAAAAGTGCCTTTGAGACAACCATCACATGGATGACTGAGAACCTCCATAGACATTTGTTGAAGCAATTGTTTCAGTGTTTATCAATTCTGCTAGAAATGTTAATGGAAAGATTCCTAGTCAACTGGTAAAAGATACTGGACTTTCTTAATTCACTGAAAACTGTTGTTGTCTGCTTCTCAATGGTTAAGAATATTTGATAGTGAGATATTCTTGCATCCCCATGCTACCTTTGCTTCAAAGTTTGATTTTACTCTTCTTGGTGATTATTTCACTGAGGAGAAGCTGAATCAAATCATTTAATATAGGATTGTAATAGAGAAAGGATAGATGTAGAAGTTGGATTTCTTTCAAAAAAGAAATCAAGCATACTATTGTATTTAAAATAAGAAACATTAAACTATATCCATATAATCAGTCATATTTATTTTACTTGACAGTTTATAAAATATAGTAAAATTGCTATATGGATTTCCCCAGCCATTGTTGCAGTCTCCTTGAATTCAATATGGGACTCCAGTGAAACCTTAGTTAACAGATCAGTTGAGATTAGATGGAGTCTGTTAATCCCAACCATTTGTTTAATAGGAGAATCTATAATTCTTGATGATGTCATTATCCAAATGATAAAAATTGCATGACTTTAAAATAAATGAAATAGGAATGCCATATCTTATGTCCAGATTTCCTTGCATCAAACCAGAGCTATAAAATCAAAATGTTGCAGACTTTATAAAACAGGTAACTATGCCTCATCTGAGCCAGGGGTGGGTTCCTCCCAGTTCGGACCAGATAGCCTGAACAGTTAGTGACCTGCTAGTGATGTAATTTTGGCATCATGGATCTGGTTCTGTTAGTTCATGCTCATTGCCATCTTTTTTCCTGTATTTTCACCTGATTTTCCTGTGTTTTGATGGTTTCTCCTTGTTCTGTGCTTTTAAAAAAAGTCCCACCTCCGGGGTAATACTGGCCTTTATTTTTTCACCTGAAGCACAGCTGATCAGCTCCTCAGCTGTGTTTTGGGCTGCATCCACTGTCTGAGCATGCACGGAAGTAAAATCGCATGAAGGGACCCCTGCATGAGCAGAGAGAGCATGAGCATATGAAACGTCATCATGCAAACCAGTGGCGAAGATAAGTGGAACCCACACCTGATATGAGCTATAGACTTTTACCATCCCAGAAACAATAGCATCCATAAGGGAGCCAATGAGTATGTATTAACAATGCTGGTGGGGATAGGGTGGGGCAGGGGTGGGCTACCGCCCGGATGGGGGACAATGCAGTGGGGTAGCAAAAATGGAACTCCACCCCAGAGCTCCCAATTTGCACGGAAAAATGTTGAAAGAAAATGCAGGGCATCCTGCATAAGCCACGCCCACAGTGTGATAGTAAAAATTTTGGTAGCCCTTTGCTGGGTGGTGTGGGGGGAATGATGAAATAAACATTATGCTATTTTATGGCAAATCCCATTTTGTTTGAATGTGACTTGTGAGGCGCTTGCAGTGTCGTGATATAAGGCTGCTTTTGTTATTCTGATGAAAGATGCAAACTCCTGCAAGTAGCATCATCTTGTGCTGTAATTCACTAAAACTATATATGGCTTCTTAAAGCAGCAATTTCCTATTCTCCCTTAAAATACTGTACAGTGGTACCTCAAGATACGAACTTAATTGGTGACGGGAGGAGGTTCGTAAGGTGAAAAGTTCGTAAGACGAAACATTGTTTCCCATAGGAATCAATGGAAAAGCAATTAATGCGTGCAAGCCCAAAACTCAGAAACCCGGAAGCCGGCCGCCACCACCGAAGGAGGCTTGAGCCTCCCTTTGCCCCACGCTGCTTTGCCCTGCCTGTTGTCCTGGGTGAAGTGCTGGGGGGAGGGAGTCAGGAAGGTCCTCCTGCTTCCCCCCCCAGCCAAAAACACCCGCTTGAGCCAGGATGACAGGCAGGGCGGAGCAGCGTGGAGCAAAGGGAGGCTGAAACCGCCGGCGGCTTCAGCTTCCCATTGCTCCGCGGGAGCGGCAGACTGCCTTTGTATTTTTGGCTGGGGGGGAAGCAGGAGGCGCAGGATCGGGCCGGCGGCGGGCGCACCGCAAGGTAGCAGGTCAGCATCCTGGGCGGCTGGGCGGCGGGCGAGGAGGCGCGGTCGAGCGGACCTGGCTCCGGCTCCGGCTAGACCTCCAGCAAGGATGGGGCGGGCAGTGGGTGCGGCGGCAGCGGTAGGGGCGAGGGTGCATCCTCTTCAGGGCTGGTTGCCCCCAACGCAGTGGGGAACATTGGCGCGGGAGGCAGGAGAGGACCGGGTGACTGGAGCAGCAGCGCGGCTTCTTTTTGCCTGGGAGGGAAGGTGAAATGCCAGCGGCTCTAGCAGCTGCTACGAGCAGCATTTCACTTTCCCTCCCTTGCAAAAAGGCCGGCATTCTGGGATGATGGGGCTGGACTTCCCCAGCGGAAGGCGTGCCCCTCTCCATGGCTTCTTTTTGCCTGGGAGGGAAGGTGAAATGCCAGCGGCTCTAGCAGCTGCTTCGAGCGGCATTTCACTTTCCCTCCCAGGAAAAAAGGCCGGGCGAGGAGGTGGAGCCCGTTTCTTTCCTGCTGCCACTACTCTCCTTGAAGGTTTTCCCGACAAAGCGCTGCGCTGGGCTCCAAACTGGCGCAAAGTTCTCCCTGCCTCCTATGCGGCCACCTTCCCCAAGGAGCCTCCCAACCGCAGAGGAGGCAGGGAGAACTTTGCGCCACTTCGGAGCCCAGCGCAGCGCTTTGTCAGGAAAACCTTCAAGGAGATAAACGAGCTCCGAAGTGGCACAAAGTTCTCCCTGCCTCCTCTGCAGACGGGAAGATCTTTGGGGAAGGCGGCCGCAGGAGGAGGAATAGGAGGATAAGCTGCAGCAGCCCCCGCCCCGCCAGCACAAAGGTAACCCCGCCCCCTGGCCAGCAAGAAGGCTCCTTTGGGAAGGCGGCCGCAGGGGGAGGAGCTGGAGAGGCAGGATAACTTTGCGCCGCTTCGGAGCCCGTTTCTTTCCTGCTATCACTATCTCCTTGAAAGTTTTCCCGACGAAGCGCTGCGCTGGGCTCCAAACTGGCGCAAAGTTCTCCCTGCCTCCTCTGCGGCCACCTTCCCCAAGGAGCCTCCCAACCGCAGAGGAGTCAGGGAGAACTTTGCGCCACTTCGGAGCCCAGCGCAGCGCTTTGTCGGGAAAACCTTCAAGGAGATAAATGGGCTCCGAAGTGGCACAAAGTTCTCCCTGCCTCCTCTGCAGATGGGAAGATCTTTGGGGAAAGCGGCTGGAGGAGGAAGAGGAGGATAAGCTGCAGCAGGGAGGTTTCTGGGAAGCCCCCCAGCCTGGCTGTCATCTTTTAAAACAGCCGGGCGGCTTTCCAGGAGCCTCCCGCAGCCGAACGCCAAACCCGAACTTCGGCGTTCGGACGCGTGGCTATTTAAAAAGGTGACAGCTGGGTTGGGGGGCTTCCCAGCAACCTCTCAAACCCGGAACCTTTGCCGAACTTCCGGGTTCGGGGTTCGGGGGGGTGCTGAGAAGCCCCCCAGCCCGGCTGTCACCTTTTAAAATAGCCGCGCGGCTTCCCAGGAGCCTCCAAACGCCAAACGCGGAAGTTCGGGTTTGGGGTTCAGCTTCGGGAGGCTCCTAGAAAGCCGCATGGCTATTTTAAAAGGTGACCGCCGGGCTGGGGGGCTTCCCAGCACCCCCCCGAACCCCAAACTTTTGCCGAACTTCCGGGTTCGGGGGGGGGTGCTGGGAAGCCCCCCAGCCTGGCGGTCACCTTTAAAAACAGCCGGGCGGCTTCCCAGGAGCCTCCGAACGCCGAACCCGGAAGTTCGGGTTTGGCGTTCGTACCTCGAAAAACGTTTCTAAGAAGAGGCAATTTTTTTCTGAACCCCGGGTTCGTATCACGAGTTGTTCGTAAGACGAGGGGTTCGTATCTTGAGGTACCACTGTATATTCTCCATTCTCTATCTCCTTCCAAATATTTTAGGACTGTAAAATTCCCAGCTGCTTTGACGGAAGCTGGTTATTTATTATAAGACCAGAGAAGAAAAATATCAAGACTAGATTTAGCTATTAAATATGTCAAAGGGTTAAATAAGGTCCAGGAGGGAAGTGTTTTTAATAGGAAAGTGAACACAAGAACAAGGGGACACAATCTGAAGTTAGTTGGGGGAAAGATCAAAAGCAACATGAGAAAATATTATTTTACTGAAAGAGTAATAGACCCTTGGAACAAACTTCCAGCAGACGTGGTTGATAAATCCACAGTAACTGATTTTAAACATGCCTGGGATAAAACATATATCCACCCTAAGATAAAATACAGGATATAGTATAAGGGCAGACTAGATGGATCATGAGGTCTTTTTCTGCCGTCAGTCTTCTATGTTTCTATTGTTTCTAAGATGCTCAATTCTGTTAGGTCCAAGAAAACCTGTTGATATTGTTTCTTTAAAAGAAATTGAGAATGCCATAGGAATTCTCCAGAGGCAGGCTTACAAAATAGGCATAGATTCTCATACAACCAAGCTCCAGGTATCATATAAATTTGCACGGTCTTAATTTTTTTCAGTTCATTTTTAGAATAGAATAGAATAGAATAACAGAATTGAAAGGGACCTTGGAGGTCTTCTAATCCAACTCCTGCTTGGGCAGGAAGCCCTATACCAATGGTTCTCAAACACCTTCTTAAAAACTTTAAAACTTCCAGTGTAGTTCTAAATTGTTTCTCTCCTTGATTAGTTTCAACATATTGCTTTTTGTTCTATCCTCAGGTGCTTTGGAATATAACTTGACTCCCTCTTCTTTTAACATTGCTCATCAGAATGATAAAGTGATGAAGAGGAGATAAGGAGGCATATTGATTGAAAGATTTCTTCTCTTTCTCTCTTTTTTCATTAGATTCAATTTAAGGCAAGAAAAAGTTAAAAGAGAGAAGAATATGTTTAGGAATTGGGTGGTGGTAGCCCTGGTCTTATCTCACAAATCCTTAGCTTCTAGTAGCTACTGAAATAAATTTAACTGTGAAGTCAGGGGAGACTTGTGCATTTTAAAATCTTACATTGGTGTAGACAAAAAGATGTTGAACTTTTAGAGATAGCTGTGACCCTTAGACATGGCACAGGATGGAATGGGGAGAACAAATTGTTGTTGTTGTTGTTTTAAATTAAATGTTGCAAGAAACATTCTTGATCTATTGGACACTAGCTTACTGACTCATACAGAGAATTTGACTCTCAAGTTTTTAGTTTGTTTTATTGTCAAATAAAACTGTTTACTGTGACACTATGTCATTCTGCCAAAAAGAAACTGTTCTCTCACTAGATGCTGCACAAATTTGTCTCCTAGGATTTTTTGTGTAAGTTTTTGGCAGGTCATGTATTGGAGAAGAGGAGTTTTCCCCTAGACATTTCCCTAGCATAATGTTTCAAACTGTTCTTGTCTCTTGTCTTATTTTAGAGGTCATAAGGACTACAGATTCCTTTTATATATTTGGAAAAAACTGTCAAGAAAAAGAGAGAAGACTTTTCTAATGTATCCATAGAGATTATGGAAGAAGGCTTTTCATTAGGTCTAAATTTAATCACGTATATTTTAGCAAACCATTATATAGGAAAGTAAGAGCCCAACAGGTAAATGGGATGGGGTAAAATCCAGCAGGTTCTGACAAGTTCTGGAGAACCAATAGCAAAAATTTTGAGTAGTTCAGAGAACCGGTAGTGGAAATTTGGGGTTGTTTGGAGAACCAGCAAATACCTACCTTTGGCTGTCCCCAGAGTGGGGTGTGAATGGATATTTTGCAGTATGCCTCCCCTGGAGTGTGGTGGGAATGGAGATTTTGCAATATACTTCCCCTGCCATGCCCACCAAGCCACGCTCACCAAGCAACACTATGCCTACCAAGCCACACCCACAGAACCGGTAGTAAAAAGTGGGACGGGAGATTTTATGTTAGATCAACGACATCAAATAACTGCTGGACCAATTGTCCATTCAGTGTTTAGTTAGCAATCCTAAATTTATTCTCAAATATTGCCAGTGTCAGGCAGAAATAATTTTTCATGAGCTCAGTGTATTGCATCAATGTTCTTCATAAAAAAATAATAGATCCATTAGAATGGATGCTGTTTGTAGAATCCATTTCCCTTCCCTCTTGATGTCTGTTTTGTCGGGATTTAGAAGACCCCCTTACCTTAGACAAGGCGCTCAGCCCGTGAGGAGTGAGCCGGGAGCTTCCAGAGGGGATGAATAGTGAAGTACAGACAAGCATGTTCGAATGAACAAGTTACTTTTTATTAGAAAAGTACAAAAATAATAAATGTCTGGAGAGACATGAAAAGCACATCCTCTGGCTAGGATGTATAGAAAAGAATATGTCCTCTGAATAAGGACAGCCCTTCTTCTTGGAGAAGGACAGGATGTGAGCAAACAATTACATCACACAGGAGGAGCTACCTTACTAGACAGAATTAACTCTCTAACTACTGGATGTTTCTCAATGTCATGGGGGCTGGCAATTTCCAGCGTGACACCCCTTCTTTGTCAGTCATCAGAGACAAGAGGGACATCTGGACATCAAGACATCAATTCACTTAAGGCACAATTTGTTGGTGAGGTATTCATGTTGATCAGCTGGCAATGGCTTATTCAGCAAGTCAGCGATCTGCTCAGTAGTAGCCACATACTGAAATTTCACGAAACCATCTTTCACCTTCTCTCGGATATTTTGATACCGGATGTGAATGTGCCGTGAACGAGCTCCAACAAATTCAGCTTCAGCAATGAATGCAACTGAAACATTATCCTCCATAATAACAATTGGTGTCATAGGACCTTTCCAAATACTATCAATGAGAGGAAAAAGAGACATTAATGCATTACAGCAATCAGAAACACATGCATATTCAGATTCAGTTGAAGAGCAAGAAATAAACTTCTGCTGCCTAACTTTCCAAAAGAAAGGACAACCATTTAAAAACATGATATAACCAGAAGTACTTTTTCGTGTTTCTGTGTCACTTGCCCAGTCAGCATCAGCATAACAAATCACTTCAGGGTACCCAACATGATCTGGCTCAAGGTACAGCTTCTTGCCTTTCGTGAGCTTCATGTATCTGAGCAGCTTCTTTATGCAAGACCAATGAAACGTGGTAGCCTTTCCAACGTATCTGGACAGTAGATTCACACTCAGTGAAATGTCAGGTCTCGTCCAGCTGCTGATGTACAATAGCGATCCAATCACTGACCGGTACAATGTTTTGTTCTCAAAATCAGGATACTCTTCTCGGGTTAACCTGTAAAAGTCAGTTTGCATAGGAGAACGACAAGTATGCGCATCAGACATGTTACAATTTTGCAAAAGCTGGTCAACCTTACTTTCTTGTGAAAGAGAGAACCCCTTCTCAGTTTTCTCAAACTGAACACCTAGATAATCATTGATATGCCCTAGGCTTTTCAAGGTGAAATGTTTCTCAAGGCCCTTAGCAAAAGTTTGACTAGTGCTTTCATTGAGACCTACATAAACAATATCATCAACATAAACAAGAACAATTTCATAAGTCTTACCTTGCCCCTTTGTGAACACGCATCCATCAGATTCGGACTTAATAAAGCCCATTGAATTTAGCTTTTGGGATAATAATTTGTACCAGCAGAGGGCGCTCTGTTTGAGGCCGTACAAAGACTTGCTCAGAAACCAAACCTCTCCTTCTCGGTTCTGGAATCCAGGAGCACCTTTGACGTAGATCTCTTCATTCAGATCAGCGTTCAAATAGGCAGTCTCTACATCAAACTGGAAAACTTCTAAACCCAAAGCAATAGCAGTGATTAGGGCAATCTTGACACTTTCATTTCTGACTGTGGGTGAGTATGTATCTGTGTAGTCATCCGGATAAACTTGAGAAAATCCTTGAGCTACAAGCCTAGCTTTGTACAGCTTTTCTTCATTAGGCTTTTGTTTGACTTTATACACCCAGCGTGTGCCAATGACTTTCTTCTTGTTAGGAGGCTCCACCTTCTGGAACACATTAAGTTTCTTTAAACAGTCCAGTTCGTGTTCCATAGCCTCATGCCATTTTTCTTGTTCAGAGTCAGGCAAAAGTTTGATCTGGTGAAAATGATCAGGTGGAAGTGTAAGATTGTTACACATGAAAAGATAAGGAGAATCAGATACTTGCTGTGCAAATCTCTTTGGAGGAGTTCCTTTGGTAGTTCTCTTGGAACGTCTGGGAACGCTGGTCCATTCATCATCATCATCTCCGCCTTCAAGTTCATCACCAGAGGTTTCCTCGGCAACTGTCGAAGGCTGTTCATCATCTGGAACATTCGGAATATCTGGCACAGATCCTTCGGTATCAGGACTCTGGACACTTTCCTTAGGGAAATAAACTGAAGTATCATTACTATGTATACTGGACCAATTTGTGTCTTCCTCAAATTTGGCTGAATTAGAAATATAAACTCTGTGATGAGAGTCAGCAAATTTGTGGTACTTGGAGACTTCATCAAAGCCGATGAATCTCATTCTTTCTGACACAGGACCTCCTTTTCTTCTCTGTTCAACTGGAATGTTAACAGTGGCATAACAACCAAAAATGTAAATGTTTTGAATGTCAGGTTTCTTGCCATGGAGCAAGTAATAAGGAGTGTCTTGAATGACGCTACTCCATGTTCTGTTAACAATGTAATTAGCATACCTTAATGCTTCGCCCCAGTATGAAAAGTCCACGTTTGCATCCTCAATGAGACAACGAAACATTGTCTGCAGAATCCCGTTCCTGCGTTCGCACACACCATTGTGAGCCGGCGTCCCGGGTGATGAGGTCTGCTGGCGGATTCCATTCCTGGCCATCCATCCTTGGAACTGTTGCGACATAAATTCGCCTCCACGATCACTTTGAATCCGCTTGATCCAGACGTCGTGTTGGGTAAGTATCTCTGCAGCAAAGCCTTTAAAAGCCTCAAACGCCTCTGATTTTTGTTTTAAAAGAAAAACATAGCCAAATCGTGAGTAACTGTCAACTACAGTTAAGAAGTACTTACGTTTACCAACAGTAGGCCGAAATGGACCGACAACGTCGGTATGGACCAATTCAAAGATGCGTGTACAGAGCCGGACAGCAATTTTTGGAACTGGGGAATGACGGGATTTTGCGGAATTACAAATTTTACAATCTAGGTAAACCTTGCAAGCCCCATCAATTGTGAACCCATCAACATATTCAGACATCTTTGCTAAGACGGGGTAAGAAGCATGCCCCAAGCGACGATGCCATCTGTGAATGCACCTGGAATGAAAAGATTTGTTTGTTAACATATGTTTAACATTTTTAACAGCATTAGGAACCTCAGGGGTTTCATTGGTTTTAGGAACCTTTGAACTAGCGGTGGCACCAGGGTTTCTCTCTGGACCTGTGCAATCGCCCTTTGGAACGCTTATACTTACACTACCTTTGCTGGCAGGTTTGGGTTGCAAATAAAAAACACCTTCGATGGGGATGGCAGTAGCAAGAAGTTTGCCATCCTTGAAAATGTTAGAGTCTTTGAGTCCAAAGTTCATTACAACCTTCAATTCTTCTTTCAGGCAATATCCACTAAGGATGTTGTTCTTGGCAGTTGGAACGTAGAAAACATTTGAGATAAGGGAGTCCAGTTCTTTGACGAAGACTTTTCCTTTTCCTTCCACCTTGGAACGTAGACCACCAACTCCATACACTTCTTTGACATCTGTTGGGTGTAGCTCACTGAAGGATTCCTTCCGGTACGCGATGTGTGCCGCTGCTCCACTGTCTAGGGTCCATAACTCACGAATGTCGTAGAGTGGACTCTTGTCAGGAACAATGCTGAGGTGGATGGTACCAACATAAGCAGGTTTCTCATCTTTGGAGTCTTTGGGAGTTGACTTTGCAGCTCCAGAACTCTTTCCTCTGGATCCTTTCTTGTGTGCGCCTTTAGGCTGGGTTGGATAAGGTGGATGATCAGTCTCGCCAGACTTCACACTTTGCACATCAGGAGATTTGCGAGTGTCATCCTTCTTAAAAGGTTTCTGGCGTGAGTACTTTGGAGTACTTGTTTTCTGCTGACCGCCCTTGGCCAAGTTAGATTTAAATGCTGCTGACATAGGTCTAAGGCCAGTGTTCAGCAACTCTGCTTCTTCAGTTAGCATGTTACAGAGTCTCTGAGTAGATTTCTGGGCCATTGGGAGTATGCTGAACTTGTAAATAACTTCCTTCCATTCAGGACCAAGAGAAGTTATAATAGCCGCATTGACTTGATTATCATCATAGCGATATCCTCTTTCTTCTAAATCTTTGTGCATTGTAAGGATTTTAGAAAGGTGAGGTGCAAGTTCGCCCCCTGTTGGAAGTTTAGTATTATTAAACTTGGCTATCAGTATGTAATTGCTTTCATCTGATATTGGCCTAAACATGCCATCTATTGACTGCAATATCTGAGCTGAAGTAATGTCATGTGTGTCATATCTCTGTGACAACTGTGAATCCATGCTCATGAGAATGAGTAGCTTGGCTTTTATGTCAGCTTCCCTTTCTTCTGCAGTCCAGCGCCTTACTGGTGGATTATGAACAATCCCATCTATGTCATGAGCCAGTAGGTGCAAATTTATTCTGTGAAGCCACTTCCTATAATTGTATCCATTAGGTAACAGCACAAACTCACCTTTCAGAACAGAGGAGGTGATGGTCTGTCTTGCTGGAGCAGTCTGCTGGACCGCTTGGAGTGGTTGGGGTTGAGCCCCTACCCCTCCTGACAAACCTTGTGGCTGTACCATCTGGGGAAGTTGTGCAGGCATCTGCGGAATAAAAACTGGAGGTATCTGCGATGAAACAGAAGTACCTGGATTAAATGGATCTTTTCTTTGCATTTCAGCAGCCATGTCTGCCTGGGAAAGTCCCTGTCTGGCTTCTGGCAATGGTTTTTCCTTTCGGACGTTCCATCCACTAGTGGCCGCTGTTGCGTAACTTGCAGCAGTGGGGGAAAGCCTCCCCCTTTCTCGGCTTGCAACGGCTTCAGACTGCAAATGGACCATTTTTTTTTCTTCGAGCTGGAGAGCCCTCCCTTGTTCAAAAGGAATGTGCTCTATGTGAGAGCGTGATGGGAAAAAATGTGTGACCACAGGAGGATTTACGATGTGCCCATGCGTATCTTGGGGTGAGTGGGAGGAATGGATTCCTTCTGTCTCTCCCTGTGGAGAATGAGCACGTGAACTGCCTCTCAGGGACATAAACTCCATTTTTTCTGCAAGAAGTTTAAGCTGAAGTTTTTTAAGAGATCGTAATTCAGATCTGACTTCATCAGCCTTTTTAAAATAGCTGAAATAGATTTCTTGCTGCTCTATAGTTTTCATTGTAGGAAGGTTTTCAAAACGGAGACAGACTGATTCTAAAGAATTTATCTCCTTCTCATCCTTCTCAATGAGCTGCTCAATTTTCTGCAGATTTAAGGAAGTTCCTTTTATTTTAGCAGAAGTGAGAGAGCTAAAATCATCTAGGTGCCTTGTTTTGGTTTGAGCCTTAACGTGGGTGCCGGATGATTGTGAGGGGAACAGAGTTAACGTCTCCTCCTCCTCATCTTCGCTAGGATTAATGGAAAGACTGCCGGAGGGCTCACCCTGGGTAGATTTACAATCCTTTTCCCTGGTTTCTACATCATCAATCAAGTAAGATTCACTTACGGTTCGTTGAGTGCAGGGGTCAGCTAGAAGAAGCTCCTTCTCACCTTGCAGAGACATTGTTGGATTCCTTTTACAATCGGTTACACGAATTGTCTCCTTGAGTTGGGCCAGCAGCTCGCTCGAGAGAGAATCAACGTATGACTGCGTGAGAGGATTACGTTTCTTTTTCGCTGGCATTTGGGAAAAATTCCTAGGAAGCTTACGGAGTGTAAGCGGGGTCTGTTACTTCAATAATAACCGTGCTCGGCCACCATGTCGGGATTTAGAAGACCCCCTTACCTTAGACAAGGCGCTCAGCCCGTGAGGAGTGAGCCGGGAGCTTCCAGAGGGGATGAATAGTGAAGTACAGACAAGCATGTTCGAATGAACAAGTTACTTTTTATTAGAAAAGTACAAAAATAATAAATGTCTGGAGAGACATGAAAAGCACATCCTCTGGCTAGGATGTATAGAAAAGAATATGTCCTCTGAATAAGGACAGCCCTTCTTCTTGGAGAAGGACAGGATGTGAGCAAACAATTACATCACACAGGAGGAGCTACCTTACTAGACAGAATTAACTCTCTAACTACTGGATGTTTCTCAATGTCATGGGGGCTGGCAATTTCCAGCGTGACATGTTTAGCCGTAATCTATCCCACTTCCCCTACAACAATAGAAATGCATAATTAAGAGGCAACCCTTAATATGCAAATGAAAAAAGATGGCGAAGCTCCAGTTATGTTACATTATGGTGAAACATGACTTTGGATTAAGGCTTTTTTTTTGTGAGTGTGTGTGGTAAATGCATATATCTAAAAAAACTAGTTAGTAAGGTGGTTCAGTAAAAGAAAATGGAGCCTGCAATCCTGAATACTTGGATTAGGCTCCAGAGTGGAGTAAAGACCTAAGCAATGTAGATAAGCAATGAAATGAACCACAAATAGGTTTTAAAGCTGAGCTAAATCCCACAAAGAACTTGGATGTTCACACTAAAGGGAAGAACAGAGGGTATTTGGAGACAAAAACTGTTTAAAAGTTTAAATCCAAAAATACAGCCACTCCATCTTTGGTTTTAATTGTTTTTTTTAGAAGACTGCACAGTGGCCCAATCTGGACAGATGTGTGTGATGAATTTTTCAAATAGAATAGAATAGAATAGAATTTTATTGGCCAAGTGTGATTGGACACACAAGGAATTTGTCTTGGTGCAGATGCTCTCAGCGTACATAAAATAAAATACACATTTGTCAAGAATCATGTGGTACGACACTTAATGATTGTCATAGGGGTCAATAAGCAATGAAGAAGCAATATTAATAAAAATCTTAGGATATAGTGAAACTATGAGTAAAGTTAAAATTCAGCCATCCTTGTCCAAATTCAAATACTCTGTGATGCGACGGTTGCCATTTAGAAAGCAATCCATATTATTGTCAAGAAAACTACATGAGCCATGTAGTCACCAGGCAGTAAAAGAATCTCTATCTTTATATAAAAATTAAGCCTTTCCTCCAGAAGGAGCATGGTAAAGAAATTATTCAGTCTGATGTGAGTGATCGTGCTCTTCTGGAGGTCCTCAGGATAATTGATTGAGATATGTTGTGAGTCATACAACCCCTCCCCCCACATATTATGGAAAACACTATACAGTAGTCCCTCGCTATATCGCGCTTCACCTACTGCGGCTTCACTTCATCGCGGGTTTTCAAGAAATATTGATGAGAAAAATCATTCGCGGATCTTCGCTGGTTCGCGGGTTTCTGAGGAAGTTGATCGGCAGATTTAAACAGCCTGCGGAACTCGATCGGCAGGTTTTTCAAAAAAAAAATATCTAAAATTGTAAATACTGTATTTAAATACTGTATCTAAAATAAATACTGTGTGGGAAGGGTTTATAAACACTTAAAACAATGAAAACTTACCAAACAATTACAATATAAATACTTAAATAAGTACTATCGTCGATAAATTCCTCATCGTGGATTTCACCTATCACGGCCGGGTCTGGAACGTAACACCAGCGATAGGTGAGGTCTTACTGTATAGCTCATTGTTTGCAAAACATGCATTATCCTTAGAACTTGTGCAAAAGGAATTTCAGTGAAATTATTTGAAAATGAGAGTACTGTACTTAGAAGTAGCTTTTCCTGCCAAAACTCTGGAATAGCCAATTACTGATATTCTTGTAAATTGAAGGGTGACTTTGGTAATTAGGTTGTGTATCTGCTTGTATCAGCAGTTCCCTGAAAACAACTCTGTTTACCTCAGTGGAGAACTATATAACTCTAATTTTTCAACAGAGGAAAACCATGAACAATTAGATTTGATTTGTCTGCAGTCCTCTGATGCATTGTTCATGCTGCTAGGAGACCTAGCTGACTCTAGTACTGCTCTTTTTCCTAAAACAAAGTTGAAGTTTTGGCCAAAAATGGCAGGGATAATTGTGCATAAATAGAGACCTAATATGCCTGCATTTATTTGTGGTGTTGCCATGTCATTTGCTTCAGTGTCCTATATCTATTCTTATTTAGTTTTCTCTTATTTTTAGTGCAACAGATATATTTAGCTTTTGGTCTTCATTTCATGGCAAATTTTATTTATTTATTTATTTATTTATTTATTTATTTATTTATTTATTTATTCATTCATTCATTCATTCATTCATTCGTCCAATACACAAATACACAGGAAGAAAATAGACATGTGGCAATATATATAAGGGTAAAAGTGAAGTTAGAGGAGAGGATATACGAAAGGAAGAGAATATATATGATAGATGAAAGAGAGGAAAGACAATTGGACAGGGGATGAAAGGCACACCAGTGCACTTATGTACGCCCCTTACTGGTCTCTTAGGAACCTGGAGAGGTCAATCGTGGAGAGTCAATTGTAGCAATGGACATGCAGACATGGTAAAAAGTTTCCAGTCCATACTATATAATCAAACTTGGACTTGGTCATGGTTCCCCTTGCAACCAGGAATTCTGTGACTATAGCAATAAAGAAAATGTTAAAGCAATATAGCTCAACATATACACAGGCAGGCAGGCAGGCAGGCAGGCAGGCATGCAGGCAGGCAGACATACATCCCTTAAGAAAGGTGGCCAACTCTAACCTATTGCTGATCCTTATGATCAGCTTGCTTCATTGTGAGCAGAAACCACCATTTCTTAAGGGGTAGATTGCGCTGAAGCTGTTTTCCCTAAAACGTGGTTTTCTGCTACATGTCAAGAATACTATCATTTTTGTTTTTTAAAAAACAACTTCATTCGATTTTAAAATAAAGGAATAAAAACTAATAAGAACTAATAATTAAGACAGAATATAGATGAGGAAAAAAAAGAATGAAAAAGAAAACAAGGTAAAGGAAAGGAAAATAAATGCAAAGGAATGACTTCCAACTTTCTTTTACAATAGGTAAATATATACTTATGCGTAAGTATTGGCATGAATTTACATTAAACTCTTACATTAAGTTTACAGCATAACTTAATTCCCCCCCCCCGTTATCTACTATTATTTCTAATAATAAAATCAATTTATTGTGATTTCATTTATTATTTATTTTGTGCCCTGCCTGATGACACACCCAACTTCTCTGGCTATTGTGCCTTCTGGCAGGAATGTTTTTCCTCCTCGGATCACTGGCAGCTGTCCTCTGTGATAATTTTCTTTTACAAATTCATCATTGGCAAGCTGATAAATTGGCTGTTTTATGAACAAGTTCTCTAAGAGACATCACCCCATCCTTCTCCCAGAATCACCAGTGCAGCGGCAGCCAAAAAACCCAATGTAGTCCTACATTGCATTAGAAGAGGGATCAAGTGAGATACTAATATGACACTAATAAATCCTTAGTAAAACCATACCTAGAGTACTGCATTCAGTTTTGGTCACCACATTATATAAAAAGATGTTAAGAGTCGCTAGAAAAAGTGCTGAGAAGAGCAACCAGGATGAGAGGAGGGGGTTACTCTATTCTCCAGAGCACCAGAGGGCTGGACGAGGAACAACGGCTGGAAGCTGACCAAGGAGAGATTCAACCTAGAAGTAAGGAAGAACTTCCTGACGGTCAGAGCGATCAACCAGTGGAACAACCTGCCTGCGGAGGTTGTGAACTCCCCAACTCTGGACACTTTCAAGAGGAGATTGGACTGCCAATTGGCTGTGGTGCTTTAGGATTCCTGCTCAGGCAGGGGGTTGGACGATGACCTGCATGGTCCCTTTCAACTCTAACAATAAATAAATAAATAGATTAGGGAACTGGAGACTAAAACATATGAAGAATGATTACAGGAACTGGGCATGGCTAGTTGAGTGAAGAGAAGGACCAGAGGAGACATGATAGCAGTATTCCAATGTTTGAGGGGCTTCCACAGAGAGGAAGGGATCAAGCTATTTTCCTGAAGGCCAGACAAGGAATAATGGATGAAAACAGAACAAGGAGAGATTCAAGCTGGAAATAAGGGGAAACTTTCTGACAGTGAGATCAATCAACCAGCTTGTCTTTGGAAGTTATGGGAGCTTTATGACTTGAGACTTCAAAGAATAGATTGGACTGTCATTTGTCAGACATGGTATAGAGCAGTGGCTTTCAGCCTTTTTTTTTTTTTTGGTCATGTCCTATCTAAGCTTCTCTAAGATCCCGAGGCCTCCCTCCCCAATGACATATAATTATTATTACTCAAAAAGTGAACTACTCATGTGGAGGAAGCCTAAAAGACCTATAGGTTTAAACAAGGTTCCAATTGCCCCCATTAAAAATGAAATTGCCCCCCTGTAGGGTGTGGGCCTCACATTGGGATCCAGGGATATAGGGCCTCTTGCTTGTGCAGGGAGGGTTGGACTAGATGACCTACAAGGTCCCTTCTATTTTTCTGTAATCTGTAGGATAGGCCCTGTGGTAAATATGGTCCAGGTATGCATCAGTGCATTGAAGTATATGAATGGGTGATATCTAGAAATTTCTTAAATCAGCTTATTTTTCCAAGTAAGTAAGTAAAAGGCATACAAATCTAATAAATAATAATAATAATAAATAATAAATTAAGTAAACTAGTAAGTAAATTAAATAAACTAAGGCCACAATATTTTAAAAAATAATAAACATGTCTCTAGAATTAAATTGATCTCCTTCACCTAGGCAGAAAAAACCCTGGACACACATACAACCTGGGAGAAACCCCTCTTAGCAGTAGCGACTGCGAAAGAGACCTTGCAGTCTTGGTGGACAATCAACTAAACATGAGCCAACAATGTGCAGCGGCAGCTAAAAAAGCCAACACAATCCTAAGCTGAATCAACAGGGGAATACACTCCAAAACCAGGGAAGTCTTAATACCACTCTATTACGCACTGGTCCGACCACACCTAAAGTACTGTATTCAGTTCTGGTCACCACACTTCAAAAGAGACATTGAAACTCTGGAGAAGGTGCAAAAAAGAGCAACCAAGATGATTAAGGGATTGGAAACCAAGACTTACGAAGAGAGACTGAGGGAACTGGGCATGGATAGCCTAGAGAAAAGGAGAGCCAGAGCGGACATGATAGCAGTTTACAAATATACGAGGGGATGTCACAGAGAGGAGGGGATCACTTTATTCTTCAGGGCACCAGAGGGCCGGACGAGGAACAACGGCTGGAAGCCGACCAAGGAGAGATTCAACATGGAGATAAGGAGGAACTTCCTGACGGTCAGAGCGATCAACCAATGGAACAACCTACCAGCGGACGTTGTGAACTCCAACACTCTGGACATTTTTAAGAGAAGATTGAACTGCCATTTGACTGGTGCACTATAGCAGTGTTTTTCAACCAGTGTGCCATGGCACACTAGTGTGCCGCGAGACATGGTCAGGTGTGCCGCGAAGCTCAGAGAGAAAGAAACCAAGAGAGAGAAGGGAAAAGACAGAAAGAAAGCAAGAGAGAGAGAAAGAGAGAAAGAAAGAAAGAGAGAGAAAGAGCGAGAAAGAAAGAGAACAAGAGAGAAAGAAAGCTAGTGAGAGAGAAAGAGAACAAGAGAAAGAAAGAGAGAGAGAAAGAGAGAGAGAGAAAGAAAGCAAGAGAGAGAGGGAGGGAAGGAGAGAGAGAGAAAGACATAGAGGGACGTAGGGAGGGAGAGAGAAAGAGAGCAAAAAAGAGAGGAAGGAAGGAAGAGAAAGAAAGAGGGATGGAGAGAGAGAGAAAGAAAGAGGAAGGAAGGGAGAGAAAGAAAGAGGGAGGGAGAAAGAAATAGAGCAAAGGGGAGGAAGAGAGAGAGAGAGAATTTTTTTGTCCAAACTTTTTTTAGCCACCCCCCCACCCCCGCTCAATGTGCCCCAGGGTTTCGTAAATGTAAAAAATGTGCCGCGGCTCAAAAAAGGTTGAAAATCACTGTACTATAGGGTTCCTGCTTGGGCAGGGGGTTGAACTCGATGGCCTTCATGGTCCCTTTCAACTCTAACAATAAATAAATAAATAAATAAATAAATAAATAAATAAATAAATGAATGAATGAATGAATGAATGAATGAATGAATGAATGAATGAATGAACGAACGAACGAATAAATAAACAAATAAATAAACAAATAAATAAACAAATAAATAAACAAATAAATAAACAAATAAATAAACAAATAAATAAACAAATAAATAAACAAATAAACAAACAAACAAACAAACAAACAAACTTTGTCCTTTTAAATGGGTCAAAAAGATGGGAAAATATTCTTTTTTAAAAACTTCCCCCATTGAAGAATGCCACTGAGGTGTAGTCTTTTGAACAGGAAGAAAAGATTCTTCTTATAAGTTTGAAGATATTCTTGATAAAGTTACTAGGGGAATTCAATTTGTCTGTGAATGGGTAAATATCGTGAGCCATCCAAAGAACCTAAATTCATAAATCTCTATTATTTTGGAGATATATAAATATAGAAAATCCTGATTCCAGCAGCCTCCTTTCAAAAGAAAGAAAGAAAGAAAGAAAGTTCTCAGTAAGATCTGGAATCCATAGAATCTCATATTCAGGGACCACATCATGCCTAACAGCTTCATTTGGCCCTGAGTAAATATATTTAATGCATGTTTATTTGGTTTTTAGACTACATCAGTTAAATTCAATGAATAAAATGTCTTTCGGTTAGTTAAATCTGATCAAATTTCATATCATAGTTGCTAATATCACCTACATGTTTACAGAAAATTCACCACTAATCTTAAAGCTGTGAATAGTGCCTACACATGGTGATAGAAATTTAAACAAACAAACAAACACAGAGATAATCTTCAGACAAAATAGAAAATTGTCAAAGTTTTTAATTTCCTGAAGAGGGCAGTGGTATTCAGCGTGACAAAGCCTCATCACTTTCAACAAAGCCCTGTTTACTTGGCATTAAATCTTCCTTGATGGATAATCTCAACATTTTTCTGTCTTGTCTGAGAAACGTTTTATGCAATTACAGTTTAGAAATTGGCATTCCTGTACATTAATTTCTAGAAAAGAACTGAGCTCTGTCCATTGATGCATCACAGGCTTTTAAATTAAGTACAAAATTTAGTTTAAGAGAATTGGAATAACATTGCTTTCTGTTCCTTAATTTGTAAAGAAAGTTTTCCTTTCCTTTTGATTAATTGCAAAATAGCAAATGATTAATAACTAGAATTACACTGACTTCCCCAGCATTTCAACTTAAACAATTAGATTATTTAATGCTTTAGGAGGCAACATCAAACATATTGAACACTGAGCAGTTTGGTGACATCTCAGCAGCTTTCAATACCATCAATCATAGTATCCTTCAGTGCTGGCTGGGATGGCTGAGAGTGGGAGGCAGCATTTTAGGGTGGTTTTCCTTCTACCTCTCCGGTCGGTCAGCATTGGCAGGGTGTAAGAGGTCAACTCTTAGGTCTCTCCTCTTTGGGGTTTCTCAGGGGTTGGTCCTCTCCCCCCTGCTATTTAATATCTATATGAAACTGCTGGGTTAGATTACCCAATGACATGGGGTGAGTTATCATCAACACCCTTGAAAATGTCCAAAGATACTTCAGCAGAAGAGCCCTTTACTCCTCCACTCGAAACATAATACTCAATGAAAGCAGACTATCAATCCTAGGTCTAGAAAGCTTAGAACTACATTGCCTAAAACACGATCTAAATATTGCCCACAAGATCATATGCTGCAACGTTCTACCTGTCAATGATTACTTCAGCTTCAATCGCAACAACACAAGAGCACGCAACAGATTCAAACTTAATATTAACTGCTCCAAACTTGACTGTAAAAAATATGACTTCAGCAACCGAGTTGTCTAAGTGTGAAACTCATTACCTGACTCAGTTGTGTCAACCCCTAACCCCCAACATTTTTTCCTTAGACTATCCATGATTGACCTCTCCATGTTCCTTAGAGGTCAGTAAGGGGCGTGCCTAAGTGCACCAGTGTGCCTTCCATCCCCTGTTCTATTGTCTCTCCTTATCTCATTTATCTTTTCTTCCTTTCAAATTTGTTCACCTATACTTTTATATCTTTTCTTCTATTCTTTTCTTTACTTATATTATTACACATCTTTCTCTTCAATGTGTACAGTGATCCCCCGAGTTTCGCGATCCCGATCATTGCGAATCGCTATATCGCGATTTTTCCACCCGATGACGTCACTCCCTTCCTTTCTCATCTTTCTTTCTCTCTCTCTTTCTCTATCTTGCTTCTTCCTCTCTCACACTCTCTTCCTCCCTCTCTCATCTCTTTCTTTCCTTCTCTCTCTTTCTCTATCTCTCCCCCTCTTGCTCTCGAGCGGCAAGCAAGCAGCCGGGCGAGCAGGTGACGGGCAAGCGGCAAGCGAGCAGGTGGGCGGGCGAACGGGCAAGCGGCAAGCGAGCAGGCGGGCGGGCGAACGGGCAAGCGGCAAGCGGCAAGTGAGCAGCCGGGCGAGCGGGTGACGGGCAAGCAGCAAGCGGCAAGCGGCAAGCGAGCAGGCGGGTGGGCGAACAGGCAAGCGGCAAGTGAGCGGCCGGGCGAGCGGGTGACGGGCAAGCGGCAAGCGATCTTGGGGTTTCCCCTTTGCCTGGGCGGCGGGAAGACCGGGGAAGGTTCCTTCGGCCGCCCAACAGCTGATCTGCTCCGCAGCGCGGCAGCAGCGAGGAGCCGAAGATGAGGTTTCCCCGTTGCCTGGGCAACGGGGAAACCCCATCTTCGGCTCCTCGCTGCTGCCGCGCTGCGGAGCAGATCAGCTGTTGGGCGGCCGAAGGAACCTTCCCCGGTCTTCCCCGCCGCCCACACGCAAACTCCACCATCTGCGCATGTGCGGCCATGGAAAAAGGGGCGCGCATGCGCAGATGGTGTTTTTACTTCCGCACCACTACATCCCGAATTATCGATTATTGCGAGGGGTCTTGGAACGGAACCCTCGCGATAATCGGGGGATCACTGTATTATGTATTGGACAAAATAAATAAATAAAATAAATAAATAAATAAATCATCAGTATGCTCATTGATACTCAGTGATACATCTCAACCCCGTGTCAACTCAGTGAAGCAGTGGAAGTAATTTGCCGGTGTCTGGAGGCTGTTAGGATTTGGATGTTAACAGGATCAGACTCAACCCCAACAAGACAGAGTGGCTGTGGATTCTGCCTCCCAAAGACAACCCCACCTGTCCATCCATTACCCTGGCGGGGGGAGCTTTTAACTCCCTCAGAGAGGGTCTGCAACTTGGGCATCCTCCTTGACCTACAGCTGAGGAGAAGGGCCAGGCAGGGGGAGGGCAAACCAAAGGGAGCCATAACGGAATCCAGCAGCTCAGGCCACGGTGATGGGGTGGATGATTGAGTCATCCCATCACCACAGTCTGAGATACCTGTTGAAGTGCAGGAGAGCATAGCAGAGCTTGGGCCAGCTGCCACTGTTGCTTCGTTCGGCATTTCATTGCATGAAATATTAAATTGTGTTAGTAGTCTAGAGGGTTATTATATTGCAGAGTAAATTATAGTTGCATTGTTCTGTAACATCTATCACTGTTAAATGATTTTTGCACCTTTATAATCATGTTGTGTTGTTTTGGTGAATAAATTCCCAGCCCATTATTTTTGTAGGTGTTTATAGTTTACATTGTGGGATTTTATTGACTTTTATAAACTCTTTTGTTTTAGTAAAACAAGATATTTCTTAATAAAGTGTTTTATTTATTTATTTTTACCTAAGAATGATTAATACACCTATTATTGTTTTTATTTCCAGGGGCTAAGGTTAACAGCTGAAAAATTAAATGTTGAAAATTTAAAAAAAGGAAAAAAATTTTTTGTCTACTTTTGACAAAAGACAGAAAACTCCTATATGTTCATATGAGTATCGTAATCCTGTGACTTCCCTAGTCAGCATGAATAGAATTATGATGAAATCCATCATCTGGAAAACATTATGCCGAAAAAAATTAGTTTAGATATAGGGCAATGGCAAAAGTCCAACAACAACTACTTGACAGTCAGAGTGAAGTTAAACTAGCAATGCCATAGGTTCTGAAGTTGCCAATAATCTTTTCAGAGCTCACCTTTGAACTGTCTATTCCAATAAACAATAGAATGTAACGGAATTCCATAAAAACGTTGTTTCTTCTCACAAGAGGACACATTGATAATCACATGTATAGAACAAGGTTAGCAGCTCTGTAGGCCATAGTCTCTGTGAAGCAAGAAAATCATTTCTCCACAGTTCAGGTATTTGACTTGCAATGATTTCTATTAAGTAATTTGCCATGTTTTGAATTTCCTTTACTAACGTGAAGAATTTAGAATAAACCAAAAGGAAAAACCTAGGGTATTTTTTAAGTTAACTCTTTTATTGCTCATCTTTTGTAACATCTATTTTGCCTACGTAGCCTTAATTTGGTTCAGTGATTTAACAGGTAAGTTTATGTATACAAATTTAAATGTTTATGCATGTTTTTTCCCCTTGATTTGAAATCTTGATCATAAAGTCATATTTTAACAGTATTAAGAAATACTTTTAAGAATGTCTAATAGTATTATTTCAAGATGAGCAGATAAATATATTTTAATTTAGGGGGTTAGGGAAAAGCATAGAAGCAAGCTTCCTTCCTTCCTTCCTTCCTTCCTTCCTTATTTTTTTCTTTTTCCTTCATAGGCCAGGTTGACAGTACAACTGGAGCATGTTAAAATAAGTGCTTGGCTGAAATTACTTCAGTAAGCTGATTATATTGTCAAAAGTTTAAACCAAACTGGCAAGACAAAAAATGAAAAAGGAAGGGGAAATTTTTTTTGGGAAACCTTTAAAATCATCTTTCTGAGGCCTCCATGAAACATTTTTGACTGGTCGATTTCTTAATATACTGCAACCTTCCCTGACTTGTTTTTATTCCTTAGACATGCTAGAAAGAGAATTTTATATGATATAATTTCCATCTTCTTCAGTCTAAAGGTTTTATGGTCAATACCTGGAGAACATATACTGTATTCAGAAATGCTCTCCTAGGTGGCTGAAAATAATCTAGCCCTTGATTTATGTAAGATGCAGCTTGCCATCAAATATGCAGCTTGCCATCAATACAGTACCAAACTCAATTGCCAACCACGATCACTATGAAATTATTTTTACCGATGTACTATGTTAGTATTGTGCAGAGAAATTGCAATTTTTTTCTAGAGGTTCTCATTCAGTCTGAAGAAAGAGAATTCGATTTAAAATGTCTGAAAGACAATGAACATAGGGCATGGTCAAAGGACTGAATGAATGCCTAGATTTCTAGTCTATAATGATCCTTCAGCCTTCTGCTGCCTCCCTCGCTTCTGATGTTTCAGGTTCATTTCAATAGATGACATCATGATTCATGATTCATGATTTGTGTGCGTGTAATTGTGACTACTAAGAGTAACTTTAGAATTATAGAAATGTATGGTAAATAATATATGTATTTGTATATGTATATGTACATGTATACTTGAGTCATTCAGATAATAATAACATTCAGGGGAAATAATATATGTATTCTCAGTCAGATTTGAAAGATATAAGTGAGTTCATAAGATGAAGAATACAACTTCTATAATGACATGATGGACAATAAATAAACTGTAGAAGGTTGTGTTTTGTTTTGTTTTGGGTCTGTTAGTTTCCGGTCACAATTCAAAGTGTTGGTTATGACCTATAAAGCCCTTCATGGCATCGGACCAGAATATCTCCAAGACCACCTTCTGCCGCACGAATCCCAGCAACTGGTTAGGTCCCACAGAGTTGGCCTTCTCTGGGTCCCGTCGACAAAACAATGTCGTCTGGTGGGACCCAGGGAAAGAGCCTTCTCTGTGGTGGCCCCGATCCTCTGGAACCAGCTCCCCCCCAGAGATTAGGATTGCTCCCACCCTCCTTGCCTTTCGCAAACTCCTCAAAACCCACCTCTGCTGTCAGGCATGGGGAAATTGACTCCCCTGGGCCGTTTCCCGTTTTACGCAAGGTTTGTCTGAGATGTATGGTTGTTTTTTATACTCAGGGTTTTAAATTGCTTTTTATTGTTGGATTTGTACCATGTTTTGTGTTGTGAGCCACTCCGAGTCTTCGGAGAGGGGCGGCATACAAATCGAATTAATAATAATAATAATAATAATAATAATAATAATAATAATAATAAATAATAATAATAATAATAATAATAATAATAACAACTATAGAAAGTGGCATACACAAGTCCAGTGAAGGGCTACCAAACCTTTTACTACCACACTGTGGGTGTGGCTTACGCAGGATGTCTTGCATTTTCTTTCAACATCTTTCAATGCAAATTGGGTGCTCTGGGGTAGAGCTCCATTTTTGCTACCCCACTGCGTCCTCCCCCATCCTGGCAGTAGCTCACCCCTGCACAAGTCCATCCTCTTTTATTGGCAAAAATTTGCAGATGTGCTATGGAGATTCTCAGCCATCCAGATCATTATTGTCCCAAAGATGCTTTTCTTCATCTCTTCAAAGAAACATCAGAAAGTCCAGAAAACCTTTGGGACTTCTGCAGGTGTGATTCTCCACTGCTGCCTTCCTATGGCTGAGAGACGGTTGGCTTCTTGACTAAGACAGAACTAAAACCCATAGTCTTCTGGATTCTAACTCAGTGCCTTTAACACTGCCACATTGTCTCTCAAATATTAACTGTAAAGTGATAACAGAAAGAGCAAATACACTTGCAACAAAAGTGATTTTTATAAATACAATGTGTGACTGCTATTCTGTGCTAATTTCACAACTTTGGTGTGTAATTGAAATCACATCGTGCTTATCATCAATAATGTGGATTTTTCATGTAGTTTTATTAGCTAGAGTGTAGTGATATTTGCAGCTGAAATCTGAACTCTAAAATTTATTTAGTAAATAAATATGAAGAAATTCTATACGTTTTGAAAAACAAGAAACATTTCTATCTTTAGGTTGAAAAATAAATTAAACAAGGAAATAAAAATCACTCCATCTGTCTTTTTTTTAAATGAAAAAAAACATACGAGCAGTTATTTACCAGTGTATGATCAAAAGTCTATTTAAAATCGCAA
The DNA here is from genome assembly GCF_031021105.1 of Erythrolamprus reginae. Classification (NCBI taxonomy): domain Eukaryota; kingdom Metazoa; phylum Chordata; class Lepidosauria; order Squamata; family Dipsadidae; genus Erythrolamprus; species Erythrolamprus reginae. Next base: position 309,252,799 of record NC_091951.1, read on the forward strand.
TACATTTTCCTGAATTCAGAAAAAATGGCATGCATTTTGTCCCCTTAGGCTGCTAGACAATGGAATGCATTGAAAGGAATACAACTGTAGAGTGCTTTTTTGTCCATAAGTTTCCATCTGCTAAGTTGATGCTTTAAAATTAATTCCAGCTTTGAACAGATGATTGCTTTATCAATCCTATTCTTTGAACTGGGATATTCTTAAATCTGCTTGTAAACCTGAGAGATCCCTGCCCCCAAAAGTAGCTCTCTTGGGAAATGTGCTGAGATCTAAAGTGATGTCTCAACTGTAATTTGTCTCTGTTCCTTTTTTTGTGCTTCTTGCCAGAATGGAAGGTGATGGTGTCTTAATTACATGTTACTAGTAACACCTAATAGTTTTAATGTAGAATATATTTTCTTGTTGCTGCAATTACTTTTCCCCTGCTGTTCTTGTTCGATACTGTTACTAGTAATATTTATTACTTTTTTTATTATAGTACTTTAATTGCCATTTTGGATTTGTAATGAAATTATTTGAAAACTTTGTTCATGCCAAATAGGCTCAATTCTATACACTGTGAAGCCAGGAATAAATCTAATGTGTTGCAATTGAATGGTGACATGAAGTGTGTGGGAATTTGGAAATTTTTCAAAACTCCCAGGGTACCACACAATAAAAGGCCAGTGTGGGGAATCCACTAAGCCTGTTCAGTGCTTCAGATTTGATTTGGAAGAAATGCTCATTAATATAGAGGCGTATGATTGAAGCACTAATCCAGTGCGTCTCAATTATTTTCTGTTACGCCTCCACTAGGAAGAAGTAAATATTTTGCACCTTTTCAACTCTCCAATCTGGGCCCCAATGGAATTTTAGTGTTAATATTGATTATTTTACTTATTATAAGCTGCAAGCAAATGATTGGTGGGGGAAGGCTGCTCTACCTGGGAGTAAGTCATAATGAACTCAGTGGAGCCTGTTTTCGGTTAGGCAGGCATACACTCCCATGGTTATGACCCAGCGAACACTTTTCAAAGATAGCCCCATGTAGAGAGCATTACAGTAGTCAAGCCTTGAAGTGATGAGGGCATGAGTGACTGTGAGCAGTGAGTCCCGGTCCAAATAGGGCCGCAACTGGTGCACCAGGCGAACCTGGACAAACGTCCACTTTGCCACAGCTGAAAGATGTTTCTCTAATGTGAGCTGTGGATCGAGGAGGATGCCCAAGTTGCGGACCCTCTCTGAGGGGGTCAATTACTCCCCCCCAGGATAATGGATGGACAGATGGAATTGTCCTTGGGAGGCAAAACCCACAGCCACTCCGTCTTATCAGGGTTGAGTTTGAGTCTATTGACACCCATCCAGACCCCAACAGCCTCCAGGCACTGGCACATCAATGGATAACTAAGATAATTAAAATGCACTCACTGTTATATACAGTTAAGAGATGTGAGCACTGGCTTTGTTTGCTTGAGTAAGAGTATATGCTTTGCATTGTTTAGTCTATATGTGATCATTAGATACTTTTAGAATTCCAAAGAAAGATTCTAACAGCCTCCAAAGACCATGTATATTGGTAGTTATGACCACAGTTGAGCCCAAACTTTTGTTGCTAAGTGAAACATTCATTATTTGCATTTGCTGCATTTCACTACTTTTCTTGTTAAGAAAAGTTGCTAAGTGAAATCATTTTCATTTGTTAAATTAGCAACATGGTTGTTAAGCAAATCTGGATTCTCCATTGACTTTGCTTGTCAAAAGGTCAGAAAGGTGATCTCAAGACCTGGGGCAGTGCAATCGTCATAAATATGAACCAGTTTCCAAAGCATTTGAAAGTTGATCTTGTGACCATGGGGATGCTGCATGGTCATAAGTGTGAAAAACTGTCATAAGTCCCTTTTTTCAGTAAGTCTAGGATGACCTATTAGCAAACAAGTACAGTACCTGAATGTATTATCTGTATCTGCTTTCAAGCAATACTTATTTAACTTAAATTAAAAAATGGTGCAGCTGTGTAATATACTTAATGGTCCTTACCTGCATCCTAAATTACTTGACTTTAATGTTTCATAAATATCATTGTGATTTACCGGAAAGAGAGAGGAGATCCTTTAAAGTTTACACACTTTTGCAAAAGTAAAAAAGTGGTTATATATCAATTAATTCTTTGAAATTCTATCCAAGGCTAGGTATTCCCAGACTCATCCAAATGTTGCCCTGAATATTCAAATTTCCTCACTGTATTTGGAACCTGTTGCTCTGCTGCTCTTTTCTAAAATAGAGGCCAATCCAATAAAGTTAATCTAGCATGTAAAGAAAACACCTTCAGAAGTACTGACTGCAATCAATTATCCCATAATTTAAAAACAATGAAATAAAAGAGATAATAAAGTGACAGTATGAAGCATGGCTTCAATTAGGTTTTGTTTATACCCATTTTAATTTTTTTTAAAGATTCGAATAAATTGGTATTATAATGTAAAGACATTGCATTTTTTTTCATTGCAAGTAGCACCCAGAATGCTCCTAAACAGGATTAAAATTGCGAGATACAATTAATTCATGCCCAATCCAGTTATTATGTATATTGGAAAGAAATAAAAGGATATGGAACATTTTAATCAGTATCAAAGCATGGGAAATGTTAAAATCCCTTCCTGTCCTATCCTCATTTTATAAACCCCTGACCCAGCGGTGGGCTACAAGCCGAAACACTAAATTGCGCTTTCTGGCACGGTTCGTAGGTTCTTGCTGGACCAGTGTGATTTTGCTGCTGCACCTGTGGAAGTAGCAAAATTGCACCCATGTTTCGGTGAGCTTTTACCCGTGGCTCCGTGCGTGATTTTGCTACCTCCACAGGTGCAGCAGCAAAATCATGCTGGTCCCACAAGAACTTAGGAGCTGTGGCGGGGAGTGCAATTTAGTGTTCCAGCTTGTAGCCCACCGCTTCCCTGACCTCATCATAGCTAATATTTGAAGAGAAAAAGAGGAGAGAAAAAAATAAAATTCAGTCGGTGTTGTGATTCCGTCTGAGGCCCCTCGGGGAATGGCTGATCCTCTGCCGGCTTCCTGCTCAGAGGGGGAGGATGAGGAACAGGAGGTTCAGGCAGACGGGGAGGAGGAATCTCAGGCTGAGGGAGAGGGAGGACAGCCAGAGTCCCCCGAGAGGGAGCTCTCCCCAGCAAGCAGCCTGGATTCCTTAGATGAAAATGCACAAGCAATCATCGATCTCCGGCAGAGAAGAGCAACACAACGAAGGGGACAATTAGCCAGGTACTTTCAGCACTAAAGAGGCAACAGCTGGGTTTGGGTGTGGTGCTCTCTGGAAAGGCTGAAAAGGCAGACCCACCCTTCCTGGCTTGTGGAGTATTATCTTTGGGAGTCCTGGGACCTGGCTGTGATCTTTGGCGTCTTGGAATTCTGGTTTGTGACTTTGAATACTGAAACCTTGGGGGAAAAAGGTGTGGGTCTTATTCTCTACAGTGGTGGGTGTGCCAGCAAGAAGTCTGCTGTATTGTCTGGCCGTCAGGATTCTGCTGGGAAGTCTCATAGCCTGCCTGTTGGGAAGAACAGGTTTTTCTCTGTGTTTATTTTTCAAACTATAAAGTGCCTTTGTTTGTACCAGCGTGTCTGGCTGTTTTTTTCAGTTGGTGTTGAAGTCTGGGGGCACCCAGACAGAACAGTCGGGGTGGGCTTCAAAATTTTTAGCAAGGAGTTCTCTGCCCAGCGGCTGGATGGGCATGGCCATATTGGGCATAGTCTAGTAGGCCTCTTGCATCACAGTGGGGAGAGGGGCATTTTTCCCTTCCTGGCTTCCATAGGCTTTCCTTGAGCCTCCAGGCTCTGGAAGCCCTCTGGAGGTCAAAAACAAGCCTGTTTCTGAACTTCCAAGCTTCCACTAGGCCTGTTTTTCACCCTCCCTGAGCCTTCATATGCCCTGCACTTACCTGAATGCAAAATAGGCCGCGTGGGGACTCCTGCAAGGGAAGGGGTGGATGGGGCAAACCAGGAGTGGGATTTGGGGTTCTCTGAACTGCACAGAATCTTAGCTGCCCACCCCTGAATTTACTCCATCTTATATTTAGTTAGCATCCATTGATTGTTTAAAGGTTCATCAGATATTTATACCATGTATGCTAGCAGTTATATTTACAATGGTGCTTTCATTTTAGAAGCAATCTTGAAGCTTGGAAAAATTATTTTATGTGTTGTGTGCCTGTGATGCAGAACGGTGATGCCTCTGGGTGAATGCTTGACGACCTTACTCAAAAGTGCCTTTTCAGCAAGCTTTTACCTGTTTTTCCAAATTCTTTCATAAACCATTGGCCTTATAGCCCACTTAAGGTCAAAAGAAAGTTGTTTAAGCATTTAAAGCAAGCTTCTACCGATGAACTGCACACTATTTTCTGAACAGAAGCATAAACTTCTAGCCCTATCTTGGATGAAAGTAGGGTAGTGAATACTGAAAAGCATACATCAGTGAAACATTTATGCAATATTCTTGACAAAATCTGGGAATCATAATGGGAGCCCTGTGGCTCATTTTTAGGCAGCGTCCTCATTGTTAGATATGTTCTTAGATATGTAAAAATATGCTGCTTTATATTGTGCATTTAGAGGGAAAAGTAATGAACAAAAATTTCTCTAAGTTTTCCTTTACCAATGAAAAATAATTTATGACTTATGAAGGAAGACTTTATAATGACAATATCAAAGACGGGTGGTTTGGGGGAACGGAGATCCCACACATCACCAGCCAAAATATATAGACCTGTCTAAATATTTAACAAGTAGGTTCTTGTACAAGGACACAAGCACTGTTTCATTACAGACACTGTCAGGGCATTCAACGTTTTATCCAGTTTTTGCCTATAATTTTCATGCACAAGACAGAATTGTAGATTCATTATTTTTTGCAGCGGAATATGTTTCTAAAAAGAACTACGTTATCTGTAGAGTACTTAATTAATCTTATTTATCTTAATTAATGTGAGGAATTTTTATTTTATTGCAGGTTTGTTCAACGTTCTCTGGAAACATATAGATGAGATTGGGTTTGTCTGCTCTCAAACACTTCAGTTCCAGTGGTTGAGAGAATGTGAAAGTCACCAACTTGATCCAGCCATCTTTTAGTTCATTAGATACCTAATTATGCTACATTTTTACATCATATCTGCTTTCATGCAGTGGATTGTAGTGTCAAAGAACTATGAACAGAAGTTTATACTTTCCAGACACTGCTATGCAATCTGAAATCAGATGACGAGCTGAAATGTTTAGGCCAACAAGCTCTTTAGATATAATTGGCTGCCTACCATATCTAAATTTTTTCCAGGGGTATATTTTACCATTAGACCTGATTCTATGTTTAACAGCACTGAAACAGCTTTAGTATCCTTTTTATTTCACCACTTGTTAGTGGAGAACAAACTAAAAATGATCACTGACAAAAAATAATATCAAAAGAATATGTTGATGTAGAAAACCAATACATAAATAAATAAAACAACCTATTCTCCAAAGCACCTGAAAGAGAACAAGATAGAATGGATAGAAACTAACTAAGGAGAGAATCAGTTCTTACAAACACCCGACTGGACATTCCAGATCATTTGTAAAGGTTTGTGTTTCAGTATGTGAAATCTGGTTACCATAATTTTCACAAAATTTCTGTCAGAAAAAACAACCCCCAATGGCTGGAATGCCCGCATAACTGTGCCAGTGAAATTAGCTTTTGGAGTGTCATTCAAACTATATTAACAATAGTTCAATGTTTATGTTAAAATATAATACAACAGAGGGCAGCATATGTCCATTTTATTTTATATTGTGCCAGCTTTTAAATTCAAGAGGAAGAATGTGTTGCCTTTCCTGAACTGATGCAGGAAGAACATTCTTTGCTGTGTCTTTTTAATCAATGCTTCTAATATTGTCCATTTCAAGTTCAGCAACCCAAAATTGTGGAGAACTCTACTGATGATATTGTGCTATCAAATAGAGTATGAGGTGATATAATAGAAGAGCTCCTCCTAAAATCCACTCTCACCTGTACACTTCTAAGCATGTTCAGATCTATATTGTTCAGGCTGCAGCACAGAGTCAGTTGTTCACCCTGAGTTAAAAGAGCTATTTCTCCATTTTGGAACACTTGATTAGTTTACCAAAGGGAGGTTCAAATTTTGCATGAGATTACCTGAATCCAGCAATAGCATTGGCAGCAATATTTTATGTCTTTCTGGATAAACACCAGCTACTTACAGATGTTGTTTCTACAGTTCTTTTACTTCTTCACACCCCCCCCCCCCCCCACACACACCTAAACTTAATGTGGCAGATATATTGAAAGCTGCTCAGAGTGCTTTTGGAGTTGGTGGCTTAACAAATCAAATAGGAGGGTGGACTATTATGTATGATAGTTATGTTACTTATAAAATAATAACAGGGGAATAAAAATCTAATAAAAAATAAAACTTAAATTAATAAAGGGATTTTTTTTACTTCCTTTGTATGTCTTCTCTCAACATTGTTTCCAGGTTTGACAGAAAATAGCACCTTTAGATAAAAGTACAAATATAATGAATAGGGTATAACAAAATGTTTAAGAAAAGGAATGAGATTTGATTCGGATCAGGATTCTATTTCTTCCTGGCAAGCACTAAGCATATGTCAAAAACATTATCTATCTATCTATCTATCTATCTATCTATCTATCTATCTATCTATCTATCTATCTATCTATCTATCTATTTATGGCGGCTTACAACATGTTAGCAATAGCACTTTTTAACAGAGCCTACATATTGCCCCTACAATATTTAAATGAGTTTTACTTCTAAATCAGTTGAACAATTCCTTGTGTAGCTTTCCATCACAGATTTGGGTTGGATGATGGATAGGGAGAAGACAAAGTCATCACAGTATCTTATTTTCCAAGCATTTATTGCCTGAAAATTGCCCAAATCATTATGTTTTTGTTGGGAAACAGGAGAGAACACCTCGGACACTTTGACAAGTACAGTTTTTACGATAATGTAGAACATGGTGCTTGATTCCTGTGGGTAAATATCAACTGAACTCATTGCAGAATTAGATGCTACAACTTTTCATTATGAGAAGAAAAACTGTGGATCGATGAGACCAAAGTGAAATGTTGAGAATGGGGAAAAAATCAAGAGAAGAGCATTTCAAACATAATATCTAGTACATAAAAACCTGAGGGCCAGAACTTCTTTCCTTTGATTGATGTCCTGCTGGTTTCCTTGCTAGTGAAAGATGTAGCACTACATACAAGATTTATGTGGTTATGGGAGAAGTTATTTACTTTATGAATAAGTACACCTTTTAAAGTAGCTATGAAATGAGAGAATCAGGAATGAAAATATGAATCGTAAGAAAAAAGAAAAAAAAAGGTTTGTATCATTTGCATCTCTACCTACCTAATAGCCTACCTGATTCCAGAGACTTCAGAGTCCAGACAGCTGACATAAAATATCAAACATATATCAATTAAAAAAATGTTTAATTGACCATAATATCAGAATCCCTCAAGTCTTCACACCTCCAAAGCCTCACATCCAACAATGTCCCCCCCTCCAACTCTAAAACTAATGAGGTCTTCTGGACTTCCGAAGGGTAGTGTAGAATGTTCTGGGTTTGGACAGATTTCAAGTACCCATCCCTCTGATTTCCCTGAGAAAGCACACCTAAAATATTACTTCCCACAGTGATTGCAAAGCATGAACAGATTTTTTTTGGAGAAGTTGGTCCTATTGGTAACATTGAATCATGCCATTTATAGATCAAAATCAACACTTTGAATTGAATATGAAGACATAGTACAGAATGCAACCGTGAGAGCTATCGCTATAGCTTCCTAGATTTGCCCACGTCTCGTCAACACCCAGCGGCCTGCACTGGCTGCCAATTAGTTTCTGGTGACAATTGAAAGTGTCGGTAATAACCTATAAAGCCCTACATGGCATCGGACCCGAATACCTTCGGAACGGTCTTCTGCCGCACGAATCCTGTCATGCTGGAAATTGCCAGCCACAGAGACATTCAGTAATTAAAGAGTTAATGTGTGCCTTTGCCTTTAATCACTCCCATATTTACATCATATCCCACATATCACTTCCGCCTGCTTATGAAAGTACCCTTCTTCTCCCTCTTGTTTCTCTCCACGCCATGTTTTAAGCTGCTTGCGAACGTGTCTCTCATGGCACTGTTTATTTTCTGTTTTAAAATAAAGAAATGCTTGTTTTGATTTACTCTGCCTGAGTCTCCTTAACTCCATCGCCTCCGCCTTTATCAGCTAAAGGTGACAAATCCCAGCAACCGATAAGGTCCCACAGAGTTGGCGTTCTCTGGGCCCCGTCGACTAAATAATGTTGTCTGGTGGTCCCCAGGGTAATGTGGCAGCCCCTGCCCTTTGGAATCAACTCCCTCCAGAGATCAGAACTGCCTCTACTCTCCTTGCCTTTCGTAAGCTATTGAAGACCCACCTATGTTGTCAGGCATGGGGAAATTAAAATACCCCTGGGCTTATATTGTTTATGTATGGGATGATTGTGCTGCATGGTTTTAATAATGGGTTTTTAGATGTCTTTTAATATATTGGATTTGTCACATTGTTGTTTTCGTTGTGAGCCACTCTGAGTCTCTGGAGAGGGGCGGCATACAAATCTAATAAATAATAATAATAATAATAATAATAATAATAATAATAATAATAATGTTGACACTCAATGCATTACCCAGAAAATAAGTGTAACACTGCTTTCATTTCTTGGAAAGTGAGATGTCCAATTTTGTACCACATGAAGGTTCTGGGTAGTTTTCAAAGGGAGATTGTGTTAAATCTTGATATAGTGAGGACTTGAATGATGGTAGCCTGGTCATCCTCTTACAAAAATGGTTGCAACTGGCAACACTGGAAGTAAGCAAAGGTTGTAAATGGAATATGAAAATGCAGTAAAAGTTATGTATCCACGAGAAACCCCAAATGTAGGGTTGTCACTTCAAGGAACAATGGGGCTTTCAGCAAATCTGGTGATTTCTGGGCAAAGAACAGTTCATTTTGCTGGGATTGAGTTTCAGTTCTATAAATTTCGTTCTATCTAGTCTCCTACTGCCTCTAGACACCAGATAAAAACATCCATTGTATTTCTGTCTGACTGGGAATGATATATGTGCAACTCACCCCAAATTGATGAATGACCTTACCTGGTGATTCTATGTGACTGTGGAAAAAACACTGAAGAAAAATTGATTACTGTGGCACCCCATCCAGGGTTGGCAGAATATGCCAAGTGGAATCAACCCCTTTGATAAGAACTCCTGCAAAACACCTCCAAAATAGTTTACCACCATTCCCAAACTTCCGTTCAAAAGAGTGTTGTAGACAATGTTATCAAACATTACTGAGATATGCAATCCGTGGCCAGATGCACAAGACTGCCAACTGCAATTTCAGCCCAATGACAAAGTCTGAATTCTAACCGAAAGGGATCTAGATAATAAGCTTTTAGCAGGCTACTTTGAAGCTACCAAACTATTTCAGAACCTTATTAAAAAAAGGTAGAAGTTATCAGTTGGTCAGACTGAAACTTTAATATTTTCAGGATGCCACAATTTTCTTTGAGGTAAGAAATGTAATTTCTTTGATTAAGAAATCTCTAAATAAACTCATTGATGCTAGAAAAGATGAGGGAGGAAATGAAAAGGAAATTATGCTAGGCTTTTCTGGAAAAAAAGTAACTAGATATTCAATTTTGTACTCTGGAAATAAGCAATTCAAGCAACTCAGATGTGAATTCACTCATAAATGAGAGCAGGAACTTTACATATTCAGTCTCTAAAAGCCTGTTCCTAACCTCTTATTTTCTAACATTATACCACATTAATTAAATTAACTGTGAATATTGCTCTCCTGTTCATGCTCTGCTATTAGAGGTTAGTGACAGAAACTTTTACTATCTCTCAAATACAGTTGCACATACCTGCCCCATCTGGCTGCTGAAAGTATCAGTGGGATATTAGTTCAACTCACAGATGGCAGAGTTTATACTACTCAATACATATCCAGAAAATTAAAGGAATCTCAGACAACTTTGCAAATGTTTACCCAGTTTGCTCAGTTCCTACTGACATAGAATCTAAATAAAAATTATAGATGCAGTTTTAAACATATTATCACATGATGGCTATGAGATGGAAAAGAGCTACCAAAACAGATTCTTTTTCTCCATATGCAAAAGCAAGCCTTTCAGATGTATAAGATTTTGTTTATAATCTGTTAAATAATTCTTGGGTCTGGCTCTGATTTTCCTCCAGTGAAATCAATTCAGTGTCAAAATTCTGCAGAAATTTTAATTATAATTTATTAGAATTTCTTCTTACATTGTAGACTCCTGAATATTTCTTGTCTTCAAATTAGGAGAACTAAATGATTAGGAGTTTTCCATTTTAAAAATAATCTAAAATTGTCTCAGTAGAATTTTATAATTGCTGCCATAACTTTCCATTTCTTTACACTGTCTCAAAGTCATCCCCCCCCTAAGAATCAACTGGATTTTCTTATTTTGCTTTGAAGACATTTCATTTCTCATCCAAAAAGCTTCTTCAGTTCTGACTGGATGATGGGGAATGGAAGGATTTATATCCCTTGTGGACAGCTGGTCATTTGCAGTCTTTTAGTGTGGAGCCTTCTTGGAACTGCTGGAAGGGTTGTGTTGTAGACTGGAGATAGATAGATGATGCTACATCCACCCCCTCTGTTAAGAGAGGGCTGTTCATTTTTGACATAGATGGCCTCTTTGACTCTCCCCCTTTCAAACCAGCGATCTACTCTGTGCAAAATATAGACTTTCCTGTCTTCAAAACAGTGGCTTTTGTATTTAAAGAAAGCTGTATACAACATTATATTTTCAATTTTCCCAAAGTCTCAACATCTCTTTTGTAATGTGGTGACCGAAACTGCATGCACTATTCCAGGTGTGGTCTTACTAAGGCTTTATAAAGTGGTACTAATACTTCACATGATATTGATTCTATGCAGTGAAGGGCTACCAAAATGTTTACTACCACATTGTGGGAGTGGCTTATGCATTTTCTTTCAACATCTTTCAGTGCAAATTGGGTGCTCTGGGGTGGAGCTCCATTTTAGCTACCCCACTGCGTTCCCCCCAATCTGGCTACTGCCCCCCCTGATTCTATGCCTCTATTTATATAATCAAGGATTGTGTTCAAATTGTTTTGGCTGCTATTATGCACTGCAGGCTCATACTTAAGTGATCATCCACTAGAATGATCCTGAAAGTCCAGGGTCCCTCTCACAGCTATTATTTTTGAATCAGATTTCACCTAATCTATATTTACATGTTTGGTTTTTCCTGCCTAAGTGTAAAACTTTGCTTATATCAACATTAAATTTCAAGTTGTTGGATAAAGCCCATTGTTCAAGTCTGTCAAGATCTTTTTGGATCCTGATCTTGTCTTCTGGGATGTTGGCTATTCCTGTCAGCTTAGCAACATCTAATTTTTTTAAATTCTCCCATCTAAGTAATTTATGAAGATATTGAAGAGTATTGGGCCTAAGATGGAGCCTTGTGGTATTCTCCTGCTTACTTTTCTCTATCTGGATGTGGTACCATTAAGGACTACTTATTGACTATAGTTTGTCAGCCAGTTACAAATCCATAGGGTGGTGATGTTGTTTATTGCACATTTTTCTAGGTTACCAAGAAGTAAGTCATGGTTTAGTTTGTCAAATGTTTTGCTGAAGTCTAAGTATACTAGGTCCACCGCATTTTGCTGGGCGACTAATTTAGTCACTTTGTCAAAGAATGAAATAAGATTGGTTTGGCATAATCTATTTTCAACAAACACATGCTGGCTTTTAGTTATAACTATATTTGTTTCTATATGTTTTTTCATATCTGTTTTTAAAGTTATTTTCCAGTATCTTCCTAGGTTACGCTTATTGGACCGTAGTCTCCTCCCCCCACTTTAAAAAAAAGATGGGAACCACATCAGCTTTTTTTTCTAATCCTCATGTAATTCCCTGATATTCCAGGATTTTTGAAAGGTATGGTACAATGGTTCTTCAATTATATGGCAAGAAAGGTCACCAGCATCATCTTCCATTAGTCATATTAGTCATACAGTATTGTTGTTGTAAGCCGCTCTGAGTCTCCAGAGAGGGGCAGCATACAAATCTAAATAATAATAATAATAATAATAATAATAATAATAATAATAATAATAATAATAATAAGGGAGAATATTCTAGATTTAGTCTTTACAAATGGGAATTGGGTTTCAGAGGTTAAGGTGGGAGAAAATTTAGGTTGCAGTGACCATCTATGTTTGTGGTTTGATGTAAAAACTGATTGTGAGCAATCCTATACTGCAACCAAAGTATTGGATTTCAGAAAAACAAATTTTAATGCAATGGGGGAATATTTAAATAATGAATTAAAGGGGAGGGATAAAATGGCAAGAACGAGCACCCAGTGGACTGTATTAAAAAAGGCCATCTTAAAAGCCACTGGACTATATGTAAGGCAAATAACTAAAGGTAAAAGGAAGAAGAAACTGCTATGGTTTAGCAATGATGTAAGGGCTATAGTCAATGAAAAAAAGGCTGCCTATAGGAGGTATAAAGTGTCTGGAAGTATAGCTGATAGAGAGGTGTATAAAATGAGACAGAAGGAGGCAAAAAAGATAATATATGCTGCTAAAGCCTCAAAAGAGGAAGAAATTGCCAAATCTGTAAAGAAAGGGAATAAAACCTTCTTCAGTTATATTAGTGATAGGAAGAAGAAAAACTGCAGCATCACGAAGCTTAGTACCGGGAATAATACATGCATTGATGGGAATAAGGAGATCGCTGACCATTTCAATAGCTACTTCTGTTCAGTTTTCTCAAAAGACACCTTACAATATAATACTATAGATGGATATAGCATTGCTTCCAGCTGTACGGATTCAGCTCCAGTGATCTTAGAAGCCGATGTCTTAGAAGAACTTGAACAATTAAAGATAAATAAGGCAATGGGTCCAGATGGCATCCACCCCAGAGTTCTTAAAGAGCTCAGATTTGTCATTGCTACCCCCCTGACTGATTTGTTTAACCAATCCCTGTTAACAGGAGATGTCCCTGAGGATTGGAGAATGGCCAGTGTTGTGCCTATCCACAAGAAGGGCAGTAGAGAAGAAGCTGGTAACTACAGGCCGGTTAAGTTGACATCAGTTATAGTTAAAATGATGGAGACTCTACTTAAAAAGAGGATCAATCACCACCTAAAAACAATAACTTATTGGACCCAAATCAGCATGGCTTTACTGAAGGCAAATCATGTCAGACTAATCTCATTGATTTCTTTGACTATGTCACAAAGGTGTTGGACGAAGGTGGTGCCGTGGATATTGCCTATCTGGACTTCAGCAAACCCTTTGATACGGTTCCACATAAAGAACTGATACATAAATTAGTGAAGATTGGACTTAATCCCTGGATAGTTCAGTGGATTTGCAGCTGGCTGAAGCGTAGACATCAGAGAGTTATTGTTAATGGCGAGTATTCTGAGCAGAGACAGGTTACAAGTGGTGTGCCACAAAGGTCTGTTCTGGGTCCTATTCTTTTTTAAATGTTTGTGAGTGACATAGGGGAAGGTTTGGTAGGGAAGGTTTGCCTATTTGCCGATGACTTTAAAGTGTGCAATAGGGTTGATATTCCTGGAGGCATCCATAATATGGTAAATGATTTAGCTTTACTAGATAAATAGTCAAAGCAATGGAAACTGCAGTTTAATGTTTCCAAATGTAAAATAATGCACTTGGGGAAAAGGAATCCTCAATCTGAGTATTGTATTGGCAGTTCTGTGTTAGCAAAATCTTCACAAGAGAAGGATTTAGGGTAGTGATTTCTGACAGTCTGAAAATGGGTGAGCAGTGTGGTTGGGTGGTAGGAAAATCAAGTAGGATGCTTGGCTGCATAGCTAGAGGTATAACAAGCAGGAAGAGGGAGATTGTGATCCTGCTATATAGAGCGCTGGTGATACCACATTTGGAATACTGTGTTCAGTTCTGGAGACCTCACCTACAAATGATATTGACAAAATTGAACAGGTCCAAAGACGGGCTACAAGAATGGTGGAAGGTCTTAAGCATAAAAAGTATCAGGAAAGACTTAATGAACTCAATCTGTATAGTCTGGAGGACAGAAGGAAAAGGGGGGACATGATCGAAACATTTAAATATGTCAAAGGGTTAAATAAGGTTCAGGAGGGAAGTGTTTTTAATAGGAAAGTGAACACAAGAACAAGGGGACATAATCTGAAGTTAGTTGGGGGAAAGATCAAAAGCAACATGAGAAAATATTATTTCACTGAAAGAGTAGTAGATCCTTGGAACAAACTTCCAGCAGATGTGGTTGGTAAATCCACAGTAACTGAATTTAACCATGCCTGGGATAAACATATATCCATCTTAAGATAAAATACAAAAATAGTATAAGGGCAGTCTAGATCATGAGGTCTTTTTCTGCCGTCAGTCTTCTATGTTTCAATAATAATAATAATAATAATAATAATAATAATAATAATAATAATAATAATAATAATAATAATAATATTTTGTTTATGAATTTACTTCTTTGGGGTCATCATTAAAAGATTATAGAATAGTAATTGTTATTCATTCATAGAAACAATAATTTTGATCGCTTTATTTATAGAGTTCAGGTAAATGTGCAGAATTTTGTGGTGGCTTTGAGGAACTACAGCATTTAGCATACTTTACTTCTAAAATTCTTTAAGCTGAGCTGGAATTTAAAAGATGTGGAACTCATGAAATAATAAAGAAATTTTGAGTTACCCTGCCAACCTTTAACTGAAAGTCACTTTATATAGACGTAAAGCTACTACCTGTATGTCTGCTTTTAAGTGGTGCTTATGATAAAATGTGTATGATGGTTGCTAAGCAGAGTGAGGTAAAGTGGAAAAAGACTCATAAGCTTTTAAAGAAAAGTAGGTCAAGACTTTTATCTTAGTCATACTACTAATATAAATATACCATAAGGCATAATTATAAAAAAAATCATCCCCTTAAGTCAAGAACTGGATCCTCTTCCAGTTATGAGACTTATAAAAATATACTTTGTGCCACATATGTTCTATTTTTCCATATGGCAGAATGGAATTTCTGGGGAATAATACAGAATACAGAATAATATCATATGATGTGACATGCTAGGAAGAATGTAAAAGATTGATTAATTGGTTATGTGCCATCAAATCATTTTTTTTCTTAGCAACTACATTGTCCTTTTTATTCTTTTCTTCCATCTTTCCAAGGAATAGAGCATTTTCCAGAAAGTGGGTCTTGATATAGTGCCCAAAATAGGATAATTTCAGCCTGATCATTTATGCCTTGAGCGAGAATTTTGGGTTGACCTGTTTGATTATCCATTACTTTCTTTTCTTGGCTGTCCATGTAATTCTCACAAACTCTTCTCCAAAATAGAGTTCAAAACCATCAATATTTTTCCTCTTTTGCTTCTTTGAAGTACAGTGGTACCTCAAGATACGAACCCCTCGTCTTACGAACAACTCGTGATATGAACCCGGGGTTCAGAAAATTTTTGCCTCTTGTTACGAACTTTTTTCGAGTTACGAACCGGCGTTCGGGAGGCTTCTGGGAAGCCCCCCGGCTGTTTTAAAAGGTGACAGCCGGGCTGCGGGGCTTCCCAGCAGCCTCCCGAACGCCGGTTCGTAACTCGAAAAAAGTTCGTAAGAAGAGGCAAAATTTTTCTGAACCCCGGGTTCGGTTCGGGAGGCTGCTGGGAAGCCCCCCAGCCCGGCTGCGACCTTTTAAAACAGCCGGGCGGCTTCCCAGCAGTCGCCGAACGTCGAACACGGAAGTTTGGGTTTGGCGTTCGGCTTCGGGAAGCTGCTGGGAAGCCGCGCGGCTGTTTTAAAAGGTCGCAGTCGGGCTGGGGGACTTCCCAGCAGCCTCCCGAACTCCGAACTTTTGCCGAACTTCTGGGTTTGGGGTTCGGGAGGCTGTAGGGAAGCCTCCCAGCCCGGCTGCGACCTTTTAAAACAGCCGCGCGGCTTCCCAGCAGTCGCCGAACGTCGAACGCGGAAGTTCGGGTTTGGCTTTGGCGTTCGGGAGGTCGCTGAGAAGCCCCCAGGCTGTTTTAAAAGGTGGCAGCCGGGCGGCAGCGGTTTTTTTGTGGGTTTTTTTTTTTGGTTGCATGGATTAATTGACTTTACATTGTTTCCTATGGGAAACAATGTTTCGTCTTACGAACCTTTCGTCTTACGAACCTCTCCCTGGAACCAATTAGGTTCGTAAGACGAGGTATGACTGTACAACTTTTGCTTTCATAGAGCATCACAGGAATAGCATGGCTTGCACACTTCTAATCTTTGTAGGTGTAAATGAGAGAGGATTGTCTACATGTAAATAGGTGAAGGATGCCCAGCAAAAACTCCTGACATGGCTCCCCAAATCAACACAGCCTGTGCAAACAGGCCATCTTTTGTTCTATTTGCAATCTGTTGTGGTTGGCTCATGGCCAGCTCCTCTGGTTACGGATTTTGAACCAGAGGAGCTGGGTTTGTCGGAGCACTGGAGATCTATGTGGCTCTCGGAGGGCTCAGACAGTGAGGGGGAAGGAGAGATGGAAGCTGAAGGTGCTGGAGAGGTAGATGTGGAGGCCCCTGCAGTGCCTGTGGAACCCCCTGTTAGAGCCTTATCTAGGTCAGATGAAGAGGGTGTGATTAATGACCCCATTCTCAATGTTCGGGTGTGAAGGGTGATGGGACGCCAGGAGCAGCTGCAGCAGGCACAGAGGAAGATCTTAAATCACAGCTGGGAGTAATTAGGGAATGCTGCATCAGGCTTAAAAGGGGAGGTTTTGTGAGAGTGCTCTTTGCAGGATTTATCGTTCATGGTTAACAGAGACAATGAAACAAAGTTCTGTTCCTAAACCAACATCTTGCATCTTTGGAAAACAATCCAGGTTTTGGACCCTTGTATTTATTTATTTATTTATTTATTTATTATTTATTTATTGGATTTGTATGCCGCCCCTCTCCGTGGACTCGGGGCAGCTAACAACAGTGGTAAAAACAGCATGTGACAAGCCCAATACTAAAACAGCTAAAAACGCTTGTTATAAAACTAATCATACATACAAACATACCATGCATAAATTGTAGAAGCTTAAGGGAAAAGAATATCTCAGTTCCCCCATGCCTGATGGCAGAGGTGGGTTTTAAGGAGCTTACGAAAGGCAAGGAGGGTGGGGGCAGTTCTAATCTCTGGGGGGAGTTGGTTCCAGAGGGCTGGGGCCACCACAGAGAAGGCTCTTCCCCTGGGCCCCGCCAAACAACATTGTTTAGTTGATGGGATCCGGAGAAGGCCCACTGTGGGACCTAACTGGTCGCTGGGATTCTTGCGGCAGAAGGTGGTCCCGGAGATAATCTGGTCCAGTGCCATGAAGGGCTTTATAGGTCATAACCAACACATTTGGAAAGACAGTAGCTCTTGAACAACAGAGTGAGTACTTTTGCTGCAGCCCATTTGGAGGCATTCTAGACAAACCTTGGGGGTTTTTTTTGAGACATTCATTACTGTCTTGGCAGTTAAGTATATGATGTTTTATTGTTGTGAGCCACTCCGAGTACTTGGAGAGGGGTGGCATACAAATCTAATAAATTATTATTATTATTATTATTATTATTATTATTATTATTATTAACCCCAACCTTTGGGTCATAAATAGACATTCTTCTGCTGTGATTGCGGCTCTCAGTCAATTTGCAAAGCAATATATTTTGTGTTTCGTAAATCTTCAGTTGGTGTGTGTGTTTTGCATTTCCTTGCTGCTCAACCAGCCCCATCAGGGAGAACACAATCCTTGTTTTATTGACCGCATGTAATATTCCAATTTTCTGAGATGGTAAATTTGGGGTTTTCATGAGCTGTACCCCATAATCATCACAATTATGACAACTCATGGCTTGTACTATCTTGCCTTGCATGTAATGAGTTTCTTTCATATATTATGTTTCACCTTTTAAGTTGCATTACTGAAATAAGTGAACTTTTGCATGATATTTTAATTTTTTGAGTTTTACCTGTACAGTGATACCTCATGATACGAACCCCTCATCTTACGGACAACCCGAGATTCGAACCCGGGGTTCAGAAAATTTTTGCCTCTTCTTATGAACTTTTTTCTTCTTATGAACCCACCACCGCCACCGTGGCGGCGTTTTTTTGCGTTTTCTTTTTTCGTTGCATGGATTAATGGATTTTACATTGTTTCCTATGGGAAACAATGTTTCGTCTTATGAACTTTTCGTCTTACGAACGTCCCCCTGGAACCAATTAGGTTCGTAAGATGAGGTATTACTGTATAAGTATGGCAGAATAAGATGTCTGTATTGGCAAGAATTCCAAACCGTCTCAAGATTATTATTTTGTGTTTGTGTGTCCGCCAAAATCACACATCCTCAAAATCAAACAGATACTAAGAAGCCTGATACAACTACCATAAATTTATGAAGGTTTGAATAGAACTTATTGGTCCATTTTGCATACCAACCTGGAAATGAACTGTAAGCAACTCAGCAATGATTCATGAAATTTTTCTAATTACATCTGACCAAAGAAAAGGATGCTATGGGACAGACATCTCTAGGAACACTTTTCCATATTGTTGACACTGTTTGAAAATTGAAGAAATGCAGTTCAAAAAATTATGGAAGTAATGCATTTTGGTATGAGTCAACATTTTATTTTAAAAATTGAATTCTTCTTCAGCCTTATTATTAGGTAAAGATATATATTATGCTATATGGTGTAAAATATGCTGCATAGTATGAACTCTCACCCTGCTTATATTAAGTAGCCACTCCGAGTCTTCGGAGAGGGGTGGCATACAAATCTAATAAATAAAATAAAATAAAATAAATAAATAAATAAATAAATAAATATAATTTCAAAATTGTATAATCCTGTGATTTTTTTTATTTTTATTTTTAAATGAGATTGCAAACTGGGAAGGAAAACAAATTGAACCTAAGACTAGAAAATTCATCATTGGCTATGCAGGCTGGAACCTAACAATATTCTATTCAATATCTCTGGAGACTTTGTACATTGCCAATTTGTGCCTGAGTTTATTTGCATATTCTAATGTGATACCCAAACATTTTCTGACAGCCTATGCAATGTACTGCCAAAGGCAAGAGTCTCCTCTGTTTGTTTTGTGGCTCAAAATGGTAGGGAAAGTAACAGCAATTATAGTGTTGTTGTCTTGTAGCAATCAAGTAGAAAGGCTTTATTTAATCAACCACTTCACTGACCAGAAGGTATAATCCAAACATGATAATGGCTTATAATGACACAACTGGCAATACCCTTATTGTTCCAAATGGATTGTTTACCTCATTACATATACACATTGATCTTGGCTATTTGAAAGTGTTTGTCTTTGGATTTGAACACATTAATCAATGGTCAATTAACAGCAGAATCAAGGAGAGGATATAGGAAAACATATCTACTTTGAAGGATAAAATTAGAATTAGAGAACAGATAAAACTTAATCAAAGATCTGATCAGGAAAAACAAGATTGTTCACAAAACATTTCTGATTCTAAGAATTTGTAATTTTTTTATTTCTCTTTCATGGAGCATTGATGTTTACCTCAAACAAGTGAGAGATTTTAACAGCAGATTTTCCCCTGAAGAAATATTGTTTGCCATGGTAACCTTATATTTACAGATTTTTTTTAAAAGAAAATGCAATTTTATAATATTTTTCGTCTCCTCAGAATCTCTTTTCATTTTCCCAGGAGAAAATGAACATAAGAACAAGGATCAGAATCAGAATTGCTGGTAATCCTGCTGTTAAGCTGAAGACATTTTATTTGGGATCTTAAGACTGCCACACTTTATGCCATTCTACTATGCATTTTCAATTGTGGGAAAATGGGAGAGGGGATTGTATGAGGTTGCTAGTATGTCACCATAACAATTCTTTCTAGAAAGCCAAGGTCATCCTTTGTCTCTGCACCTCTGCACCTGGGTGGGTTCTGCCAGCATGGCAAAAGAAGATTGGACAAATAATTTTCAGTGTGAGGACAATGGCCATAGGTTCAATGTCAATGTTTCTGTTTATTTCATTCACTAAAAAACTGTTTTACTGCAATGCATGTTTATTCTGTAAGTTTTGTGTGTATCCCATTCTTTAAAATAAATCCATAATATGTTTGTACATTCTGTAAAATTAACTTGGATCCATGGCCTCATATTTCCTCTGCACTTCCTTTCTGTCTCAATCAGTAGCTCTTGTACTGAGAAATTTGAACTCCTCCACTTATAAGGTTTATAAAACAATTGAGACATTTTCTGTCTAATTCTCCATGAGTATGTGGTTGGCGTTTTAAGCAGGATTAGAATGTTGCACGAACACTAATTTCCCCTTTGATCATTTCAATTAGCCAGAGAAGAGAGTTCTGGTAGCAATTACTTTTCAAGGAAATGAGGCAGCTCATTAACTGCCAAGGATTCTTTTTGAATTTATGCTTCATTTTTATTGAAAGAATAAAAATGGTCAGAAAAAAAGTGGATGGATAGGAGAAAAAATCTCACTAAAACAGAGCGATTGTAGTATATGTAAGTAATGTTTTAAAGAATCCCTTTATGAAAGTTTTCCTTTGCTTATGAATTCTAGATCAGGTATCTCTGGGTCTCCAAATTAGGTTGGATTCCATCTCTGATAATTGCCCACAATTTGTAACATTGTTGAAACCCATGGGAATTGGAGTTCAACAGTATATATTGGAGAAACACAATGTTCTCCCAAAATAGACTATAATGAATCTCAAATTGCTTAAATACTTCTGTGAATTGGTTTAATGTTTGGCGAAATAAGTGATTTGTGGGCTAATGATTTTAATATCATGCACTGTTTTAATTTTAATAGACTTGACTCTTTCAGTTTTATGTTCCATTCTTTATAATTAATTGTTATAGTAGGTTAGCATTCATTCTAATATTCTTTTCCAGTCTATAAAATTACAATTTATGAATAAGAACATGTTAAAAAAAACAGCATTCATAATAAGATTAACAATGCAAATGATTCCAGGTAACAACCAGAGGAGAGAATAATAAAATTTGAAAATAGCAGTTAAATATGCATTGATTCTTTTTCAATCAAAAGCACTATTTTGGAACATAAAACTAAAAAGAAATTTTTTTACAAAGTGGTAACATTGGATTTAAAGAGCTCTGTCAATTTAACCCTTCTGAGAAAAAATAGATTTCTGGATCTCTAGATCAGAGAAAGCAATATGTAATCCCAGAACCACATGTAACACCAGATTTCTTTTTAGCCATGGGCTGGCAAAAACTATTCTGTTTTCTCACTGTTTAGAGATGGGAAATCTTAACATTGGTCCTTAAGATTGATTTTAACTCAAAACAATAAAGGGCAAGATCCCTTCCCCTAAATAATGCCCATTCTGTTGTATAATTGATACGATTAATTCTATTCATTTACTAATTACCTTATTAGGTCCCACAGAGTTGGCCTTCTCCGGGTCCCGTCAACTAAACAATGTCGGTTGGCGGGCCCCAGGGGAAGAGCCTTCTCTGTGGCGGCACCGGCCCTCTGGAACCAACTCCCCCCAGAGATTAGAACTGCCCCTACTCTTCCTGCCTTCCGTAAACTCCTTAAAACCCACCTTTGCCGTCAGGCATGGGGGAACTGAAACATCTCCCCCCTGGGCACGTTTAATTTATGCATGGTATGTCTGTGAGTGTGTCTGTTAGCATATGGGGTTTTTAAATATTTAAATATTTTAAATTTGTCTGATTGCTTATGATTTGTTTCTACATGTTGTGAGCCGCCCCGAGTCTTCGGAGAGGGGCGGCATACAAATCTAAGTAATAAATAAATAAATAAATAAATCGTACACCCACATTAACTGCAAATCATAACCACAAAATAGCTCATGGCTATTTTTTAGCGAGGTATTATGTACACTTATCACATGAACCACAGCAAGATTCAAGGTCATATAACTTCCAAGCTGTTTTTAAAGCTGTCCCAGACAGAAATCTTTATGGTAATCTACATGCATGACTAGTTGTCTTCTGAAATGACCAATATGGAATGAATCAACGTTAATCACTGTATGTTCACATATAACTTCTGCAATAGAATTGAAAGTACAACTACACCTGCATACCACAATAAACATAATTGACATCCTCAGAAATCCTTTTTAAATGGGTGGGGGAAGAATCCATAATATTTTTGTGGAGTTTTGAATGAAATCCATTGTTTCTCAGTTAACAATAAATATAAATTATGTAGACTTAACAAAAAGAGACAGCGGTATCAGCATATATTAAAAATGTTATCTAGACAGCTAATAAATATTAAGCTAACTAGGCCTTTTCACTTAAAAATAACCAATGTGAAATTTTCACGTCAAAGCCTGTCAGCCTGGTACCCAATCAATTATTAGACTACTCAATTTTATATTGACAATAGTTTTAAATATTGAGGTAATAAAATATAATCTTACAACCAATTTAGGCAAAAAAAAAAAGTTATGCGTGACCATGCTGCAAGCATTATTCTTCAATGTTTAAAAGTATAATATTCCTCCACTACAATCATTTATCTTGCTTACAAAGAGTCTTTAATCATTTTTAGTCCTTTAAGAGAGAGAGAGAGAGAAAGAACAAAAGAAGAATTTAGTTTGGAATAGTGATCTCACAACAGCAAATGTCCCATGACGCTGACATAAACTTTGCTAATTATAAAACTTCTCTCAATGTAGGTTTGAAATATTAGGTGAAAACATTTATACTGTACTGCTAACAATTTATTTTATTTTATTTATTTATTTTGTCCAATACACAATGAGGGTTTTAATGAGTATATATCAATATACACATAGTAAAATACATGATGAAGGTTATAGAGGAGATACTCATAGTAAAATATATCTAAGAAATAATAGAAAAGAAGATATAGGAATAGAATATATCAATGAAAGAATAGAAGAAGAGATATGGGAGATATAGGAGAGCAATAGGACAGGGGATGGAAGGCACTCTAGTGCACTTGTACTCGCCCCTTACTGACCTCTTAGGAATCTGGATAGGTCAACCGTAGATAATCTAAGGGTAAAGTGTTGGGGGTTTGGGGATGACACTATGGAGTCCGGTAATGAGTTCCACGCTTCAACAACTCGGTTACACAAGTCATATTTTTTACAGTCAAGTTTGGAGCGGTTAATATTAAGTTTAAATCTGTTGTGTGCTCTTGTGTTGTTGTGGTTGAAGCTGAAGTAGTCGCCGACAGGCAGGACGTTGCAGCATATGATCTTGTGGGCAATACTTAGATCTTGTTTAAGGCGTCTTAGTTCTAAACTTTCTAGGCCCAGGATTGAAAGTCTAGTCTCATAGGGTATTCTATTTCGAGTGGAGGAGTGAAAGCATTTGAAAGCATTTTAGACAATCTGAAACTCACACTCTGATATATGACAAAAAGGAAAGAAGGAGATGAAAATAAAGCATCCTGATATCAGTTCTCAAAGTTGTTTTTATTTTAGTGACCAGCTGGGATGGAAATCGGTTCTTGTACCCTGCTGGAATGAATGCTGGGTAGGCAGCAGTTTGGCAGAACTCTAAGCAGCTGGTCTCTCAGCAGAAGTAGAAAGTCCCCGTTGCTTTCTGCTCCTTCTGCTGCCCAGAGTTGAGACCCCAGGACCCCAGAAATGCTGGTTTTCACAGCTTTCAAATGCCTTTCCTTTAATGAATTTTGTGAGTAAAATATTTACTGCCTCTCCCTTTGGGACCATTTCGAACTTTTCCTGATGCCGTTCTGCTCGCAAACGACCCATCTTTCCACTTTAAAGTAGTTACATTGATTAGTTCCTTAGCTAGGACTCTTTGTTTCTTTCTGTTTTCAAATTAAGCACACATTGTAATATCAGGTTATCATTTGTATTATCTTAGGCACATATGTTCACACCAATCTCTCTCTCTCTCCCTCTCCCCTTCCCCACGTGTGTTCTCACACACAAATACTGCATATACATATGTATATGTAGGCATTTAGGGTGTGTCAATTTTTTCAACTTACAATTTCCAAACATTAAGGGTGCTCAAAAGTTCTGACATGCCTTGGGGAGTGTAAAGAGATTATGGTTACTTTAATATAATTTACATGGGATTGGTAAGTAAGTACATGTTCTGTCGGGCTCTCTGGTAGAATCCTCCCAAAAATTCACAGGTACAAATTTCAGACACACACACATTTGAAAATTCAAAACAATGTTCTTTATAATGAAAATTCACTTAAACTAAGCCCTCTTTTGGTATAGCAAAGAGCACTGGTCTCCAAACAAACTGGTAATTTATACAAGTCCCTTATCAGTCCTGTGATACTTAGCTTGCAGCTGTGAAGCAATTCAAAGTCCTTCTTTCACAAAGTGAAACACACTTTGCTCTGGTTTAGTTTCAAAGCAGAGAAAAAACAGCACTCAAAAAGTCAGTCAGTAAAGCAGTCATGAAACACAACGATCAGATAATCCTCCACAATGACCAAACCCAGAGGCTGCTATTTATAGCAGCCTCACTAATTACCACAACCCCACCCAATCACAGGTGGCCTCATTTTCTTTGATAATAATCTCTCAGTTGTTGTTGCCTATGCATCGCTCTCCGCATGTGTGGCTATATCATTAACTCTTGTTCTGAATCTAAGGAGGAGCTAGATAATTGATCTCCTTCTGAGCTGTCTGCCACACTCTCCTCCTCCTTGTCACTCATGTCTTCTTGGTCAGAGGAGCCTTCATCATCAGATTCCACCAGGGCCAAAACAGGCCTGCAGCATGTGGATGTCTCCCCCACATCCACAGTCCTTGGGTCAGGAGCTGGGCCAGAGCTAACCACAACACTACATAAATATTATAACATTTTGTTTCATTTTATACTGATGTATGTATGTATGTATGTATGTATGTATGTATGTACCACATTAATCTGAAATCAAATACTTTTCCCTTTTCATTCTGCAATCACATTTCTTGTTTGCCATGATATTTGCTTTGAGCAAGGAAAGTCGCTTAGTGATAACGAAAAAACCCCAAACCTTTGTATGGTAATGGAATAGAAGAGGACATAGAAAATAAACACCTTAATTTTTGTTTTTCCATTTGTTTCATGCTTTCAGGCATTGTGGCCGAAGGCTACTTCCCAGGTGCTTTCTTTTTTATTTTATGCATCACAGATGAAAAGACAATGAACTGTCAAGTGAAAAAGAGAATAATGAATGAATCAAAAATTGGAGATGACAGGCAGCTTTTGATTTATAGTATGTCTTTTATCTTGATATATTAATATATATAACAATGCAGCGTGGTTGCTTCTTCTCAATTTCAAGTGTTTTCCTAATCAACCTCTATAGAAAAATCTACCGCAAGGTCAACAAAAGATGAAAAACAGCCAATTCAGAACAACAATGATCATGTCCCTTTCTGTTTGCAACCCATGATTGATTATGAGTGGGCAAATGAAGATATGTCATATGAATGATAGAAGACAAAAAGTTTTTATTATGCCTGGACATGACAAACAATAGCAATAGCAGTAGCACTTAGACTTATATACTGCTCCATAGGGCTTTACAGCACTCTCTTTTTTTTCCAGTAAATGTTTTTTTTTATTTCCCCCCTCAAAAATATAGATAACATACATCACATATACCTTCAATAGAAATCAATATACTTATATTGTTGCTTAAAAACAATAGTACAATAACCTAAGTAACATTCTGTTCTGCCGGCGTGTTTCAGCCACCCGTAATTACAGGGTAATTAGTCCAGGAAGACACACACCACACGATAAAAGGAAAACCCAAAAGTTTTTATAAACAGAAAAACAGAAACAGCTCCCTTTTTAAATGTCAAAGGGATTTTCTGGTACACACAAGGCACAGGTGAAATGCAATCCAATTGCTCACCCAATAACTGGGAAATTGAGTCCAATTCTAAAGTCTAGAGAGTCCACACACACAATCCTGAACAGCAAAAAACCACGATCATGACGAAACAATGAATCAGATAAAATGCCATGAAGCTAACACACCAGGCTGCACTTTTATTTGTAGCATTAATTACAGCAGCCCCACCCAACCACAGGTGGCCTCATTTTCTCTTGTAATAATCCCTCAGTTGTTGTCTCCTATGCATCACTCTACGCATGCGTGGATGTGTCATTAATTCTTGTTCAGAATCCAGGGATGATACAGATGATTGATCTCCTCCTGGGCTGTCTGCCAAACTCCCCTCTTTCCTGTCACTCAGGCTTCCTTGGTCAGAGGAGACTTTGTCGGCAGATTCTCCTGGAAGCATAACAGGCCTGCGGCATGTGGATGTCTCCCCCACATCCACCTCCACATTGCTTGGGGCAGGAGCTGGGCCAGAGCTAACCACAACACATTCCAATTTTAATTTTATTATTCAATCCATCTCAATCATCCCTCTCTCCCCTCTTTCTATCTCAGTGGCTATTCCACCTCTAGTACCTACTTTCTAACACATTATCTTCCCTTCCTTACTACCATCTCACCCTCCTTCCTTCTTCCTTCTCTCTCTCTCCTTCTACTCTTTGTCCTCCCACCTATTTCCTTCCTCCTTCTTTACCTCCTCTTCTACTCTCTTTCCTTTCTCTTGTTCTTTCCTACTTCCTCTTACGCCCTCTAAATCCTTCCTTGAGTAGACAGTTTTAATTACCAAACTGAGATTTGAGAAATTAAGACAGGCAGTGAAGCAAATTGAGATCTCCTATCATTGCTCTTCTTGTCCAGATCATTTGCTTCATTTTGTCCCAGAAATGCTGCTTTCCAAAGGAGCTTGTGGTGCTCGAGTTGATCTAAGGAGGTCTTGTGAGGTGTTGTGAGATGGCAATAGAGGCTACTTAGACAGACAACCATTGGAGAAGTGAGGTTCAATTAAAACTCATTATTCAGGGCACCTCCTTTCACATGTGGTGGTTATGTCCCAAAACAAGGAAATTTTGGCTAAAAATTCATAATTGGTTGCAACCAATAACAGGTACAATAATAGAATTTATTCTGGAACTTTGCTTACTTGCAATATTTAAATATCAATACAGAAAAAATATCAAATACATGACTCTGTATATTACATCTGCAAGACTTGGGTTTGCACAAAGTCGTAAGAATCCTCACCCAGCCACTGAAAGCTTAATAATTAAGAAGATCTATGATTGTGCAGAAATGGACAAACTAACCATAGAATTAAGAGGCCAGAAAGACTCAGAATGCTATAAAATAGGGAAAAACTGGTATCAATGGATTGATGATAGAAAACAAAACAAAAGAGAAAATGAAAAAAGATACAGAATATTGTAAATATTGAAATGTATTGTACAAATAGGAAATCAATGTAAATAAGTAGGTGTAGAATTGCTTAAGGATATATTGTAATTTGTGGAAAAACTTTGAAAATTAATAAAGAAAATAAAAAACCCTATTCACTCAGCAGCTGACCACTAACTCTAAATACAGAGTTTTCGTGAAAATAAGGCCTTGTCTTATATTTTTTTGAACCCTGCTTGGCCTTATTATCATGCACTCAAAAGCCCAATTGGGCTTATTATCAGGGGATATTTTATTTTGGGGAAAACAGGGTACTTCCTGAAAGGTCTTTATAGCCACTTATAATGAGACAGGCACAATAGCCATTTATCTAGGTGGCATCTATTACCATCATTGATTTAAAAAGGATTTAGGGGTAGTGATTTCTGACAGTCTCAAAATGGGTGAACAGTGCAGTCAGGCGGTAGGGAAAGCAAGTAGGATGCTTGGCTGCATAGCTAGAGGTATAACAAGCAGGAAGAGGGAAATTATGATCCGGCTATATAGAATGCTGGTGAGACCACATTTGGAATACTGTGTTCAGTTCTGGAGACCTCACCTACAAAAAGATATTGACAAAATTGAACGGGTCCAAAGACGGGCTACAAGAATGGTGGAAGGCCTTAAGCATAAAACGTATCAGGAAAGACTTAATGAACTCAATCTGTATAGTCTGGAGGACAGAAGGAAAAGGGGGGACATGATCGAAACATTTAAATATATTAAAGGGTTAAATAAGGTCCAGGAGGGAAGTGTTTTTAATAGGAAAGTATACACAAGAACAAGGGGACACAATCTGAAGTTAGTTGGGGGAAAGATCAAGAGCAACATGAGAAAATATTATTTTACTGAAAGAGTAGTAGATCCTTGGAACAAACTTCCAGCAGATGTGGTAGATAAATCCACAGTAACTGAATTTAAACATGCCTGGGATAAACATATATCCATCCTAAGATAAAATACAGAAAATAGTATAAGGGCAGACTCGATGGGCCATGAGGTCTTTTTCTGCCGTCAGACTTCTATGTTTCTATGTTAATGACTTATATATAACAATAGTAAAATAATTGGATTACAAGTGCAGTCATACAGGTTAAATTTAAAAAGCAGTCTAGAAAACAAATACAGTAGTCCCTCACCTATCGCTGGTGTTACGTTCCAGACCCAGCCGCGATAGGTGAAATCCGCGATGTGGAATTTATCGACTGATAGTACTTATTTAAGTATTTATATTGTAATTGTTTGGTAAGTTTTCATTGTTTTAAGTGTTTATAAACCCTTCCCACACAGTATTTATTTTAGATACAGTATTTAAATACAGTATTTACAATTTTAGATTTTTTTTTAAAAAAAAAACCTGCCGATCAGGTTCGGCGGGCTGTTTAAATCTGTCAATCGACTTCCTCAGAAACCCGCAAACCAGCAAGATCCGCGAATGATTTTTCTCATTAATATTTCTTGAAAACCCGCGGTGAAGTGAAGCCGCAGTAGGTGAAGCGCGGTATAGCGAGGGACTACTGTAATCTTGTAAAGTTTTAAATATTACTTTTCTTTCTCTTGACTGCACTTGTACCCATATAAATATATGTAGTAAAAAAAATCAGTTATATATTTATACTTTTCAGCTTTTAAACATCCAAACTATAGGTTCCAAGCAATCAATATCATCTAGGCTACATTTCGCTACTCTATTTAAATCTACTTGAATGTTTTGAATGCAGATTTTATATTTGCAAAGGAAATTATGATCATAACATTATTTTGAAGTGTATACAGCATACGATTATGTGATTTTTTTACAACATTATCTCTTCAGACTGAGGAAAAGACAAAGTATAAGCAAAACAGGAATAAATATGTACTTACAAGTACTGATAGAAAATAAATGTTGTGTCTAATTTAATGATCACTCATGTGAAGATGCCTCAAATGTTCAATTATATAATTAAATGTTCTGTGAACAAGCAGAAGAGATAAGAAAAGTTTGCAGTAACCCTGTAATTAGAAGTATAAATTTTAAAACAACTTTTTCTTGATGAATCAAGTACTGTACACACACCACAGATAATTCAAGGAATTGATTCAGGAATGAGTAGATAACTCAGGCAATATAGACTGGGCAATAAAATAGTAAAACTGTCTTAATGAATTCTGTGGGATATCTCCCAGCCATTCTCACCTATACATTCCCTCACTTTGATCCCTCCCTTTCTCAAGTCACATTTCCATAATTCTAAGGCTTAGTAGTAGAAACTGTAATGCAACACCTGGAAACCATAGTTTAGTCCCACACATACAGTGATGGGCTCCTACAGGTACGGACAGGTACACAGAAAAAAGTAGAAAAATTTTGGTCAGGTACGCAGGACTGGGTATGTTTTTCCTATTGCAGTAAATGTGGTTGAATGTGTATAATTTTAGAAGAGCTGTGTGTGTGTCCATATACATACAGTTTATATAGTAGATAATGTATATTTTTGTGTGCCTGTGTGTAATATGTATGTAACATATGGCATATATACATAGAATTAAATAACCTATTTTGGATGTTCATTAATAGTAAATAGATACGGAAATTGTATCTCATTGAGGCGAGCAGAGGCCAGGCACCCTAACCCAAACCCTTACCCAATGATGGGCTACCAAAATTTTTACTACCACACTGTGGCCGTGGCTTATGCATTTTGTTTCAACATCTTTCAGTGCAAATTGAGTTCTTGGGGGGGAAGCTCCAAATTTTGCTACCGGTACTGCATTCCTGACCGTACCCATAGGAGTCCATCACTGCCCTTACCCAAACCTTTGACATGAGTGACTTTAAATTGGCCACCTTTAAGCCAGTCACATGACCTTTAAGCCATCCCTGGTCATATGATCATCCAACCACTCCCACCTTGTCACATGGCCAGCAAACCATACCCACAAAATAAGCCACACGTGGTAGTAAATTTTTTTGCAGCCCTTCACTGCATACATACAACCAAAATTGATGACACCTTTGTCATAATTAAATGGACCAACTAAAGAATACACACTAAGACGTCAACAACATCTTCAAAGGAATAAATTTAATTAAGAAAGAAGAAAATACTAACATAGCATTCTTCCTGAATATCTTCATCAGCAGAAAAACTGACTTCAATTAGAAAAACATGTCTATTGTAAAACTGCCCACACCAACCAGATGCTTCACTACCAAAGTCTCAACTCAACTTCCTGCAAGAGAACCCATGCAAGATTATTTTTTAGATGAGTACAGACAGACTGCAGTAATCCTGACCATCAGAAAAAGAAGACATATGTTCTATGTAACATCTTCCAACAAAATGGATACACACAGAACTTCAACAAACTCAATGCACTATTTATTTATTTATTTATTCATTCATTCATTCATTCATCCATTCACTCACTCACTCACTCACTCACTCACTCACTTATTTATTTATTTAATTTTTATGCCGCACTTCTCCTTAGACTCAGGGCGGCTTACAACATGTTAGCAATAGCACTTTTTAACAGAGCCAGTCTATTGCCCCCACAATCCGGGTCCTCATTTTACCCCCCTCTGAAGGATGGAAGGCTGAGTCAACCTTAGCCGGTGATGAGATTTGAACCGCTGACCTACAGATCTACAGTCAGCTTTAGTGGCCTACAGTACAGCACTACACCTGCTGCGCCACTCCGGCTCCTTTATAGCACACCCAACACAAGCTATGAAAAGGATAACACTGTCATACACTAAGAATAAAATCTTGGAAACCATTTTTATAACCACATGACATCATTGTGGCACACAAACCTAGCAAATATCTCCAAAACAAGTAAACCAAAAGATCCAGAAGAAAAAAAGCAGGTTTCAGGAGGCACACAAAGCCATATCTGAGGGCATATGATGTGTTGCCCTATGTCAGCTCCAGCAAGCATGCTGGCCAGCTGATTTTTGGCCTTCTTTGGCCTGATGGTTTTTGCTGTCCCCAGGCTTCAGGAAAGCCTCCTGAACCCTGGGGATGGCGGAAAAACATTTCCATGGGCCAAAAAGAAGTTTGGAAGCTTCAGTGAAGTCTGCGTGCATGTGCAAAGGGCAGCGTGGAGGGTTATGCATGCATGGGGGAGCGTGAGGGTTGTGCGCATGCATGAGTGGAGATCATTGCATTATGGGTGTGGGCATACACACCTGAGCCAAAAAAGGTTCATCATCACTGATCTCAAGCATACATTGTAACAATTGCAATAGCCACTGTGTATGAAAACAGAAAAAAGTCTGCCAGAGCACATCTTGTAATACCGACCAGCAGGCAGTTGGTGATCATGTGATAGTGAGGATGCTATGATGGTTGTAACTGCAAGGGCTGATTGTAAAGTTGGTTTTTCATACCTTCAAATTTCCATTAAATGAGGCAGCCATTATGCAAGAACTATCTATATATACCAGCACCAAGATTATTATTATTATTATTATTATTATTATTATTATTATTATTATTATTATTTATTAAATTTATATGCCGCCCCTCTCCGTAGACTTGGGGTGGCTCACAACAATAGTAGCAAAACAATATGTAATACAAATCTAATAATATAAACTAAAAACCATAATTTAAAAACATGCACACAACATACCATACATAAACAATATAGGCCTGGGGAAGTTATTTCAGTTTTCCCATGCCTGATGGCAGAGGTGGGTTTTAAGGAGTTTACAAAAGGCAAGGAGGGGCAATTCTAATCTCAGGGGGGAGCTGGTTCCAGAGGGTCGGGGCTGCCACAGAGAAGGCTCTTCCCCTGCGACCAGCCAGACGACATTGTTTAGTCAACGGGACCTGGAGAAGGCCAACCCTGTGGGACCTAATTGGTTGCTGGGATTTGTGCGGCAGAAGGCGGTCCCGGAGATATTCTGGTCCGATGCCATGAAGGGCTTTATAGGTCATAACCAACACTTTGAATTGTGACCGGAAATTGATCGGCAACCAATACAGACTGCGGAGTGTTGGAGTAACATAGGCATACTTTGGGAAGCCCATGATTGCTCTCGCAGCTGCATTCTGCATGATCTGAAGTTTCCGAACACTTTAGCAGTAGACTTGGCACTAGGATTTTATGGTTTAGAATGCCTTATCTGGTTGCAATCCTGTATTAGTTAGAAGTATATGCTCAACCACACTGGAGTTGGTGTGGCTAGAGTGGGCATAGCTAGCTCGATGTCACTTGTGTTAGAGGCACCTGTGGTGGCCCGAGCAGTCTGCCAGAGAAAACGGGCTCCCAAGCTCCATTTTTGTCTGCGATGGCATCCTGTAACACTCTGCCAGGGAAAACAGAACTCTGTTTTCCCTGGCACAGGCACTATAGGCAAGTCCTTTGCTGTTTACAGGGCAGCCCTACAGGCTAGATCTAAGCACCCACGGGCCAGATCCAGCCCCAGGCTTTGAGTTTGAAACCCCTGCTCTAAACGAAGGACTTGTCCTTAAACTGGTTTTATGGATGCATAATTTATATATTGTTAAAACTTAGTACATGTCAGGTACAATCAACTAGAGGCACTCGTAAATAGCTGAAGTAAACTACTTTATCACTCTCTACCTAAGTTATAAGAATCTGTCCAGACTACTTGTCCTTCCTTGGAAGCAACTAGATAAACTAAGCCTGTACCTACCCCCCCTCCCTCTCTCTCACACACCCCTTTTTGAGGGCTTTATACTTATTAGAAGCAGCTATCTGACTTTTAAACATGTATTTTTTTTAAAAAAAAGTAGTAGTGTTAACTCTCCAGCTTCACTTTATCTAAGTATCTAATCAAAAATGTTGGAACACCTGAGGAGCGATTCCATAACTGTTTATCAGGAAATAAGCTGCTAAATAACTGAAATTTGTTTGCTCAGAAAAACAATCAGGATATTTAGAGTTCGAATGGTTTATTCTTTTTTTTTAGTTTGGTGGATATCAGAAGATCTTTTGTCTTGTTCAAACATTTATATTTATAAGCTAAATGGTCTAAATAAATCACTATTACATATCTTTCCAACTGAGTATTTTATTTTTGATTCCTTCTTTGCATGAAATAACAATTTTTTGCCATTATGCTTGTGTTAAAAGCATTTTCTCAGTTCAATGGGTTTGGGGTGTTTTTGTCCTAAATGTGGGTGGCTTTTCTCCCCTCCAGTTTTCTGTGACTTTTTAAGCTTCTATGCATGTAACCTAATTCAAGTTTGAAGCATATTCAGTCAAATAGTTAGCTTCCAATGAATTTGTAGTATATTTTCCAAAGGTACATGATTTTTGGAGTAGATTAAATCATTAAAAATACTCTTATCTTACTGTGGAAGAAATATTGTTCACTTCAATAACCTGCACAACCTTAGATGGAGTAATGGATGGATACCTATAGAAAAGTGACAAGGACAATTGGCAAACTCATACAGTATTTTGGGTAATGATATTTATTTATTTATCTCTATGGCAATACATTTTTGCAGCTATTTGATGCAATTTGCTAGTTTACCTTTTATTGTGAGTAGGGTGAGACAGGCCCCTCTGGATACCCTTGGCCAATGGGGTTGCCAGCTGATGCAGAGATGTGAGAGTGAGGGAAAAAGTGACTTGGAAGAAACAAAGAAACATAGAAGACTGACGGCAGAAAAAGACCTCATGGTCCATCTAGTCTGCCCTTATACTATTTCCTGTGTTTTATCTTAGGATGGATATATGTTTAAATTCAGTTACTGTGGATTTACCAACCACGTCTGCTGGAAGTTTGTTCCAAGGATCTACTACTCTTTCAGTGAAATAATATTTTCTCACGTTGCTTTTGATCTTTCCCCCAACTAACTTCAGATTGTGTCCCCTTGTTCTTGTGTTCACTTTCCTATAAAAAACACTTCCCTCCTGGACCTTATTTAACCCTTTAACATATTTAAATGTTTCGATCATGTTCCCCTTTTCCTTCTGTCCTCCAGACTATACAGATTGAGTTCATTAAGTCTTTCCTGATACGTTTTATGCTTAAGACCTTCCACCATTCTTGTAGCCCGTCTTTGGACCCGTTCAATTTTGTCAATATCTTTTTGTAGGTGAGGTCTCCAGAACTGAACACAGTACTCCAAATGTGGTCTCACCAGCGCTCTATATAAGGGGATCACAATCTCCCTCTTCCTGCTTGTTATACCTCTAGCTGAGAAACCACCATTGGAGGCTGATGTACCAATGGGGGAGTGGTCCCAGTCGGAGGATGAAGCAGACAATTTTAGATGCTAGATACAGGAGGTTACTGAGAAGACAACAGAACTTGTATGGTAAATAATAATAATAAATAATAATTTATTAGATTTGTATGCTGCCCCTCTCCGAAGACTCTGAACAGCTCACAATAAGCTTGCAGCTTTACCTCTTGGGGGTTTGATGCCACTCCCAGCTAGGATAAAAGCAAAGGATTTGGGGGAATTCTGGGTGGGGTTTCAACTTGCTTCATGGATGCTGTGTTAGATTTGGGGTGCTCCAAGTTGCCCCTCCCAAACTTGATTTCTGTCTTGTTAAAAACTCTTTGCCAGACGCTTAGAAAATTGATTACAGTAATACCCCGGTTATTGCGTCCCCGACCATTGCGAACAGGGTAATTTGCGATTTTTCAACCCGGAAGTCAAAACACCATCTGCGCATGTGTGCCCTTTTTTTCTATGGGCACGCATGCGTAGATGGCGCCCGGCAGATCAGCTGCTGGGCGGCTTCCCTGGGTCTTCCCCCTCTTGCTGGCGGGAGGGCGAGCAGCGGGCATCAGCAAGGAGTTTCCCCACCGCCCACGCAAACTCCTCGCTGCCACCCGCCCTTCGCCCGCCCACGCCGTTCATTCTCGCCGCTTTCGAGCTGAGTCCTGAAGCGAATTCGCTCCAGGACTCAGCTCGAAAGCGGCGACAGCCAGCGCGGAGAAGCCGTTCGCTGGCGCTGGCTGTCGGCGCTTTTGAGCTGAGTCCCGGAGCGAATTCGCTCCGGGACTCAGCTCGAAAGCGGCGACAGCCAGCGCCAGCGAACGGCTTGTCCGCCGCCTGCCTGCCCGCTAGCGAGGAGCCGAAGATTGGGGGCGGCGCGGCTGTTTTAAAATGTCGCCGCCGGCATGGGGGGCTTGCCAGCACCCCCCGGACCCCCAACCCAGGTTTGGGGGGCTGCTAGGAAGCCCCCAATGCCGGCGGCGACATTTTAAAAC
Organism: Erythrolamprus reginae; assembly: GCF_031021105.1. NCBI lineage: Eukaryota > Metazoa > Chordata > Lepidosauria > Squamata > Dipsadidae > Erythrolamprus > Erythrolamprus reginae. Next base: position 309,288,459 of record NC_091951.1, read on the forward strand.
AGCCGCGCCGCCCCCAATCTTCGGCTCCTCGCTAGCGCTGCAGGAGTAAAAACACCATCTGCACATGCGCAGATGGTGTTTTTACTTCCGCAGCGCTACTTCGCGAAAACCCGCTCGTTGCGGGGGGTCCTGGAACGGAACCCTCGCAACGAGCGGGGGATCACTGTATTAGGAAATTGGTGAACTGATTTTTTTCTTCTATGCTGCATTCTCTTTGTGATCTCATTTGGAATTCTATTAGGCTGAATCTGGTGCCTTTCCCAGAACTTAATCTGATAACTTCACAGCAAAGGAAAAAAAAATTCCCTGAATACTTCAACCAACTGCTCTTTGGCTAAATGCTTGTATTCCAATAAATAGTGTGATTTAAAGCTGAAAATAATTGACTTAGTCAGTGGTTTATATCTGAAAAGAACACCTTTCAAAAGGGTTTCACTTTGATACAAACCATAAATGGAATGATGTTTAATCAAGTTTATATACCCACCCATTTCGGATAGAAACTTACTTTACTCAAAGCATAGTTGAATTGAACCTGTCTTTAGAAACTTGGCATAACTATCCATGAACTAATGAAACACATGAGCCTGATTGTGAGTTGTGAAGTTATCTAGATTCAGTACCCTAAGGCAGTGATTTTCAACCTTTTTTGAGCCGCGGCACATTTTTTACATTTACAAAATCCTGGGGCACACCACTAACCAAAATGACCCAAAATGACAATCTAACACAGTGCATATTATACATATAGTTAATAATATAGTTTCTAAATGTATTTATACTCGGTGTGAAACCTGGGCCTCTTTCGATGAACACAAAAGGGCAGGAATGGTAGAAAGACACATACAAAAGCTCTTCCTCAACAGTTCTCAGTCTCTCTCTGTTTTTAGTTTTTATCACAGTCAAGCTTGAGAAGCTCAGCTCACATATATATGTAGTTGAAAACGGGAGCAATCTTTGTTGGCCAGAATAGGGAACTCCTTGGCGACAGATAACCAAAAACTGTCCAAAGGAAGATCAGCAAACTTTAACTTTAAACCACGATTAGAAATCAGGAAAACGGGGAGGAGTAACTTCAACTACTCGCCATGGCTACACAATGACAAGTGTGCGGAAGCCCGAGCGGGGACCTTCCTGGGTGTGGATGAGAGGCGGCCTGCTATTGGTTCATTGCTAGTGGTGGGATGAATCTTAGAAGGTGATTGGTCAGTGAGCGTGCCTCCATTCTTTCTGTCGCTGATAGCTGGAGGGATTGTGAGGGGAATGTTTATGTTTGGATGGAGGCGGCTGGGGCGGTCTGGATAAAAGGCCTCGGCGGGCCGTAGTTTGGGGACCCATGTTTAATTTCCCAACAGCACACTGGACCATGTCTCATGGCACACTAGTGTGCCGTGGCACACTGGTTGAAAAACACTGCCCTAAGGCAATGATGAATCCACATATAGACAGGAGGTTGAACAACTAACCTTGTGGTGTGACTGGAACAATCTAGAACTGAACACACTCAAAACCATAGAAATTGTGGTAGACCTTAGGAGAAACCCTTCCATCCTTCCACCTCTCACAATAGTAGACAGCACATTATCAACAGTAGAGACCTTCATATTCCTAGGTCCTACCATATCTCAAGACTTAAAATGGTCACCTAAAATCAAAAACATCATCAAAAAAGCACAACAAAGAATATTATTTCTGCGCCAACTCAGGAAGTTCCACCTGCCCAAGGAGCTGCTGATACAGTTCTACAGAGGAATCATTGAGTCTGTCATCTGCACCTCTATAACTGTCTGGTTTGGTTCTGCAACCCAACAAGACCAACACAGACTTCAGAGGATAATTAAAACTGCATAAAAAATAATTGCTGCCAACCTGCCTTTCATTGAGGACTTGTATATTGCATGAGTCAAAAAAAGGGCGGTGAAAATATTTACTGACCCCTTACATCCTGGACACAAATTACTTCAACTCCTACCCTCAAAACATCACTACAAAGCACTGCACAGCAAGACAACTAGATACAAGAACAGTTTTTTTCCTGAACGCCATCACTCTACTAAACAAATAGTTCCCTCGACACTGTCAAACTTTTTACTAAATCTGCACTTCTATTTCTACTAGTTTTTTCACTCATCATTCCTATCATCCTTTTCCTCCCACTTAGGACTATATGACTGTAATTTGTTGCTTGTATCCTAAGATTTTTATTAATATTTATTGTTTATTTATTGCTTATTTGACCCCTATGACAAACATTATACCACATGATTCTTTAGAAATGTATCTTTTTCTTTTATGTACACTGAGAGCATATGCACCAAGACAAATTCTTTGTGTATCCAATCATACTTGGCCAATAAAGAATTATATTCTATTATATTCAAAGAGAAAGAGGGAGATTGAAAATATCACCTATCTCTAAGTTTTTAAAGCAGCTGTATTTTTCCCTGGGTTAAACTGGAGTTTTACAAAAAGAATGTTTTCTATGTTTTTAAAGCAGCTGCATATTTTAAAGACTGGCGTGGAAGTTTGAAACAGGTTTAGATGCTTTAATGAATGGCAAAGAGTGGTTGTGACCATCTCAGTCTGGAATAATCCTTTTCCAAACGTTTCTGAACTGTGTGAAGCCATATTGATTGCATCTTAAACCACATTAGGACGATTTTGATTAATGATATGATTTGGAAAGATCTAATGATGCTTATCGGAAGGTCCATCTCTTTTCTGCTTAAGCTTTCCAATCTATTTCTAGCTCAATTTTTAAGACAAGAGAGACAAATGCATATTATCTCATCAGGATGGTTACAAAAAAAAGCAAGATTCAATTTCCAAATCAATTGTATTTTTGTACTGTAATGAAGAAATTTAACGCATGAATGTGTCCCAGAAATAATCACCCTAAAGCAATTTTAGTTTTCATTTTTTGTAAATATTTGATACATGCTTCAATTCTAGAAATTGAAGTGGTTTGAGCAGAATTCACAACATTTAATTTAAAAAAAATTAGTGTAGCAGTAGCTATACAAACTCTTAAAAGATAAATAAGTTTCTATAAAAAAGGAAATTAATAAATAATGGGGAATAAAGCAGAATCTGATTACCATTCTATCTTATTTGAGAAAGAAGTGCTGAAAGATTAATACAGAGGAAACAAGTAACTGGGATTTTCTTCTGCATATCCAATACCAAAAGCAGAAGACTGGGTGACTTTCAAATGTATCCCCATAGAGATCACATTGCAGTAAACCATACAGGAGGTGACCAAGGCATAAGTGACCATGAACTCCAGGTCCAAGAAAGAACACAATTGATGTCCCAGAGAAATCTCTGCAAAGGCTGATATTGCCACAGCTGACATCTGTTCCTCAAGCATGAAATGCACTAGTTTCCAGTTTTTTTGTGGGTGCTATTCAAGATCTGGCCATTGTTGTGAATGCTCCTTGTCCACATCTGGCCATGTCTGATTCTGAAGAGGATGAGCCAGGACCCTTTGGGTACCCTGGGCCAGGGGGCCTGCCAGAGGAAGCTGAGAGCGAGAGTGAGGCAGAAAGTGACTGGGGAGAGCCTGAGGGGGCTGATGTGACATTGGGAGAATAGTCTCACTCAGACAGTGGGGAAGACATGTTAGTAGAAAACAATTGGATAAATCCTTGCTATAGAAGAATGGCCAGAAGGTGAGAGGAGATCTAGAGTAAAAGGTATTAATTCATGGCATTAGCTCTTTGGGGTGTGATGTCACTTCCAGGCAATATAAAGGAAAGGGGTTATAGGAAATGGGGCATGGAACCTCAATGTCGTTTAATGGAAGAGACAAGAAACTGGTGTGTGCTTGAAAAGAAGTGTTAAAATCATGATTTCTGCCTCAAAAAGACACTCTGTGCTAGATGCTGTGCTAAGAAAAGTTTTCAGTGAGCTAATGCATTTGTTTTGAGTAATTGAATGGGAGATATCTAAGGAATGTATACAAAGACTAAGTTTGGTGCGCTTCTCGGACCCAGATCAGAGCTGGCTCTAAATGAGATAGAATCTGCTCCTATGCTGCTTTTAATCCTGCATTTGCATTCATGTATTTGCTGGAGTTTGAATAGAGAGAGAGTTTTATTAATAAAGAAGTGATTTTTCCAGAGATTGGAATTATCGGAAGCCCGTAAAACAGAGCAGTCATCACCTTTAAATCTTGTAAGGTACACACCCAAGTTATTGGCAGTCAATGGTAAATAGAACTTTTGTTTGGAAGTATAAACAGTATAAGAAGAAAATCCTGTAGGGAAGAGAGATCCACCCCAAACTTATCATGCATTTGCTTTTTGATCAATGACAGCTTTCTGACTCACTATATAAAAAGTATCCATTTTGTGAGAGCACTCTTGATATGCTTCCAGTGTTCTAAGTTTGGTGATCAAAAGGTTACACCTCCTTACATCAGAAAGGCAAAAATTCTAGCAAGAACAAGCGAAGGTGATTTTGGTTCCAATTCCATGTTGTAGTTTTTCAAAGAGTTAGAGTGAGATGTCATTTTGTTGTGATGACTGCATCTGTTTCAAGTTCATCAAACTAAGTCAAGGAGTAAAACCCTGAAGGTAGCAATGGAGTAAGTGACAGCAAGGGTGAGATTAAAGAGTTACAATTGTGAGCCAGTGGTGGGATTTAATTTTTTTTACTAATGATTCTGTGGCTGTGGCTTGCTGGGCGTGGCAGGGGTAGGATACTGTAAAATCCACATTCCCTCCCCACTTCTGGTGGGAAGAATACTGCAAAATCTTCATTCCCTCCCCTCTTCAGGGAAAGATACTGCAAAATCTCCATTCCCTGCCCACCCTACTAACCTGCTTTACAGCTCCACTCTCCTGTGCAGGGCAACAAAATAAGATCTAGCTGATCATCTGGGACTCGGGAGACAATGAATAGATGGGAAAAGGGACAGCCATAGGTGTTATTTTCTGGTTCTTCGAACTACTCAAAGTTTTTGCTATTGGTTCGCAAGAACCGGTCAGAAGCAGCTGGATATGGCCATGATCGTTCTATTGAATCTGCCATCTTAACATTAACTTCTTGACCACAGATGTTCCTGCATGGCAGAAACCTTTTGTAAATTGAATCTCAGTTTAGACAAAGTGGGGCGAAATTCAGCATTCTGTATCTGTTGATATTACAAGTTTTTCTTCTTTGTCTGCAGTCCCTTATTTCACCCAACTCTGCTCCTGAATTTATTTAAATCCTCTGGAGAACACTTTAAAACCCTGGAAGAGTAATGAGTCAGTATTTTTAAAATACTGCCACAATAATTAGGCAAGTCTGCTGTTACAAAATGCAGAACTTTCTTCATTAAACAAGGCTTTCTTTGCTTTTTTACTTCCACTAATCAGCACTATTGAATTATGTCCTAATTATCCGGTCAGTTAGAATTTAATTATTTTAATTAGATTAATCATAAACTGCAATGCTGAAATTTAAGAAAGATGTTTTCAGCTAATTACCAAATTAATTGATGGCTTCTGCAAGGTCTACATAAGAAGTGCAACACAAACATTAACATTCTTGAGAATTAACCCTGGAGTTTGTTGCTTGGGTTATGATATCTCATGTCCTCTTCTATTAGGGGAATCTAAGAAATTAATTTCAGTTCAACCCAGACCATTAGCCAAATTTGGTCTGCAAAATACCTCTGGACATTCAAGCATGATTTCCCTTTTCATATTTCTCTAATTTGCCATATCTATTAGATTGTACATTTTGCTGCCATTGTATGATTTCCAGGAGGTATTATGGATATTAGTTCAAAAATAGACATGAACTTTTTCAGCAGTACAAGTATGGTTTAACAGTAGTAATATCCTAATCTACCGCAATGGGATGTAATGATAGCAAAAACATAATTTATTGTTCCCATTTTAATTATACAGTGGTACCTCATGATACAAACTTAATTGGTTCCAGGAAAAGGTTCGTAAGGTGAAAAGTTCATAAGACGAAACAATGTTTCCCATAGGAATCAATGTAAAAGCAAATAATGTGTGCAAATTCTTCAGGAAAATCCCAAACTTTAGAAGGGAGGCGAACAGAGGGCAGGGAGGAGCAGCTAAAGGGGGCGGGTGAAGAAGCAAAGCTAGGCTAAAGGGTGAGCGGGAAGGAGGAAAGGCAAGGGGGGTGCCCCTCCCTTTTCTTTCTTCAAAAGACACCCTTTCAGTGCCTGTGCAAGCACACTGTTCTCCTACTTTTTTAAAGGCAAACTCTTTCCCCCTCCAAACCACCCCTCCCTTTTTTTCTTCAAAAAAAAGGGGGGGAAGAAACCCCTTCATCCCAGCAGCAGCGGCTTGGGTTCGTAAGGTGAAAATAGTTTGGAAGAAGAGGCAAAAAAATCTTAAACACCGGGTTTGTATCTCGAAAAGTTCGTTAGAAGAGGCGTTCGTAAGATGAGGTACCACTGTATGTCATGGAATACGATATTGCATAATTGAAGAAGATTAAGAAAAGTGAAGGTCATGTCATAAAGCCAAGCTCTATAAAAAGGTAGTCTGAGATATCTGTGAAGATGATGTCTTTTTTTCAAAAATGAACAATGGAACCTGCAGAATTAGTCCTGCTTTATTTATATACCCAGTTCTGAATAACAGTATAACGGAGTTGGAAGGAACTTTTGAGATCTTCTAGTCAAACCCTCTGCAGAAACAGACGAACCTCTACCATTTCATACAATCTCTTCTTTAAAACCTCCAGTGATGGAGCACTGACAACTTCTGAAGGCAAGCATTCACTGATTAATTGTTCTAGTTGTCTGGAAATTTCTCCTTATTTCTAGATTGGTTGTCTCCTTGAGAGAATGTGCAATGGCTTAGTGGTTAAACAAGCTGGAAAGGTGACAGCCTGGGCTCAAGCACAACAGGATGAGCTCTTGTTGCTATCCCAGCTCCTGCTCACCTAGCAATTTGAAAACATGCAAATGTGAATAGATAAATAGATACTACTTTGGTGGGAAGGTAACAGCATTCTGTGCCCTTTTATATATAACTACACTGGCCACACAGAACAATGAAAATTTCTTTGGGTAACACTGGATCCACTGGATGACACAACGGAGAGAGATTGCTTCTTGTTCGGCCTTCAAATGCTTTGGAGAATAGTTTGACTCCCTTCTTCTTTGTGGCAGCCCCTGAGATATTGAAACAATGCTATCATTTTTTCTTCTGAGCATGTGCAAAAGCTGAATTTCAGGCAGTGTGCATGTGGTCGCCATCTTGAGGAAGCAAACCAGCAGTTAGGTAAGTTAGAACCCACTCCTGCTTCGGTACCTTAAACTTTTCAGTCCTAGAAAGTGGCTGAAAAATGTCCTTCTCCCATTTTGCAGTAATGCATCATTTTCCTTGCCTCCTTCCTGCTTTTATTTGATTTTCTTTCCCAACCTGAAAGCAAAAGGGAGCGGGGGGGGGGGGAGAAAAGGGGGAGAAGGATAACTTAGACAATTGCTAAGATTTTTTTTGCTCCTATATTGTGTTGTTTGGGTTTAAATTTTGTTAATGCAGAAATTTTACTTAGAGCCTATTAAACAATGGAGCTAGCTCTCTACCTGCAATATGATTGTATATCTATTAGGAGTAAATCCCACTGAAGGAGGGTAGTCTTACTGCCAAGTAAATATGCATAGGTTTTTTCTTTCCCCCTAGGCTTCTACAAATTATGCATGATATGTTTGTATGTATGTTTGGTTTTATAATAAGGGTTTTTAGTTGTTTTAGTATTGGATTGTTACATGCTGTTTTTTATCACTGTTGTTAGCCGCCCCGAGTCCACAGAGAAGGGCGGCATACAAATCCAATAAATAAATAATAAAATAAATAAATAAATAAATAAATTTACGTAGTTGAGAGATAGGGTATTGATTAGTAAGTGTCACATGTATTATAGAGAGAAATTGTATCTTGTTGAGGCTTTTGAGGTGAGGAGAGGCCAGGCACCCTAGCCCTTGATGTGTGTAATGTCACGTTGGCCATGCCTACCCAGTCACATGACCACCCAGCAACCCCACACACAGTCACATGACTGCAAAGCCACTCCCACTGTCACATGACCATCAAATCACACTCACAAAATAAGCCATGCCCACAGACTGATAGTCATAAAATTGGAACCCACCCCTGTTTAATGACTTTTACAGGTTTACTACTAAGACCTACAAGGTCTTTTAGATATATTCATCAACTTTGTCTAGAAACCTCCTAAGAATGGGATTCTCCTCAGTGGTTTAAATTTCCACAGTAAATTTTTCATTTTTTACCTTTGGGCCCGAGTCTTCGGAGAGGGGCAGCATATAAATCTAATAAATCATTAATATAAATTATTATTATTATTATTATTATTATTATTATTATTATTATTATTACTTTGATTAAAATACTATCAGGATTCTTCGTATGTCTTTTGTTGCTGTGCGTTAATTGGCACTACTAAAGCCTTTGCTTGTTTTCTGTTCTTGTGCAATGGGATGGCAGTTTTTAAGTCCAAAGAAAATTGGTCTATAATCACTCCTGTTTTGACAGTGATGCTGGCAATATGGTCATCTGTCAGTGTTCTCTTCATCTTTAAGTGTCTGCAGTGAACTTTTGCTTCAAGGTACAACTGCTTGACAGAACCAATTATCAGCGGTCAAGAAAAATAGAGGCTCAAGAAATCCTCCTCTGTCTTTTGAGACTCCCCCTAATTTTCCATTCTGCTGCATCTGTTAATGTCTGTAATAAAGACCTTAACTCTCCAACATAAATAAAAGACCTCTCTGAATAATGTCTTTATCAGATCCAAGGAAGCTTATATGGCATTACATGTCAGATTACCAACATCCAAATTACAAGGTAATTTAAGCTATGAATGTTTAAATGGTTGATAAGCTAAGGTTGTTCAACTAGATTGTGTTCTGCCTGCGTGTCCCAACCACCCATAATTACAGGGTAATTAGTCCAGAAAGACACACACCACCCAATAGAAGGAAAACCAAAAGTCTTTAGCAACAGAAAAGCAGAAAAAACTCCCTTTTAAAATGTCAAAGGGATTTTCTGATACACACAAGGCACAGGTTAAATGCAATCCAATTTCTCACCCAGTAACTGGGAAATTGAGTCCAATTCCAAAGTCCAGAAAGTCCACACACAGTCTTGAACAAGGAAACAGCAAAACCACGATCTTGACGAAACTATGAATCAGATAAACTTCCACAAGGAAAGAGGAGAAAATCTACCACCTATCATTAGTTTTTTACTAAAGAGAAGAATTGCAGTTGTAATCTGTGGGAGCACTTCTGTAATATATCAATGCAGGTTTTCATAGCTAAAGTCAACCCACTTGTAATAATCTGGCATGCAACTATGGCTAGCACCTTCAGGGCCAAAGTGATCTGTTCTTGAGCACAATTACAGAACTAATCTCTAATTGGACTATTCTGGAAAGCCAATTTGCGGCGCAGGCGGAGTAATAGTCGGACACAAGGTGTGGGTATAATGGGGTCACTTTTATTCAAACAACTCAACTTAACTTCTTTACCGATTAACTCATTTAAACAATTAACCCCACGTGACCTGCAGGGTGCATAAATCAAATGGGGGCGGAATTAACTTTTAAGCCAATTCAACAGAGCAACACTCAGGCGAGAGCTCCTAAAACTGGGTGCGGGTCCTGGTAAACTACACCTGTCCCCTGCACCATTACCACGCCACCCCTGGCGTGTGGGATGGCTCGCTACTGGACTATGTTAATCACCAGCAAGCGAGCCACAGGAGCGACCCCCTCCCCGAACCCAAGCCGGTCGAGCCCTGTAATCCGAGAAGGAGCTCGCCCCTCACCTCAGTAGAGGTGCCCCTAAAGGAGATCACCAGTTGCTATTTACTTTATTTTCCGCCCCCTATCGGCCACCCCTCCTCCCAGTGACCCTAAGGGGGGGGCGCTAGTTGGTGGGGCCACCCCCTAACCACACTCCCACGCAAAGAGTGGAGTAGGCGAAAAAACAATCGCAGCTCGTCCAATTCTGCTGCGACTGCAAAAAATTCCTACTCGGCCCCCCAGAGGGCGACCCATCATATGCACCCTGTAACAGAGGGAGGGTGGGCGGGTGCCTCACGCTGATCCGGGCGAGACTGCTGCGTCATGAGGCAGCCCCCTTATATAGGGCTGCCTGGCTCGCCCGGCCAATCGGTGCACACGCACCGCACCACGTCATCACGGCACCCCTTACAGCATGGGTGCCGTGGCTCCGCCCCCAACATGGCGGCCTCCTCTCCCGCCGATCTCCGCAAAGTCCATCGGCCGGTAAGTCGGCCGTGGGAATTGCGGCGCAGGCGGAGTAATAGTCGGACACAAGGTGTGGGTATAATGGGGTCACTTTTATTCAAACAACTCAACTTAACTTCTTTACCGATTAACTCATTTAAACAATTAACCCCACGTGACCTGCAGGGTGCATAAATCAAATGGGGGCGGAATTAACTTTTAAGCCAATTCAACAGAGCAACACTCGGGCGAGAGCTCCTAAAACTGGGTGCGGGTCCTGGTAAACTACACCTGTCCCCTGCACCATTACCACGCCACCCCTGGCGTGTGGGATGGCTCGCTACTGGACTATGTTAATCACCAGCAAGCGAGCCACAGGAGCGACCCCCTCCCCGAACCCAAGCCGGTCGAGCCCTGTAATCCGAGAAGGAGCTCGCCCCTCACCTCAGTAGAGGTGCCCCTAAAGGAGATCACCAGTTGCTATTTACTTTATTTTCCGCCCCCTATAGGCCACAGCAGGGGGTGAAATTTTAATTTATTCCCCCTGCTCCCCCCCCCTGCACATAGATGTGCAGGCACCTCTGCAGGTCCACTATAAATTTATCGTTCCCTCTGTCGGTCAAGTGTACCCCGTCCTGTCTATACAAGTCTATTAGGGATGCCCTGATGTCTGGATGGTCTATCACTCCACCCCCGGCCTGGACTACCCACTTCTTAACCGCTCTGTTTACCCTCTTCCTGGCCCTATCCACCGCCATGGGGCTTCTAGCCTGCCGCCAACTCCTCCTTGGCAGGATGTTGGACCACCACACACACGTATCTGGCCACCGCTCCCAGATCACTTGCAAACCTTCCCAAATGTGCCACAGCAGATCGACACCTGTCATTGATCCCAGATCGTTCCCACCAACGTGCAAAACCAAACAGCCCGGCACCCCTTGCACCTTCCCACTGTTGAATAACAGGGGAAGAACCTCGCGCCACCGTAGGCCACGATGGCCCAGCCACTGAACAACCACTCGCTGATCCATCTCCAGCTGCGTGCCGGGCGTCGTCTCACGGGCCCTCCTCTCGGCCCAGTACACCATGCTGTGGCCACATATCAGGATTCTGCGGTGCCTGCCATGTATTCGTTCTAGAGAAAGGGAGGAAGCAGAGCAGCATCAGAAGTGGCGGCCCGGCAAGACCCCCCCCGCCCCACTCACCTAAGGGCGGATGTACATCCGGAAGGCCCCCAGATCTCCAGCGGCCCACTGTCTTTATATCCAGCCTGCTGAAGCCTTCGACTGCGGCCAACGATGCTGCACCTCTCCTAAAGGAGTGAGTCCCGTAACGTCTGGGATCCAAGCCCAGCCTGGCCAGCGCCTTGGACGTGACAGCCCAAAATTGGTACCTGGTAAGAGGTTCGCCAGACACATGACAAAAAGAGAAAGCCCAGCTCTTTGCCCCTATGGGCCAATGCGCCACCAGAGCCGCCACCGGGCACACCCTCCGGTTGTCAGCCCGGGAAAGTCTGACCGTCACACCTCGACCCCTTTGGTCGGTCTTGGACTGTCTAAGCCTCTGGGACACCGAGCCCCTCCGTAATTTGATATCCCTGGTGGTAAAAGCCCAGCTGGAGCTATCGGCTCGGGAAGCCGCAAGAACCTCACTGACCCGAAAAACAAAGTCACCGCAGCCGCGTGGTACAGTGCTGCCTCATACTCAGAGCGGCAGAGCCGCCCCACAGCTCCTAAAGCCCCATCAGGTGGGCGAGCTCCAGGGGACGCCTACTGTCACCCTGGACCTGGCCTTTCTCCCTGATCCAACCCTCCAGTGTCTTCCTAATCCTGAACTCACCTGTGGTGTCAGGAAAGCCCCGTGACCTGGCTACGAAGGCCAAGCCAGCAAGCCTGCCCCTAATCGTCCGGGCCAACAACCCACGGCGCCTGCTAAGTGCGCAGAATTCGAGCAGGTGTTCCACCGGGGCAGGCCAAAGCTGATCGTATCTCCTATCATGACGAAAAGCCCAAAATTCCCTACCTGCCCGCTGGTATGATCTCCTGATGCTTGGGGCCATGGCCAAATCCATGGCCTTGCTTACGTCGGCCCTCCGATCAGCCACAGATGCCGTGGGGCTGCTTCCGGGTGCTCCACGGCCTGTGGGGCAAGCAGCCGGAACCTAGCCAACTGCCCCCTTGACAGTGCATCCGCCACCCCGTTTCTCACCCCTGGAACATGGTGGGCCTGGTAAAGCATGTTATTGGCTAGGCATCTCGTTACCATATGCCGGACCAAACCCTTCACCCTTTCATTGCTAGGGAGAGTGTGTTCACTACGTGTACCACCGCCATGTTGCCACCCAAAAGTGGACCGTTCTACCGGCAAAACTGGTGGCCACAGCTCGATGGCCACGACAATTGGGAATAGCTCCACAAACGTCAAATCCCTACAGACAGCCCTGCCACGCCACTCCTGCGGCCAGTCAGCCCGAAACCGTTTCTCCTGCCATACCACTCCCAAACCGGTCGTGCCCGCCGCGTCGGACTTCACCTGGAAGTCCGCTTTCAGCAGCATATCCTGTCTCCACAATAACACACCGTTGTACACGTCCAAAAACCTTTGCCACACCCCGAGGTCCTCCCTAACTCTCCTATACAACCTTATCCTGTGGTGCGGTTTCGTCAAGCCAACCATCTCCCGATACCGTCTGAACATAAAAGCCCTACCTGGCGCTATCACTTGACAAACAAAATTTAACAGGCCAGCCAGCTCCTGAACCTGCTTAAGAGTCAATTTCTTGGCGGCTCGGGCAACCCTCACCGCAACCTTGAGTCTCGTCAGTTTATCATCGGGCCGCCTACACGTTTGCACCACAGACTCAATCCCCGTACCTGTAACATGTGCCCACTCCAAACTGAACTAAACTTCTCGAACAGGGAGCAGGACACTGAACACCCATCGGCAGGGCCCTATCAACACGGAACCCGCCCTCAAACTGAAAACCTAACAGGTCAAAATCCCCCGGGTGAATAGGCAAGAGCCGAAAGGCCGATTTGATATCACATTTCCCCATCAACGCTCCTACTCCGCACGCCCGGACCATCGCGACGGCCGTCTCGAATGGTGTGTAGCGTACCGAGCACAGCTCCTCGGGAATGTGATCGTTTACCGATTCACCCGGAGGAAAAGACGGGTGATGTATGAGCCGGAACTCCCCCGCAGCTCTCTTGGGCACCCCCCCCCGGGTGGGGACAACTGCAGTAAGGGAAGGGGGGGCTCTGAAAAGGGGGCCCAACACCGGACCCTCATGCACCTCCCGCATAATTTTGTCCCGCACTACCTGACCCATACCTGCCACCGACCTCAAATTATCAGCCAGGCAGGCCCTACGAGGCCCCCTGTATGGGATCCTGAAACCCTCGGAAAAACTTGAGAGCAGAAAATCAGCGTTCTTCTTGGGGCGGTAGCCGGTGAGCCAGTCCTTCAATCTGTCCAACCTAACTGGGGTTGGGCCCCTTACTTTGAGCTCCTCCCGGCTGGGGTTTGGCTGGGGCCCTGGCGTCTTTGGAGCCGGCCCCTCCCCTTCCCCTGTAACAAGCGGAGGTCAGGTGCCGGCCATTGCACAAGGCGCAAGCGTGGCGAAAACGGCAATCTGACCTTGAACAGGCCCCCCTGGCACCGTACTCGTAACAGTACGGCAGTCCCCGAAAGGACGAACCCGCTGCGCTACGTTGGCCGGAGGCCGGGGTCCCCGTACCCACCGCCGGGCGGGGAAGAGTAGCCTCCTTGCCAGGCGTCAAAAGTAAATGACCAGTGGGGGTCCGCCCACTGGCCGGGGTCGACGCTTGTTGCGTGGCCTGAAGCCACAAATCATTATGCCTCATATCCCAAGGCCAGTGTCTATTGTGGGCGGCGAACCTACGAAAGGTCTCGTCATATTGCTTCCAAGCCTCGCCCCCAAACTCCTGATAAGCCTTCAGAATCATGTTCATGTACAAGATGAGCTCATGGGTCTTATGGACGTCATCTTCCACAACCACAGAGTGGTAGGCCAAAAGTGCATACGCCCACGCCAGAATGCCCTTGTCCATTTTGGTGTCCTTTGGGTCATCCGACCCCTTCTTGCCCTCTGTATCCCTATCCTTTTTAGACTTCTCAGGTAGTAAAATCTGAAAAATGTCAACATAAGCGCCACGCCAAATCTTACGCTTGAGGGCCTGGGACATGTGCATACTGAGCGGAGTGTCCGGGAGGCCAGGTGCGAAAGGATTATCGCTGTCAAAAGAGGTGCTGGTGGACCCAGAGGTGGTCGACCCAGAGCTCTCCTTCGAGGTATCCCTCTTCCTCTTGTGCCTCCCGGCCAGCCCCCTTCTACGCCCCCTCCTCCAAACTTGAGCAGCCGTGCGCGAGCGCCAGGTCCTATGAGCCCCACGTGTCATGCGTTTATTAGCCCGTAGCCTGCCGCGAGGCCCCCTTGGGAGGGACCACCGGTGCCTAGGCACAGGGCATTCACCCCAGTGAGAAGAGTCATCGTCTGCGTCCTCGGAACCGGACACCGTTCTCCTGGCCTTCCTCTGCCAGCTTTCTGTTTTGCGCGCCGGGTCCCCCGCGCCCTCCGCGGGCTGTCTGCTGACTCCGATGAGCTCCGAGACCCCTCTGCATTGGCAACGCACACGGCTTGGCCCCGCCGGGACCTGCCTCGCTTCCTTGGCCTCTCATCAAGTTTCTCAAGCAAGGAAGACAGTAGATGTGAGGAAACCGAAAGTGAATCCCCCTCCTCCTGCTCCCTCCTGGCAGGCCTTGCAGCGGGGGCCTCTACCCCAGACAGACCCATTTCCGATCCACTGAGGGCCCCCTCTTCTGCCCCAGTGGCCTCACCTGATCCCCCCAGTGCTTCCACCGGTAGGGCCCGGCCCTGGCGGTGGCCCCTCGCCCCTGATGAGGCTCCCCGTCAGCCCAATGCGCCCCCCCAGGGGCTCACCTCCCCCCTGGGGCTGCCCTCATCAACTGGCCCCCTGGCCAGCCTTGCCCCCGGGGCCTCATTCCATGTTCGTTTGGGGGCCCGCTTTCTCCCGGTGCGGCGTGGCTCGATGGGGGGGGGGTCCCTAGCCCTCTGGTCTGCCCCCCCGTGGCCCGCCGCCGGGCCCCCGAACGACTTTTCCCACCCCCCGCCATGTACCGCAGCACAAATGCACCTCCAAACCCTGTGGGGGGTGTCGCCGAAGCGAACTGAGCCTCCAGCCACTGCTCGCGGCTCTTCTGGCCTCAAAAGGCCGAACGTCCCACGTCGATCGGCTGCTTCGCCGGCCTCCGGGCCTGTGACGCAGCAGCCCGAGCCGGCAGCAGCAGCAGCAGCCTCGCCTCACGCTGATCCGGGCGAGACTGCTGCGTCATGAGGCAGCCCCCTTATATAGGGCTGCCTGGCTTGCCCGGCCAATCGGTGCACACGCACCGCACCACGTCATCACGGCACCCCTTACAGCATGGGTGCCGTGGCTCCGCCCCCAACATGGCGGCCTCCTCTCCCGCCGATCGCCGCAAAGTCCATCGGCCGGTAAGTCGGCCGTGGGAATTGTAGTTGGTTCCAAGAGTCATTTTGGAGTAGTGATTAAGACATTGGGATAGAATACAGGAGACACTGCATTATGCTCCTGCCCTAAGTACAAAGCCAGCTGGGTGAACTTGAGCTAGTCCTTCTCTCTCAACCCTAGGAATGAGGCAATGGCAAGAAAACTTCAGGCACTAGTCCAAGCACTCATCAGAAGTCAACACGGACTCAAAAGAAGGGAGGGAATGTCTTTGAAACATACTTCTGCTTTTCATTCTTTCATGTGCAACTGTCTATATCCTTTTGGCTACTCAATAACTATTTGGTGTAGCATAAAGATGAAACAGGACTGTCTTTACTTTTAGATTCTTTATCTTTTTGTAAAAGTTGTTGGAATGTTTATAAATATGAAGTTTTTTTACACATTCATACATAATGATTTGACATGACTACTAGTACTTGTGTGCCTTTAAATGAAATCATAAGTCTGTTAGATAGCAGCACATGATAAACTACTGTTGATTTTTCAAGTTGTCCTAGCTGGCAATACTTTTCATATCCTTTTAGTTGTGTGTTAATATTATATATTTATACCGGTCCACAGTTGCAAAGTATGAAGTTCTAATGATGAAAATGGTCTCCCCTCATCCTTAGGTGACTGAATCATTTCTTGGATTTTTCTTGTTAGTTTGTAGATGCTTTTTTGTGTGTTTCCCAGTAATTATCCAATACAGTCTGTAATCTTACCAGCAGAAAGAAGAAGCATATTTTCCACTGGAGTGGTTTATAAATAAAGTTAAATTAGGTTAGATTAGAGGGATTTTTAAAATTGTTGGACAGTTGTCTGAAAATCACTGTAGAAAACCTATTAACCTATAAAGTGATGTCGTATTATCTCAACTCATCAGATTATCCTTCAAGCTTATAAATATGTCTATCCTGGCCAATGAGAGTTTTAACGATGCTTCTTGTCTTACAGGAATGATGGTTAGACTTTTAATTATAAACCCTATATGTTGCTTTTTGATGTGCAGTACCTTATGTCCTAGTTGATTCATTATTTTATTTTTTCAATTTATATGAAATTTATTGAAATTCAGTTATTCCTAATTCAAGTTTTATATTTTATCAATCACTTTGAAATTTTTCCAAACTTTTGGATGAATCTTTAGTAAGTATAATCATGTGGTAGTTAATTTTGAATGAAAAGAGTGTGAGTATTATTAATTGGAACTGATTTATTCAAGTAGTGCAGATTATCACCATTGATATTTTAAGTTTCCTTGCTCCCCATCAATTTTACAGGATAAGTAGCCTGTAACTTTAAAAGTTTCACAGCAAATGTCTTGCTCAAAGTGTCACAGCAATTAGCTGGGATTGTGATCTCACTCAAAGACCTGTCCAACATAGTGAAATAATTAGATTCAAACCCCCCCCCCCCCCCAAGAAAAAAAATCCACTGGCAGAAATCTGCTAGCTGGTAATACAGCCAGAATTTCAATAATAAAATAGTGTTTGTTTGTTTCTAGAATTTATATGGCTATCCAATTCCATGACCACAAGACAAACAAATCTGAAAAAGAGACCCCCCCCCCCCAAAAATAACCTTAAGGGTCAACCATCCCATTCATTTTCTATCCTAGAGGAAAATCCTATGAGAGGCTTACTACCTATCTAACTCAATGATCTAACTCAAGGCCGGTGGAACAATAATATTTTAATAACCTTTTAAATCAAGGTTATTAGGAATCATAATAATCTCCAGGAGAATATTGTGCTTTTTGGGTCCCCTCAGATGATATTGTTGACACAGAATATGTCAGCTCTGTTCAATCAAATAGAATGGACAGAAACTGATTGTCCCTCATACAGCCATGACCAATGCATGAATGACTTTATAAATAATAACCAACACCTTGAATTGCATTTAACTTGCAACAAGTGCTTTTCTATGGGCATCCTAGACTAAATGAACTTTCCTAGTGGTACTCAAAGGCAGCTCAGCATACAGTGCATTGCTTTAATCCATTTATGAGTGATTGTCCGGAGAGCTTTTTGCTTGAGGAACAGGTGCAATAAGTAGACAAGATGAACCTAGGTAAAGATCTTCCTAACCACACTTGATAACTTCTCTTTCAGTTCGGAAAACCCCAGATCATTCTAAGTGTAGTTCCCATTTAAGAAGAGTCACATTATTTAGGATTAAACTTCCCATTCCAATCTTCCTAACTTACAGATACTGGGACAAGATTTTGACAGCATCATTTGATCAGCTGGAGGTTGAGTTGTACAGCTAGATTTATTGATGATTCCCTGCAAAATGATGGATGCACTTTCCTGGGACCTGATGAAGATGTTAAACAGAAGTGGTAAGAGCATCAGGCCATGACAAGCCCCACACATCAGAGATTTCAGGTAAGGTTTTTTTTCTCTCTCCTACATATATTTATGTATTTTGGTTTGCTTATTATATTTTTAATCATTTTGTTAAATAAAATTGTATTGGCACATTTCATAAGTAACACAATAATAATACATTCACATAATCAGCAATACAAGTCACAAATAATAGATTCTAAGTGACATTTATCCTATACAAGACTACAAGGTAAGTTTTAACTAGCCTAAATAGAAGATAATTACTTATACAACCTTAAGTATAAGTCAATAGATTTTTTTTTAGACTTTGTATAAATATAACAAGATTATTGTTTACTTATTTATTGGATTTCTAGGCTGTTTAAATATAAAATTAGTCTAGGCAGCTTCACAAATGCATACACATGTGACATACAGACACATGAACATATAAAACCATAATCTGAAAGACAATAGACTATCCTACTATATCATTCTTTTAAAAAAAAATATTTTTTTAATTATTTTTCATTAGACAAAGACAGACAACATTCAACATTCAATCCGCTTATCATAGAAGTCTAACTAATACAAAAAATATATACCTAACTATAATCAGATCGATTCAGAAATATAACACTCTCACTCTATATTCTTATTAAATTTAACTCTGTTATTTATACGTTATAGATTAGATAACTTTAATTAATTTTCTTATCTATAAAATATAAAATACTTAAATTAGTAATACAATATTAAAAAATAGTACTTTAATGTTAGTGATATTGCAAAAATACATTTTTATTATTTTTAAACTATTACATTCTATTACTGTCATGTTATTTATTTAATTAATTAATATTTACTTATTTAATATAACTAAAAACAAAGAAAGAGGAAAAAAGAACACATTGTCATATTAATTTCTAAATATTCTTTCATCTATACATACAATTAACCTTCTAATTAATGCATTTAAATAATTGTAAATTACTCCTACTATATCATTCCTAACCCAAACATGCAAACTCATATCCAGGGTCCAGGGGTCAAATGGTGGAGGTGATACAAATCTTTAGAGGAGTCTGTTTCAAATAAGAGAATTCTGTTTTCTGATACTATGTCAGGGGCAGATTGCTCTCACCTCCTGCTACCAGTGTGCTGAGCATGCAGCATGGGGAGTCTCATGAGCTCATATCCCCAGCATGATTTGGCTTCCATGCATGTGCAGGAAGCAAAAATGCATTGAAATCTCACAAGTGGCCATGCACAAGATTTCAGTATTTTTTTGCTTCCATGCATGCGCGGAAGCAAAAAAATCACAAAAATCTCACATGTGCGAGTGTTTCCTTGTGAGATTTTGTTTGTGCCCATGCACAGGAAGCAAAAATATCAAAAATTAAAGGAAAAAGTTGGCAGCACCCGAATGGCACCAGAGTGGTGGCAAGCAAATTGCACAATCTAGTGGCCACTACAGGTACACAGTCACCTACCGCACTCGTAGCAACCCATCCCTTTACTATGTGCAGGATGACCTAACACTATGGAAGATAGGTATTCCCTCAAATAGTCAGAACCTATGTCTTGTAAGGATTTACAGCTAATACATAGCAGCTTGAATTGGACTCAGAAAGTAAGTAACAACCAGTGGAGTTCATGCAGTAGGGGAAATATGTGGGGATAGGGAGATTTACCCATCACTGCTGCTGCTGCTTCATTTGGACCAGTCATATCTTTAAAATGGTCTTCAAGGGAAATTCCATGCACAATGCATTGTAGTCATTAACCTATGAGGTGACCAAGGCATGTCATGTATGTCCTATCAGGATTAGGAAGGCCTCTTGATCCAGTAAGTGCTACTGGTATATAGGAGGTGGGGGCCTATGACTAGTCCTGGAGGCACTCCATAAATCAGACACTTCAAACTCAATCTCTCTTTTCCAACACTGACTGGAAATGCCATGCAGGAAGCAGGAGAACACCATACACTATGTCCTCCCCACTCCTACTCCATGTACTTGACTGAGAAGAATACCATGATCAATGTTATCAAAAGTCTCTGAGAAATTAAGGAAGGTGAGGATGTTGCATCACCCTCATCCCTGTTTTGCCGTTTGTTCAATAAACATCAACAGACCTTAAACCTGATTGGAAAGTGTCAAGATTTGAATAAATAATATTGTAATATTTATAATATATATAGTATAATAAAATTATGGTTGTAATAACTATTTTGCAGTAAACCACCTGAACAATAGTAGCAAATGTTTTTCAAATAAATACTAAATAAAAATGCATGCTTTTATTTCTAATAGCTAATTGGTTGATTTGACATGGAAAAAAACCCAAAACAGATTATATTCCTCTAAAGAAATGGTTCCTTTCAAAAAACCCTGTTAAAAACGGTATCCTTTTTTGATGTTACTTACAAAAACCCCAGAATTATAGATAAAGATATGTATTCTGAAATGATGTGAGCATGTAAGCACTTTCACAAAATAGTTGCCAGATTTTTTAAAAAGTAAGTTCTGCTGTAATAATTTTTACAATAAAAACATAAAAGTAATCAAGGAAGTCAAAAGGAACAATAAACAAAACAAACAGTGCTATACCAGTTATTTCCTGAAAACTCTGTGGAAAAGCTCTATTTTAGCCAATTTTCACAAACTAGCCAACCATACCACCCACAAAACAGGCCAATACTAAGAAACACTGTTCTGGGATCCAGCCTTGCTCAACTCATCACAGCAAGGATGCATTGGTCAATTCTAGTTGGAGAAATTAGCAAAAAGTTATTTCGGAAGTAAGCTATATAGAGCTTTATAGGTTAAAACCTGCATTTGAATTGCCCTCAGACCCCTTTAGGTCAGTCACACAATACCTATTTACTAGAAGTCAACAGGAGAGAGATTGCAACAAGAAAAAGAATGACCTCAGTTGCTTCCTCCTTTCTGGATGTTGACATTTCCTGTCCCAAACTATTTTGTTGTTGTTGCTTTTCTCATCAAGCTGGAATATTTACTAATAAAGAATTGGGTTGCATTGGTCATCATTCTTATTTTGGTTCCCTGGGCCACAGCTGTCGCGCTGGAAATTGCCAGCTCCCAACGACATTGAGAAACATCCAGTAGTTAGAGAGTTAATTCTGTCTAGTAAGATAGCTCCTCCTGTGTGATGTAACCTGTTTGCTCACATCCCCTCTTTCTGATGAAGAAGGGCGGTCTCTATCCAGAGTCCATTGTACTTTCAAACTTTCCGGTCCATCTTTTGTTAGCTACAAGATGTGCCATCTTTGTCTCTCAAGACAATTATTATTTTATGCTTTTAAATAAAGTAACTTGTTCTTTCGAACATGCTTTGTCTGTACTTCAATACCCATCGCCTTTGGAAGCTCCTCACGGGCTGAGCGCCTTGTTTAAGGTAAGGGGTCTCTCCATCCCGACATGGTAGAAGAGTGACGGTTATTATTGAAGTAATAGACCCCGCTTACACCCCGTAAGCTTCCTAGGAATCTTCCCTAATGCCAGCGAAGAAGAAACACAATCCTCTCACGCAATCCTACGTCGATTCCCTCACGAGTGAGCAGTTAGCCCAACTCAAGGAGACTATTCGTGTAACCGATAGTAAAAGGAATCCTACAATGTCTTTGCACGGTGAGAAGGAATGCCTTCCAGCTGACGACAGCATTCAACAAACTGTAAGTCTATCTTACTTGATTGATGATGTAGAAACCAGGGAACAGGATTGTAAATCTACCCAGGGTGGCCCCTCCGGCAGTCTTTCCATTAATCCTAGCGACGATGAAGAGGAGGAGACGTTAACTCTCTTCCCCTCGCAATCATCTGCCACGCAGGTTAAGGCACAAGCCAAAACGAAGCACTTAGATGATTTCACCTCTCTCGCTTCTGCTAACATTAAGGGAACGTCCCTAAACTTGCAGAAAATTGAGGAACTCATTGAAAAGGATGAGAAGGAGATTCACGCATTAGAATCAGTCTGTCTCCACTTTGATAACTTACCTACTATGAAAAATATAGAGCAGCAAGAAATCTATTTCAGTTATTTAAAAAAGGCTGATAACGCCAGGACTGAATTACGATCTCTGAAGAAACTCCAGCTTAAACTTATTACAGAAAAGATGGAGGTTATGGCCCTGAGAGATGCCACGTATGCCCATTCTCCAAAGGGAGAGACAGAAGGAATCCATTCCTCCCACTCACCCCAAGATAAGCATGCGTACATCAGTCATTCTCCCATGGTCACTCACTTCTTCCCGCCTGCCTCTAACATAGAACACATTCCAATTGAGGAAGGGAGGGCTAACCAGCCCGAAGCAAAAAAAATGGTCCCTTTGCATTTTGAAACTACAAGCCGAGGTGGGAGGTTTTCCCCCACTGCTACAAGTTACGCAACAGCGGCCACTAGTGGATGGAATGTCCGAAAGGAAAAACCATTGCCGGAAGCCAGACAGGGACTTTCCCAGGCAGATATGGCAGCTGAAATGCAGAGACAACAAGTTCCATTTGTTTCAGGTCCTTCTGTTTCATCGCAGAGGCCTCCAGTCTTTATTCCACAGATGCCTGTACAACTTCCCCAGGTGGGACAGCCACAAGGTTTGCCAGGAGGGGTTGGGGCTCAACCCCAACAACTCCAAGCGGTCCAGCTGACTGCATCAACAAGGCAGACCATCACCTCTTCTGCTCTGAAAGGTGAGTTTGTGCTGTTACCTAATGGACACAATTATCGGAAGTGGCTTCACAGAATAAATTTGCACCTACTGGCTCATGACATAGATGGGATCGCTCATAATCCCCCAGTAAGGCGCTGGACTGCAGAAGAAAGGGAAGCTGACATAAAAGCCAAGCTACTCATTCTTATGAGCATGGACTCACAATTGTCACAAAGATATGACACACGTGACATTACTTCTGCTCAGATATTAGAGTCAATAGATGGCATGTTTAGGCCAATATCAGATGAAGGCAATTTCATACTGATAGCCAAGTTTAATAACACTAAACTTCCAACAGGGGGCGAACTTGCACCTCACCTTTCTAAACTCCTTACTATGCATAAAGATTTAGAAGAAAGAGGATATCGCTATGATGATAATCAAGTAAATGCGGCTATTATAACTTCCCTTGGTCCTGAATGGAAGGAAGTTATTTACAAGTTCAGTATGCTCCCACTGGCCCAGAAGACTACTCAGAGACTCTGTAACATGCTAACTGAAGAAGCAGAGTTGCTGAACACTGGCCTTAGACCTATGTCAGCAGCATTTAAATCTAACTTGGCCAAGGGCGGTCAGCAGAAAACAAGTACTCCAAAGTACTCATGCCAGAAACCTTTTAAGAAGGATGACACCCGCAAATCTCCTGATGTGCAAAGTGTGAAATCTGGCGAGACTGATCATCCACCTTACCCAACCCAGCCTAAAGGCGCACACAAGAAAGGATCCAGAGGAAGGAGTTCTGGAGCTGCAAAGTCAACTCCCAAAGACTCAAAAGATGACAAACCTACTTATGTTGGTACCATCCACCTCAGCATTGTTCCTGACAAGAGTCCACTCTACGACATTCGTGAGTTATGGACCCTAGACAGCGGAGCAGCGGCACACATCGCGTACCGGAAGGAATCCTTCAGTGAGCTACACCCGACAGATGTCAAGGAAGTGTTTGGAGTTGGTGATCTACGTTCCAAGGTGGAAGGAAAAGGAAAAGTCTTCGTCAAAGAACTGGACTCCCTTATCTCAAATGTTTTCTACGTTCCAACTGCCAAGAACAACATCCTTAGTGGATATTGCCTGAGAGAAGAATTGAAGGTTGTAATAAACTTTGAACTTACTGATACTAACATTATCAAGGATGGCAAACTTCTTGCTACTGCCATCCCCATCAAAGGTGTCTTTTATTTGCAACCCAAACCTGCCAGCAAAGGTAGTGTAAGTATAAGCATTCCAAAGGGCGTAAGCACAGGTCCAGAGAGAAACCCTGGTGCCACCGCTAGTTCAAAGGTTCCTAAAACCAATGAAACCCCTGAGGTTCCTAATGCTGTTAAAAATGTTAAACATATGTTAACAAATAAATCTTTTCATTCCAGGTGCATTCACAGATGGCATCGTCGCTTGGGGCATGCTTCTTACCCCGTCTTAGCAAAGATGTCTGAATATGTTGATGGTTTCACAATTGATAGTGCTTGCAAGGTTTACCTAGATTGTAAAATTTGTAATTCTGCAAAATCCCGGCACTCCCCAGTCCCCAAGATTGCTGTCCGGCTGTGTACACGCATCTTTGAATTGGTCCATACCGACGTTGTCGGTCCATTTCGGCCTACTGTTGGTAAACGTAAGTATTTCTTAACTGTAGTTGACAGTTACTCACGATTTGGCTATGTTTTTCTTTTAAAACAAAAATCAGAGGCGTTTGAGGCTTTTAAAAGCTTTGCTGCAGAGATACTCACCCAACACGACGTCTGGATCAAGCGGATTCAAAGTGATCGTGGAGGCGAATTTATGTCGCAACAGTTCCAAGGATGGATGGCCAGGAATGGAATCCGCCAGCAGACCTCATCACCCGGGACGCCACAGCAGAATGGTGTGTGCGAACGCAGGAACGGGATTCTGCAGACAATGTTTCGTTGTCTCATTGAGGATGCAAACGTGGACTTTTCATACTGGGGCGAAGCATTAAGGTATGCTAATTACATTGTTAACAGAACATGGAGTAGCGTCATTCAAGACACTCCTTATTACTTGCTCCATGGCAAGAAACCTGACATTCAAAATATTTACATTTTTGGTTGTTATGCCACTGTTAACATTCCAGTTGAACAGAGAAGAAAAGGAGGTCCTGTGTCAGAAAGAATGAGATTCATCGGCTTTGATGAAGTCTCCAAGTACCACAAATTTGCTGACTCTCATCACAGAGTTTACATTTCTAATTCAGCCAAATTTGAGGAAGACACAAATTGGTCCAGTATACATAGTAATGATACTTCAGTTTATTTTCCTAAGGAAAGTGTGCAGAGTCCTGATGCCCAGGGAGCTGTGCCAGATGTTCCTGATGTTCCAGATGATGAACAGCCTTCGACAGTTGCCGAGGAAACCTCTGGTGATGAACTTGAAGGCGGAGATGATGATGAAGGATGGGCCAGCGTTCCAAGACGTTCCAAGAGAACTACCAAAAGAACTCCTCCAAAGAGATTTGCACAGCAAGTATCTGACTCTCCTTATCTTTTCATGTGTAACAATCTTACACTTCCACCTGATCATTTTCACCAGATCAAACTTTTGCCTGACTCTGAACAAGAAAAATGGCATGAGGCTATGGAACACGAACTGGACTGTTTAAAGAAACTTAATGTGTTCCAGAAGGTGGAGCCTCCTAACAAGAAGAAAGTCATTGGCACACGCTGGGTGTATAAAGTCAAACAAAAACCTAATGAGGAAAAGCTGTATAAAGCTAGACTCGTAGCTCAAGGATTCTCTCAAGTTTATCCGGATGACTACACAGACACATACTCACCCACAGTCAGAAATGAAAGTGTCAAGATTGCCCTAATCACTGCTGTTGCTTTGGGTTTAGAGGTTTTTCAGTTCGATGTAGAGACTGCCTATTTGAACGCTGATCTGAATGAAGAGATCTACGTCAAGGGTGCTCCTGGATTCCAGAACCGAGAAGGAGAGGTTTGGTCTCTCAGCAAGTCTTTATATGGCCTCAAGCAGAGCGCCCTCTGCTGGTACAAATTATTATCCCAAAAGCTAAATTCAATGGGCTTTATTAAGTCCGAATCTGATGGATGCGTGTTCACAAAAGGGCAAGGTAAGACTTATGAAATTGTTCTTGTTTATGTTGATGATATTGTTTATGTGGGTCTCAATGAAAGCACTAGTCAAACTTTTGCTAAGGGCCTTGAGAAACATTTCACCTTGAAAAGCCTAGGGCATATCAATGATTATCTAGGTGTTCAGTTTGAGAAAACTGAGAAGGGGTTCTCTCTTTCACAAGAAAGTAAGGTTGACCAGCTTTTGCAAAATTGTAACATGTCTGATGCGCATACTTGTCGTTCTCCTATGCAAACTGACTTTTACAGGTTAACCCGAGAAGAGTATCCTGATTTTGAGAACAAAACATTGTACCGGTCAGTGATTGGATCGCTATTGTACATCAGCAGCTGGACGAGACCTGACATTTCACTGAGCGTGAATCTATTGTCCAGATACGTTGGAAAAGCTACCACGTTTCATTGGTCTTGCATAAAGAAGCTGCTCAAATACATGAAGCTCACGAAAGGCAAGAAGCTGTACCTTGAGCCAGATCATGTTGGGTACCCTGAAGTGATTTGTTATGCTGATGCTGACTGGGCAAGTGACACAGAAACACGAAAAAGTACTTCTGGTTATATCATGTTTTTAAATGATTGTCCTTTCTTTTGGAAAGTTAGGCAGCAGAAGTTTATTTCTTGCTCTTCAACTGAATCTGAATATGCATGTGTTTCTGATTGCTGTAATGCATTAATGTCTCTTTTTCCTCTCATTGATAGTATTTGGAAAGGTCCTATGACACCAATTGTTATTATGGAGGATAATATTTCAGTTGCATTCATTGCTGAAGCTGAATTTGTTGGAGCTCGTTCACGGCACATTCACATCCGGTATCAAAATATCAGAGAGAGGGTGAAAGATGGTTTCATGAAATTTCAGTATGTGGCTACTACTGAGCAGATCGCTGACTTGCTGAATAAGCCATTGCCAGCTGATCAACATGAATACCTCACCAACAAAATGTGCCTCAAGTGAATTGATGTCTTGATGTCCTGATGTCCCTCTTGTCTCTGATGACTGACAAAGAAGGGGTGTCGCGCTGGAAATTGCCAGCCCCCAACGACATTGAGAAACATCCAGTAGTTAGAGAGTTAATTCTGTCTAGTAAGATAGCTCCTCCTGTGTGATGTAACCTGTTTGCTCACATCCCCTCTTTCT
The DNA here is from genome assembly GCF_031021105.1 of Erythrolamprus reginae. Lineage (NCBI taxonomy): Eukaryota > Metazoa > Chordata > Lepidosauria > Squamata > Dipsadidae > Erythrolamprus > Erythrolamprus reginae. The sequence goes on from NC_091951.1 coordinate 309,315,575, forward strand.
GATGAAGAAGGGCGGTCTCTATCCAGAGTCCATTGTACTTTCAAACTTTCCGGTCCATCTTTTGTTAGCTACAAGATGTGCCATCTTTGTCTCTCAAGACAATTATTATTTTATGCTTTTAAATAAAGTAACTTGTTCTTTCGAACATGCTTTGTCTGTACTTCAATACCCATCGCCTTTGGAAGCTCCCGGCTCACTCCTCACGGGCTGAGCGCCTTGTTTAAGGTAAGGGGTCTCTCCATCCCGACAGTTTTCACTCCTTCTACAATAATTATTTTTAAATCCTCTAATTGTTTCCTCCCTACTTCACTATTGACATCCCAACCTGGGTCTGCTAAAGGAAACTTCTCATCAGCTGCTCCTGGATTCACAACTCCTACTTGTGTTTTAGTCCAGTAAGCCATGGCAGCTGCTCTTATCTGAGCCCTCTCTTCTGGTGTATACCCGGCTGTAACCTTCTGAAACAGCCGGGCGTTTCTCCGCGGCCTCTGGAACCCGAACCTGAACTTTTGCTGAACTTCCAGGTTCGGCATTCGGGAGAATGCTGAGAAGCCCCCCGGCTGTTTCAGAAGCTGACAGCTGGGCAGCAGCGCTTCTAGGCGGCCTCCTGAACCCGAAAAGTTCGGGTTCGAGTTCGGGAGAACCCCGAGAAGCCCCCCAGCTGTTTTTAAAGGTGACAATCGGGCGGCGGCGCCCAGCAGAGCACCTTTTTGCGATCTGCGGTGGGTTCGTAAGTCGAAAAAAGTTCGTATGAAGAGGCAAAACATTTCTGAACCCCCGATTCGTATCTCGAAATGTTCATATCACAGGGGGTTCGTATCACAAGATACCACTGTACAATATGCCATATATTTATAGTTCTTTCTTCGTCCCTTTTGGACCTTCCCCCTCTAACACACTCCTCCATTACAAAACATTCTAATATAATATTATTGCCAAGCTTTTACATCTTTTGGCTCTTATTCATGGTGGATTTTGGTACTTTCCAACATCTGAGATTGTCATTGTCATTAATCACTTATATTTCCACTTATGTTCCAAGTTTATGTATTATCAGGTCAGCTTGCCCTTATTTTTCCACATATTTTCCATAAACCATACTCCTCTAGAGATAAACATATCCTGTTTATTATGGTTAACTGCAGCTGGGTACTCCAAAATATTTTTTTTAGTATGTAATCATGTTGTGATTTCAACACAACCACTTCTTTTAGTCTTGTTCGTATAAGGGGATGGAGTTTTTTATCCATTTGTCACAACTTACTAAGAAAGGATTGGGTCATCATTCTTGTTTTCTAGGCAGCCTTGGGAATACTGTTGATGTTGGATTTTTAAAATAAAAATTTCAATTTAAAATGAAATGAATTATTTAAAAAACCTAGGTGGAGCAGAGCATGTAGTGAAGAGCAAAGAAGATCCATCTGGCCCTACAGACAACACATTGGGAACTAAGAGTTCAAGCACATACTTTTTAGTGCAGTCATTATTTCCAAGGCAATACTGTCTCCCCAAATTATTGTGATGCTAAAATAGAGAAGGATGTAAATGTAGTGAATAAATAAATGACTGGTTTAAAGATCATGTATTTTTCTTAGTTTTATTTTGAGTAGAAAATCCTGATCATATATGAATGAGATATTTTCAGAATATATTGTAGTTTATATTTGAGTGGATAAATAAACTGCATGAACGACCAAGTAAGCAAAGAGATTTTTGTCAGTTGCTTGAACAGAGTTGACTAACCTCATCTTAAGAAATACAGCCTTCTTTATTATCAGCTGTCACAAAGGGGGGCACTTGTAAAAGAATACTGCAGAACTTTCAAGAGGCCTATAAATGTTCATTTTATGTTTAGTGGAGAAGTTCTCTGTGAATTATGAAGAGAATCTATAAAACTTCAAGGGAGTGAAATAAAGCCTTTGCATGAAGTGTTACTCATAAGTGTAGGGAAAAAATACAACTTTTAGAACTGGAAATATGTTAAACATAAATAATCTGCTAATGTATTTAATAATTCTGAATGGCTTCTTCCGCTGGAGATGCTTAATTACAGTGCATGGTGAACACTTTTTTTTATCATACAGCAATACACTAGTACAAAAGGTAGCACATATTGTTAGAGTATAGGGAGAATAGAATAAAGTAGAATTCTTTATTGGTCAAATGTGATTGGACACCCAATAAATTTGTCTTTGGTGTACAATCTCTCACTGTACATTCATCAAAAATAAAAAGAAACAACACTTAGTGATAGTCAAGGTTACTAATAAACTATCAAGTCATACTAGGAAACAAGTAAAAACAATATGGTTATATTAATAAGTGAAAAGAGATAGATACTAGTAAAGAAGAGAATAATAGTAATATAGTCATAGTAAATTATTTGACAGTGTTTGGGAAATTAGTTGTTAAGCAGAGTGATGGCATTTTGGAAAAAACTGTCCTTATTTCTAGTTGTTCTGGTGTGCAGTGCTCTATAGCATCATTTTGAAGTAGTAGTTGAAACAGTTTATGTACAGGATGTGAGGGGTCTTTTTCACAGCTCTCTTTTTGACTCATGCAGTATACAGATTCTCAATGGAAGGCAGGTTGGTAACAATTAGTTTTTCTGCAGTTCTAATTATCTGTTGAAGTCTGTGTTCACCTTGTTTGAGGTGCAGATGACAGACACAATAATTTCTCTGTAGAACTGTATCAGCAGTTCTTTGGGCAGTTTGTGTTTTCTGAGTTGGTGCATAAAGTTCTTTGTTGTGCTTTTTTGACGATATTTTTGATGTTAAGTGTCAATTTTAAATCTTGATGATAGAACCTAGAAATTTGAAGGTCTCTACTGTTAATACTGTGTTGTCTAGTGTTGTAAGTAGTGGTAGTATGGGAAAGTTTCTTCTAAAGTCTATCACCATTTCTATGGTTTTGAGTGTGTTGAGTTCAGATTGTTCTGGTTGTACCACAAGGCTAGTTGTTCAACTTTCCTTCTGTATACAGATTCATTGTTGCCTTAAATGAGACCAATCACTGTTGTATCATCTGCAAACTCCAGTATTTTAACAGAGGGATCTCTTGAGATGCTGTCATTGGTGTACAGAGAGAAAAGAAGTGGAGAGAGCACACAGTCCTGGGAGGATTCCTGTGCTAATTGTGCAGGTATCTGATGTGATTTTGCCTAGCTCCACCTGTTGCTTCCTGTCTATTAGGAAGTTTATAATCCATTGACAGGTGTTTTCAGGAATTGCTAGTTGGTTTAGTTTAGTTCGAAGAATGTCCAGAATGATGGCATTGAATGCTGACCTGAAGTCTACAAAGAGGACCCTTGCATAGATTTTTGGAGATTCAAGATGCTATAGGATGTAGTTCAGCATCATATTAACTGCATTATCTGTCAATCTATTTGCTCGGTAATCAGATTACATGGGGTCTAACAATGGATCCATGTTGGTTCTTAAGTGGCCAAGTACTAGTCTTTCCAAGATCTTCATAATTTCAGATGTTAGAGCAAATGGTCTGAAGTCATTCAGTTCCTTGATGGAGGGCTTCTTTGGCACTAGGATGATAGTAGAGCATTTGCAGCAAAAAGGAACATAGCACATCTTTAGTGATTTATTAAAGATGCAGGTGAAGAAGGGAACCAGTTGGTCAGGACAATTTTTTAAAGGAAGAAAGAGTTATCTTTTCTGGACCTGGTGCTTTTCTTGGCTTTTGCTATGAAACAGTCATTGCATCTCATTCTCTGTAATCACCAGATATGGTGGACCCAATGGGATAGGGTAGGTTGTAGGAGGCTTGGCTGTTGTTGGTATTATCTGAGATAGGGATTGTGGAAATGGGTGATAATAATTTTCTTTCAAACTTGCAGTAAAACACATTCAGGTCATCTGCCAGTTGTTGATTTTTTTTCAACTTAGGAAGAAGGCTTGCTGTAACTGATGATATTTTAAATAGTTTTCCACATGTTCATTTGTTGAGAACAAATGCACTGGTTCATTTGTTGAGAACTTAGCTTTTCAGAGAAGCTTCTTTTTGCTACTTTGATCTCACTTGTTAATATTTTTCTGGGCTGATTGTACAGCATTCTATTGCCTTTTCTGTAGGCTTCTTCTTTAGATTGAAGTAGTTGCTTTAGTTTAGCTAGGAAACTAAATTTATTGTTACTTAGATTCTCAGGTTTCTGGTTGGTACACAAAAACTGACAATCTGTTTTTGTTTGTCTGATGTTACAGTAGAATATAGCATCGGTGAGTTCATCCAAGTCTTCAGAGTGCAGTCAAGACAAGCCTATAGTTTAGCTTTGCCTCCTCAATGATTGAATTGTTGGTTCATGGTTTTAAGTCTTTGTCTCTAAGCAGGTACAAGGTAAATCATGCAATGATCAGAGTGTCCCACAGCTGCTTATGGTAAAGGCCAATAAACATCCTATAATGTTATGTAGCAATAGTCTAAAGCAGTGATGGCAAATCTATGGCATGCGTGCCACAGGTGGCACATGGAGCCATATCTGTTGGTACATGAGCCATTGCCCCAGCTCAGCTCCAACATGCATGCGTGTGCTGGACACCTGGTTTTTGACTCTGGGAGGGCATTTTTGGCTTTCAGAGAGCCTCGGGAGTGTATTTTTACTCCCCTGGCTCCAGGAAAGCCTTTGGAGTCTGGGGAGGGCAAAACACAAGCCCACTGGGCCCACCAGAAGTTGGGAAACAGGTAATTTCCAGCCTCCAGAGGGCCTCTAGAGGGTGGGCAAAGCTGTTTTTGCCCTCCCCAGGCATTGAATTATGGGTGTGGGAACTCATTTTATTTATTTATTTATTTATTTATTTATTTATTTATTTATTTATTTATTTATTTATTTATTTATTTATTTATTTATTTATTTATTTATTTATTTATTTATTTATTTATTTATTTATTTATTTATTTATTTATTCATTCATTCATTCATTCATTCATTCATTCATTACATTTGTATGCCGCCCCTCTCCATAAACTCGGGGCGGCTAACAACAGTAATAAACAGCATGTAACAAATCTAATGTTTAAAATAATTTTAAAAACCCTTATTAAAACCAAACATACACACAAACATACCATGCATAAATTGTATAGGCCTAGGGGGAAAAGGGTAGTTCAGTTCCCCCAAGCCTGACAACAGAGGTGGGTTTTGAAGAGCTTACGAAAGGCAAGGAAGGTGGGGGCAATTCTGATCTCCGGGGGGAGCTGGTTCCAGAGGTGCAGGTGCGATAGCGTGGACACATGGTCTTTTGGTACCTGAGGAAAAAAAGATTCACCATCACTGGTCTAAAGTATACTTGTCTCTTGTGAGACAATTGATATGTTGACAGCTGAGTTTGGTAGCTCTTTGCTTAAGTCTTCTTTGTTTAGATCTCCTAAAATTATCTGAAGAGAGTCTGAGTGTTTAATTTCAGACTTCATAATCTGGTTCAGCGAGAGTTTGTAATGCATTGTTTACATATGGTTGTGGAGAAATATACACAACAATAAGGAGAAATGAGGAAAACTCACATGGAAAATAATATGGTTTGCAATCAATAATTAATATCTCTAAGTCTGCATCACAGTATTGCTTTAGTATAATTATGTCTCTGGACCAGCAGTCATTGAAATATAAACATAAGCATCCTCCCTTCTTTTTACCGGATGTTTCTGGAATTCTGTCTGGTCGTTGAATCTGAAATCCTGGACTATGTAGGCTGTTACCAGAAATTGACTCATTTAGCCAGGTTTCAGAGAAGCATAGGGCTGCTGAATTATAAAAATCAAGTAATTCATCTATCTTATTAGTGAATGAATGTAACTTAGGAATAGTGAAGGAATATGAGTTTTTATCCCAGTTTTCTCTTTTCTATTTAAAATTCTTCTTCTTCTCCTCCTTCTTCTCCTCCTCCTTCTTCTCCTCCTCTTCCTCCTCCTCCTTCTTTGCCTCTGGTGTTTGTTTTGTCCATTGTTCAATGGAAATTGCTTCCTTCTCTGTTAGAAACTCTTCTGCATTTGTCAAGATGGATTTGATGGTGGTGAAGTCACATAAAACTGCCCTTCAAGGAAAGATTGCATGATGCTTCTATGTTTCTATGCTTATAGTTGGTCTTTTGAGTATGAAATCCATACTGAGAATGATTTAAAAAAACACCAGAAAAACCATCAGAGAGCATTTCACCAAGGCTGCCATACAGTGCCACCTTACTTTTTGAAGAGAATCGAATACAGTGATCTCCCGAGTTTCGCGATCCCGATCATTGCGAATCGCTATATCGCGATTTTTCCACCCGATGACGTCACTCCCTTCCTTTCTCATCTTTCTTTCTCTCTCTCTTTCTCTATCTTGCTTCTTCCTCTCTCACACTATCTTCCTCCCTCTCTCATCTCTTTCTTTCCTTCTCTCTCTTTCTCTATCTCTCCCCCTCTTGCTCTCGAGCGGCAAGCGAGCAGCCGGGCGAGCGGGTGATGGGCAAGCAGGCAGGAGGGCGAATGGGCAAGCGGCAAGCGGCAAGCGAGTAGGCAGGCGGGAGAACGGGCAAGCGGCAAGCGAGCAGGTGGGTGGGCGAACGGGCAAGCGGCAAGCGAGCAGGCGGGTGGGCGAACGGGCAAGCGGCAAGCGAGCAGGCGGGCGGGCGAATGGGCAAGCGGCAAGCGGCAAGTGAGCGGGCGGGCGGGCGAATGGGAAGCGGCAAGCGGCAAGCGAGCAGGCGGGCGGGCGAACGGGAAAGCGGCAAGCGGCAAGCGAGCAGGCGGGTGGGCGAACGGGAAGCGGCAAGCGGCAAGCGAGTAGGCGGGCGGGCGAACGGGCAAGCGGCAAGCGAGTAGGCGGGCGGGCGAACGGGAAGCGGCAAGCGGCAAGCGAGCAGGCGGGCAGGCGAACGGAAAGCGGCAAGCGGCAAGTGAGCAGGCGGGCGGGTGAATGGGAAGCGGCAAGCGGCAAGCGAGCAGGCGGGCGGGCGAACGGGCAAGCAGCAAGCGGCAAGCGAGCAGGCGGGCGGGCGAACGGGAAGCGGCAAGCGGCAAGCGAGCAGGCGGGCAGGCGAATGGAAAGCGGCAAGCGGCAAGTGAGCAGGCGGGCGGGTGAACGGGAAGCGGCAAGCGGCAAGCGAGCAGGCGGGCGGGCGAACGGGAAGCGGCAAGCGGCAAGCGAGTAGGCGGGCGGGCGAACGGGAAGCGGCAAGCGGCAAGCGAGCAGGCGGGCGGGCGAACGGGCAAGCGGCAAGCGAGCAGGCGGGCGGGTGAATGGGAAGCGGCAAGCGGCAAGCGAGCAGGCGGGCGGGCGAACGGGAAGCGGCAAGCGGCAAGCGAGCAGGCGGGCGGGCGAACGGGCAAGCAGCAAGCGGCAAGCGAGCAGGCGGGCGGGTGAACGGGAAGCGGCAAGCGGCAAGCGAGTAGGTGGGCGGGCGAACGGGCAAGCGGCAAGCGGCAAGCGAGCAGGCGAACGGGCAAGCGGCAAGCGGCAAGCAAGTAGGTGGGCGGGCGAACGGGCAAGCGGCAAGCGATCTTGGGGTTTCCCCTTTGCCTGGGCGGCGGGAAGACCGGGGAAGGTTCCTTCGGCCGCCCAACAGCTGATCTGCTCCGCAGCGCGGCAGCAGCGAGGAGCCGAAGATGGGGTTTCCCCATTGCCTGGGCAACGGGGAAACCCCATCTTCGGCTCCTCGCTGCTGCCGCGGCCGAAGGAACCTTCCCCGGTCTTCCCCGCCGCCCACACGCAAACTCCACCATCTGCGCATGTGCGGCCATGGAAAAAGGGGTGTGCATGCGCAGATGGTGTTTTTACTTCCGCACCACTACATCCCGAATTATCGATTATTGCAAGGGGTCTTGGAACAGAACCCTCGCGATAATCGGGGGATCACTGTATAGGGTTTAAGAAAACACTGAAATGTACTTTTTTTTAAAAAAACATAGTTTTAGAAGAAAATACCCATGTGTCATCCAGGTCACTCTGCCCCATCAATTCCACAAGCAAAAACCTTTCTGACCCACATATAAATTTATAAAGATGGTTTAAAGCCCTTTTGCTGTAGGATTAATGTGACAAAGGACAATACAGAGGAGTTAATCAGGAATTAAGATCCTCTCAAAGTTATGGAAATTTCATAAATCACAATCTCCAGCACTAGACCCCTCATAAAAATTCCAAACATAAAGAAGATTCCATACTTAGAAAAGATCAATACTCCTTATCTCTTCAGACAAGCCAAAGCAAAAACACTTAAATCAACATCTTAAACATACCTCACAGATCAAAGCCCACTATTACTATAAATGTCACTACTTTGTGTTCTGATTTTGTAGTCCACCTTTGATTGCTATGCTCAGTATTATGCAATCAAACAAAGCTGTCCTCTTCTTTAAGCAGCTCCCCCATGTGTTTATTTGCAACATCTGGTTTCGAACCCAGAATTTTGCTTCTGTTAAAATGTGTAATTCTTCATTAAGAAATCTCATTGATCTCACTATATTAAAAATGGAAATGAATACTGTACTACTTTAATAGCGGCAGACAAATCAAATAGACAACTGGAAATAATCCTAGAAAATGATTTTGAGATGAATGGATATGCAAAAAAAATTCAATTGAAATTAAATTGAAAACAATATTCAGGAAGAAGTCTGAGTGTCTATCTTCTGGATTGCTGCTAAAATATGGAATCAATATTGATTTTAGGGGCTCTTTGCATTTCTCCTCATAACAATAATTCAAGCACATATACCACAATAATGCCAAGGAAAAAGGTTTTTGGCCCATTTTATTTCCTGATATCTAGCCTTTTGGGAACAATGGATTTTTTATTTTATTTGAAAGACTTTTAATTTATATTATTTCTGATGTCCTGAGGTTTACCCTGGACTCAAATTTATAACTGAAGTGCGAAGGTGAGAAATTGCTGGTCTTTCACTGACATGAAGTTGCTCGACAGAATTTACACCCTCACTTTTGAAGCAGAAGTAGGGAGTGAACCACCAGCATAGCAACTGTGCTGTAGCAGCAACAGGCTGTGACGGGGAGGAATATATAGAGAAAGGATGCATCTTTTCAGTTCCTCCTCCTCCTAGAAAAGCCCAATGTACTTTGATCTTCTTGATCTGCAAAACTGGCAACTTATCCCCTGTGTGAGAGGATCCATTAACCTTGTCTCTTAGTTCTGCTACCATTGACAGATTTGCTGGATGCATTTGTGTGGGTTTAAAAGAAAGGTGGGTGGTGGTACATTGAGATGGGGAAAAGATAAGGGAGGGATGAAAGCAGGAGGGCTTTAAGTTCAGTTACAGAAACTGCTCCTTTTTAGTGTGTTTAAAGTCCCAGCCCAGCTAGACAAGCTTTAGATGTTTCCTTGCAGAATGGCATCAACTGTATCTTATTTTTCTATATAACATTAGTTAAGTTCTTTCAGTGATGAAGTAAAGCCAAACAGGTTTCTGCTGAAGCTTAGTTTTTTACTTAATGCTTATCCTAAGAAGCACTAATTTGTGATTTAGCTATTAACCCAGGGAATGTCCCTGATGCTATGAATTAGTCTTTGTGAGTGACTTTCCTTTCTCCTATTAAACGCTTATCTCATTAGTAGGAACACAACGTCTTGAACTTCATTACTACATTTTGAAGGATATGCCACTCAATTCGAAGAACCTTTTGCAAAACATATAGCATTCAGTGAATTAGTTTATTATTTTATTGTTAATAAAGGTGTGCCTATCAGTAATGAAAAAATATGGAAACTGAAAGAAAGCCAGATTTTTTTAAAAAACCTAGAAGCAGTGATGCATCTTTCCATAATCTTAAAAGGATATAACAAACATTTAAATATTCATCATCTATTATGTATTTTGCAAAAAAGCAATTTTGTACCAACAAACGGAATTGTGAAATGTTATTTGGTCAATAACCAGCGAAATAAAAGAGTCAGGAACATATAAATAAAATATGACTGAAATATATAATATAAGCGGAAAAACTTTTTATATTCCTATAAAACCTCTTCAACCTATACAAATGAGCAGAATCTAAACATCTACTAAACTATGGAGTCTAAATCTTTAAAACCTATAAGTCGCTAACAGCAGGAGGTGTAAATTATTCTTGCATATTGGAACTCATATTTATGCAATAATATAAATACTAAAATATGGTGCATATAGTTTAAAATTTAGACACATGTTATCTAATAAACATTAATATTAATCACAGATTATATACCATTGCAATTAGTCAAGCAGATATTCTTATGTGAAAGCATTGGCCAATATTCAGAGTAACGCTATTATTTGTATAAGACAAAAGATACCAGGGGTAAAACCAATCTGAATAGAACAGATAATTTATTGGAGAATATAGATAATGTGCACAAATGTACTGACACAAGGAAGGTGTTTGATAGGAAATAGTTTGTTAGTACAATGAGCAATGTTCAGTTATATAACATATAATAACTTTGTCTTGAGAAGAGAAAACATAATGGTGCTAGCACTCCTCACAAAATATTACATTCTGAAGGGATATAATACAAGTGATAAAGCTCTGATCCTTCACATTCAAGAGTGGGCATGGATAATAGATTTGAATGTACAGGAAGACAATTCCAGCTGAATGTTAGGGGGGAAAATCTAAGACTAAGACTAATTCAACTGATCAGAGAGATGACTAAATGTGTTCTAATAGAGGCTAGACTGCTTCTCATGTCAGGAGCTTTCAATTGGATCTCTTCAATAAATTGAGTTCAACTTGGTAAACTTTTATTCTAACTCCATTGGAAGAGTTCAGTTTATAATTTTAAAATATCTTTAACTGAAAGCCTTATTGCTTTATGTAATTTTTAGCCCATTCTATTTCTCCCACTTTTAAAAGCACTTATTTAAGAAAATGGACTTTAATTTCCCAATATTTGACAACGATACCAAATATCCAATTATTTACTTGTCTTTCAACAGTTACTTTCAGGAATATAAGTAATAAATGTACAGCTAGATTGATTACCATAAATTATTGAGCAATTTTCTCAATTTATTCAAAAATATTTGATAAAAAGTAACTGAAAATAAACAACACATTTTAGAAAGGATTTGATTGATACAGTGAATAATTACAGAGTAGTTCTATGTGAAGCTTCAAAGGCTGTTTTGCTCCAATGAAGAATTGAATAAATAATCCTCAAAGCTGCTTTGCAAAGCAACATTCTTCTAAGACAGTTTTGGCACTCATAACAGTTGGGTGACAGTCACAGCATTAGAATTATTGCTGATGTTTTACATTCAAGTTCATCCCCAAGGAACATCCATCTTCTTAAAATTGTTGGAAATCAGAGCTACAAATTCCAAAACTCCCAATAGCATGGCCAAAAACCAACCAACCAAATGAACAAAGGATGATTACTTAAAATTTTGGAAGATGAAAAATGTCAAGAGAAAACATATTCCTCAGTTGTCCTAAAGACTAATATGTGATGTGTTGATTAGAATATCAGGCTAGGATTGTAGCATTGTAAACTGCCCTGAGTCCTTTGGGATTGGGTGGCATAGAAGTCAAATAAATAAATAAATTCCAGGTTGAAATCTCTTCTGAGTTCTTAGATGTATATCATGAAAAAGAAGTGGAAAAATTTGTGTAATGGCAATGGATTAATAAATCCTTTGGGATTGATAAATCCTTTGGGATAATAACATCATGTACATTGCTGTGGCCTCCTTTAATGAAAGAAGGATTACAAATGGTTAATAAAAGTATAATAATTTGGTCTGAAAATATAATGACTGTTTGATAAGAAACAGCAAAATGATATAACCCAAAGTGTCAAAGTACTATATTAGGTAGTAGATCAATCTATAAGTGACAATGAGGACAAGAGAGATGGAAATTTTATAATACTTCCTATAAGAAACTAGATACATATTTATATCTAGATTCTTTTCAGACAAGTTTTAGACATGGGACAGCAGCAATATGAATTACTATGATGAATAACGTTCTCTGAGTTTTACTAGAGGGACAGCACACTCTAGTCCTTTGGGAAATCTCAGCAGTATTTTACATCATTGAATATAGAAAGTTTTTGTATTGTCTTCAAGGGCTCTCCAGATAAGAGTCACCATTTTGATTTTGCTCTTCCTGAAATGACCCAAAGGTGCTTTTTCAAAAGGCTTCTTTAAGTTCTTGGATAAGAAGCACATTGTCTTCAAAGAAAAAAAACAAAGGAAAGTGTGGCTGCCTTTTGAAAAAACACCTTTGGGACAACCATGACCTAGAAGGTGAGAGTCTGCAGACACTTGCTGAAATGAGTTGCAGCAAATAATCCTTGGCAAGGAGCTGTCCATGGTAGTTAGAATGCAGGATGCCACAAGTCTGAGTTGTCTTCTCAATATCTTTTAACTTCTATATGAAATGGATACGAATAAAAGGGAATGTTAGGACAGGGCTGGTGGCATGCTGGTGCACTTCTGTATGTCCCTTAAAGACCTCTTAGGAATGCAATGAGGTGCAGGATGGCCAACAGGAACTGAAGGGTATAAGTTGCCATTGAGTAAAAACAAAACATTTCTATAAAATGATACACAATAGACTAAATTATAGGTTAGTTTTGTAATTAGAAGGCAAAAATCTATGAGATAAATACAAAGGGTATCAGAAAGAAAAAACATTCTTGTCCAGCATATTTATTTGCTGCACTGGTTACTAATATTTTTCTGAAACCTATTCAATGTATTAGTTTTCATATATAAAGTTCTACATGGTGTAGCTGAGGTTACTTTAAGGTCTGTCTCCTCCAAATATATCCCACAAATTTTGTATATAGATATATACTAGTCTCCCTTGATACACACACACATATATACATACATAAGTGTGTGTGTGTGTGTGTGTGTGTAACATATTTTTGCTAATAATGAAAAAAACCACACACACACACACACACACACACACACACACACATGATGATCATGTTAGGAAAGTCACCCGATTGAATAAAGTCATTTTTGCCCAAAGGAAAGAATAGCACATACACCTCCTCTTCCACCTCCTCCTCTATTCACCATATTTATTTATTTATTTTGCATGGAATTTAACAGAAAGGGGTATCTTTTTTTATTTTTTGAAGTAAACTCTGTTTTTCTCTTCAAAGGGAGTCTTTTGCTTATTTTGGCTAAAGATCTCAACTCCATTAAATGAACTGCAAGGCAGACTTATAGCTGGTTTTGTATTTTCTTTAAGATTATCCTTTGTGCTTTTGCTTTCAGCTTTGTGTATTCTCTATTTCTCAAATATATTCAGCCTTTATCTACTGCCCATGCCATTTCTCTGTTTGTCAGTTTCAAGACCTGCTGTGTTTTCTAACTTTTTTTCAGAATGCTATTAGGTTTACTTTGCCTTGGCCTAAGGATCCTTTGAGTTTGAAAAATTGACTCACTTAGGAATTTCTACCAGGGAGCTATCTGAAGCCAAAGAAAGAAAGAAAAATGTATGTAGAGACTCCATATCCTAATGACAGCTAAATCTATTATATATCTGCTTGAAAAGCCAGAGAAAAGCTATTTTTCTTTTTGTTCCTTTGTCAATTTGTGTATACTTGTTTGCATTTATTTTAAATGGATTCATAATCTTAATAGCATTTAGAACACACAGTGGCAGGTGTTTGTCACACATGCTGTTACCTAGATGTAAGTTCCACACAATTAAGTGGAAAATTATTCTAAAGTTATTTGATGTCATATAAAAAGTAATGTTTTTAAAATGTAGCATTACAAAGTGGTATAGAAATAAAATAGTATAATGATATAGTATTATTCTATCTAATGCAGGGCTGTCAAACTCCCAGTCTATGGGTTGGACGTGTCACTTGCTGGCCATGTCCATGCCCAGGGAGAAAAGTCCTGATACATCCCATGATGATGCCATGATAACACAAGTTTGATCAAATATCTTAACATTATTTTCATACTAACAGATTGTTTCTGTTAGCATCCCACACTGGGCTTATTATCAATGTTAGAATACCAAACTTGAAACACTGTGTATGTGGCAGTGGTGGCTGTTCAGTCCATAACACAGACTAATCAAAAGAGTATAAATATAATTTACAATGTATACAATAAATTAACCAGTCAACAGTTAATATACACCAAGCAATCATATGTAGTTCTAAACATACAACAACTAACCATTAATATTACACACTGTTCTGTTCTGTACAATACCATAATATAATACATGGACCATATTAAGCACACAGCAAGTACATAGACCATTTAGCACACAGCAATATATCTTATATTATTATCACACAGCAGTATCTCCGTAGAGGGGTGGCATAAAAGTCTAATAAATAATAATAATAATAATAATAATAATAATAATAATAACAACAATAACAACAATAACAATAACAACAATAACAACAACAACAATAATAATAATAGCACACAAGTACATATACCATTTAGCACATAGCAATATATTTTCTTATTAGCACATAGCATAATATATAGAGAGTATTAAGCACACAGCTATATCTTAGCACACATCAATACTTTAGCACATAGCATAACTTAGCACACAACAATATAGCAAGGATTATCAATACTAACTGCAATCGCCACCAACAACCAACAATGCAATGCAATGCAATACAACAGAGAACAACACATCTGTCGCCCTTATATAGCTAATTGCAGCCTAACTCTTAAAGTAACATTATTGCAGCCTAGCCCTTAAAGTAACATTATACTATTTCTCCCAACATACATTGCTGGCTAGTTCATATATTGACAAACCCAAACAGTACAGTACATAGTACTGACAGTTTCAGTTTGGAAATGTAAAATGGATGCATTCATTTCCTTTTGAATAAACAAGGATTTATAATAGGACAGTAAATAATTGAAGTTGGTGATTTGAGTCTCTAAGTCACTAATTCTGATGGCATGCCTTACAAGAATTTTTGAACTACTTAAGTTCAAAAACTTTTCCCTGAATCTCATAAATTTTAGTGGTCTGGTTCATTTTAAATTTGCTTCTGTCTTACAATGTTTTTTTTTTAATGGTTTAAAATGTGTACTTATCCATTGTGATTTATAAGCCATAGTTCATAACCTAGATTCGTAAATATAGTAGTGGCTTAGTACAATTTGTGAACTTATTTCAGAGCAGTTCATTTTTAAAATAATAATCAGAATTTCCTAATTCTGTGAACTGTAGAATGAGATTTAGAGCTCATGTAAATTAACTGCATTATAATGCAAAGCTTTAAATGAGTAAAGTAAAATAAGTATCTAGACCGAGACAAACTATAAACAAGTTTAAGTCTCTAGGGAGAGTTGATGACAATGAAGAAAGCTTATTTATCTTGCTGGATGATGCATTCAGCCAAGATTATTTTCCAAAAGGAGAATAGAATCTGCATTTTTGTCATGATAAGATAGTTGCCTTGTTTAACTTTGTACCAGTTTAATATTAGTATGCAATATAATGATCACAGATAATAAGCTAGGCATAGAGAAAAACAGCCTTCACCCAAAATTCATCTAGTGAACTAAATCAGTAGCTCGAATCCTTTTGAGCACCAGAGATGGTTCCATTGGGAGATTTTTTCTGCAGCCTCAAGGAGGTGTAATTTCATATTTTGTAATTTCCTATAGATGAGGCTTTGCATGTGGACTGGTTTCTGACATGCTGTGGACATGTTCCAGACTACAGATTAGGGATTGGGACCTCTGAACTAAATAGTTGAGTGAAGATATGCATCTATATTTCATCAATTCAACCCAAGTCCAACAACTTAACTATTTGTTGTCTTTATTTATTGATTAGGTTTATAGAGCCATCAAACTGATACATGGTGACTCTTATTAATTTGAGTAAAAGTAGAAATGTTTATGTTTTACTTTATATTAATGTTGTAAGCAGTTATACTTTTAACATACCTTTTTTAATCAGGTTAATGGTTTCATCAACTTTGAAAGCCATTTTTGGACAGCATAGTTCATTTTTACAGGGTAGTTATATGTTCTACTTGGCAGAATCTGTTATCTTCAAAATATTGGAGGGTAGGGGAAGATTGGTATGTGGTATATTTTTCCAGCAGTTTAAAATGTTTAAATGTGTATTTTTTTTATCATGATTATAACAGAAAGAGTAAACTAGAACTTATGAATGGGAGGACAATATAAGAGTGATCAGAAAAGCTTGTGTGTTGTGAGAGAGGAGTGGAGTCTGATGGCCATGGCAGCAAGGAGCCTTTCCTCTGCCTTGGAGGGGCTCTAAATCCCCACTGCCTGGGGGTTCTGGTCCTTTTGGACCAGACTGGATCCTTCCTGAAGGAAAGGTGATGCATGGACACTTCCAGGGGTCTGATAGGGGCTGGCATGCCCCACCAGATGAACTGGTCCAGGCTCGCACCAGTTGTGGTGTGAAGCCAGCCAGGCAGCCATGCCTGAGCTGACACAGCCATGAAGATAACGCAATGCCAGGATGGAAAGATGATTGGTAACATCTGGAAAGATCTGGAGTTGTATTTACAGAGAAAGAAGAGCTGGTGCTGGTGAGTGAAAGCGGCCAAAAGGGATTTTTTGATTTTTCTTTCTGCTTGATTTGATTTCAAAGGAGCTAAAACAGCCAGAAATGGAAACAGGAAGCAGCTGTCCTTGTGATGAGGCAAATGTCAAAGGCTTTTGAAAGTAGCAATTGCCCAAGATTGGACTTTTAACATTTTTAACTATTTTTAAACTTGTCTTTTTGAATTGGGACCTCTTAAATTTTTGCTGTGGAGGCTATTCCCCCCCCCCCATTTACACGCATTAAAGAGGAAGAGGAATTCTATAAGTACCGGAAGTTTTGAATAAACCTGCTATTTAGCGCCATCTTGTGTCAGAGGAAACATAGCAGCAAATCTGCGTAAATATGCTAATATGTTGATATGATTTGGAAGCATATCTTATTTGATTGGCCTTCACATTTGTTTTCTAAAAATTTTCCTGTTGCAATTTTTTAAGAAACAAAAGTGAACATTAAATGGACTCAACAGTTGTAACCTGAATAGAGTAATGGACTGGACTTGGTTGTCTTGGTTGTCAAAATGAGCACGTGCAATAAGGTTGATGTACTTAATATTAATAAATATTGACAAAAGCAGAAAGTAAATTCCTTTGGAAACAGTATTATTTTAAATTTCAGTAGAATGATAAGTAACTCAGTAAAATCTGATTTTCCTTCTAGATAGCTCTGTGTTTGTGTGAAGATATTTTGAACGTCAACATGAAATATTTATTTTTAAGCAGAAATGGATTACAGAGAGAATATTAAAAAATAAAAATGTCACCGAAGAAGTCCACTTAAGGTTTTGCTAGTGCCGTCTTATAAACCCCTGGAAATTAATTCTCAGGCAAACAGAGTTTTTGAAAATTGAGATATGCAGAAGATGGGGAAACATTTTTGTACTTAAATCAAAATGACCATTTTTGCCTATACTTGATAAAGAATTTGATAAAGTTCTTAGCTTCTTCTGCAAACAACCATTAAAAAGAAACTTAATATTTATGTAAAGTGGCATGGGGTAAGTAATCTAATATAGCTAAGATTTAATAGAGTGACCTTATCTTGACTTAGAAAATGAAATTAAATACCAAGGTACAGACAGTGCTAGGAGATCTGTTTGCAGGTACAAAGTGCAAGTGAAAAGTCTAATATATTTCAAAGGAGCAGTATTTAGGTATGAAATAATAGGCTACATCTTGCAATTGCCAGCTCTTGATTTCTATCCTAAAAGCCTAATTATATCTGAATGCAATAACGATCCAATATTTTTTCCCCTCCTGTAACATTTTTTGTTTTTATATATATATTTACATAAATATTAAGTGTACACACACACACTTATTTATTTTATTTATTTGATTTGTATGCCGCCCCTCTCCGAAGACAACTCAACTCAAAACACACACAACTCAAAAAAATAAAGGGAATAGTTAAACAACACAATATAACTCCAAGTAAATCAAACTTCTGTGAAATCAAACTGTCCACTTAGGAAGCAATACTGATTGACAATCAATTCCACATGCTGTTGTGCACATTCAACTTTGTACAGAACAAAGTATTCAATGAAAATATTTCATTCATTCAAATCTAGGATGTATTATTTGAGTGTTCCCTTTACTTTTCTGAGCAATATATATTGCTCAAAAAAGTACATTCACCATCATCAGGCTGAAGTTTTAAGCTTTGTGCTGCTGTAAATATGGAAATATGGAAATGTAAATATTTACAGCAGCACAAAGCTTAAAACTTCAGCCTGATGATGGTGAATGTGATTTCACCAAAACGTCACATAGACACTCAAAATATTACATAATATATATATGTCAGTTTGCTTTGTGTGCAAGTCAGAGGGGGCTGCAACAGTTGGGAGCACTGCTGTAGTTTGGCTTCTGGGTGGTGGTTGTATTTGGTCCCAGCCGTACAAACTGAAACCAGACTCAGAACAACACAGGACACTACCACCCATCACACCCACCAGATCCAAATCCACATCCACCCTACAGACCAAATACAACCACCACCCAGAAGCCAAACTACAGCGGTGCTCCCAACTGTTGCAGCCTCCTCTGACTTGCACACAAAACAAACCGACAAACACCATAAACACATGACCAGACCACAAACTCGAAGCCAAACAAAAATTGTTACACCCCAGACTCCCATTACAAAACAGCTAAGTAGCTTGCAAGCTCCAACTACCCAGGATATCACCCCCAATCCACAAACATCAACTAATCAGCATACATCAATTATATCAACGATCCCAGGTGTTATCCCACTGACTCACTAGGAAGTTTCAACACAGCTTGCAGCTAGAACAATATAGTGTTCACCCTAGAACAAGGACAGAAGTACCAGCCTGAAGATGACGAATGGGACCTTGTCGAAACGTTGCCAGAAATCTCTAAATCCTACATGGGAAGAAACCTGAATATGCGAAGATGGTCATACCTGTACCCATGAAAATCTACAATCAATATATATCTATCTATATCTATATCTATATATATTATATATATATATATATATATATATATATATATATATATATATATATATATACACATACATACACACACACACACACACACACATACAAACAGTACATACACATATATATACATACATAAATACACTTGACATTTCTGTAAACTGTCGGCAACATGTGGCTCCAGAGTCACATGTGGCTTTTTTGGGGGGGCCTGATTTGGCTCCCTGCCCCATTTCTGGCTGGCCTCACCCTCCCCTCCCTCACCTGGCCTGAGAAGGTAAGGGTAATTGTAGGAATGATGAAGTGGCCAGGCTGCAGCTGATTCTCTGGTGCTGGTTGAGGAGCATAGCCGCTCTGGTGCAGGCTTCTCTTTGGGCAATTCTCCTTCCCTTTTCACAACTTCCTAGCTGGCTGTGGTGGGGCTAGGAAGCAAGTGCTAAAGGAGCATGCAGAGGTCAGGCAGCTGGTCGCTTAAGGAGGGTCTCTGGACATGGCTTCTTTCCTAAGGACAGCAAAGAAGCCACATCCAAAGACCCTCCTTAAGCAAGCAGCCCCCTGCCCTCCACTTTGATTTTGCTGTACTTTGGCACTCACTTGAGGAGGGTCTCCTCATGTGTACTACAGCCAGCTAGGGAGTCACAAGAGGGGGATGAGAGTCGCCCGAAGAGAAGACTTCACTGGAGATGGTGATCATTCTTCAGCACACACAGAGAGAATGGGAGAGAGTGGGAGAAAGAGAGAAATGGGAGAAAGACAGGTGGGAGAAAGATAGAGATAATATTGGGAAGCATTTACCTCTCAAATGACCTGAAATCATACCATGTAAGTCTTTAAAAGTCAAAATCAGCACATTCAATTGGACATGGAAGCAAACTGGCAGCCAATGCAGCTTGCATAACAAAGGTATAACATGTGCCATGTTAGGGGCACTCATAACTAAACCAGCTTATTGCATCTCATTCCAATTGATTCTTCAGCAGTTGTGGTGTTCATATCCAGACATATCCAGCTTCTTGGGGTCAAAGGACTAGGTGCTAAAATATGGTGAGGACACAACAGTAGGAGCTGGATAAAGTGGATGATTGACTTGTGGGTGGACCCAGAGAAAGACACTTTTGTCTGCTTGTTTGCTATCCTTTATGGTAGCAAGGCTGCCTACTTCATATATTTATTTCCATGACAGAAGAAGAACTGTAGAGCACTGAAATATGTGAAACTCCACTCAGAATCAATTATTGATATTCCCTGGATGCAAATAGGTGCCAAATTCACAGTCACTTAGTTTTGCTATGAATTTAATTTTGTTTCCCCCCATTCAGACCTCCACAAAATCCAGCCATGAAAGTAAGACTTCAGTGCCTTTGTTTGTTAGTATCCGATTGTTATTATAGTTATAAACGTTTTTCATAATAAATATGATGCACATTAAATATTTTTATATATTCCATAGGTTATCTACCTTTGTGCAGGCTGTTTAATTCTGCACAGTGGAAAAATGAAATTGAAACCTGTCGTTTAAACAATGAACCTTCCTTAATTTTTATTTAGTATTATTTAAGCAAATATCATTCTTCTGAAGCTTGTTTTAAACGTTACCTTGATGATTAATGTAACAAAGACTGTTGATGGTTCTTTTTCAAAATAATAATAATCTCCAATATAAATTAACAGAAGGTGATTACAAATTCTTCTATCAGAAAAAGAAATATAACAAATACTACCATTTCAAAATTTAAAAATCTGTTTAGAAGTAATCCTATGCTTTTTTTATTTTAAGAAGATTGATAAGATATTAAGAAATGTTTCATGGGGGGAAGCCTCATAATTTTAAAATAAATATAAATTATGAATGCATACCATAATGAAAGTTTTATTTTTCTTACTTTTAGCTTTATCACTGGGCATATTTTTAAAGTTTCTTTATTAAAAAAACACTTCAAAATATCAAGACATTTATGGGAGACAGGAGATCTTTAGACATTTCTATGTAAGTTTGTTTCTCAAAAAGACATGATTATAAATTTTAATTTATTATAATTAATTTCTGGTGTTTTACTCCACTTTTAGCAATAGTTTATTCAATGATGGTTTCTACTGGTCCAGTATGGTTCTACGAACTGGTAGTAGTGGCAGGCTCCACCCACCTGCCCTGGATGCTTCTGCACATGCACAGAAGCATTGTACATGCATGAAACAGTAGTGATGACATTTAGAACCCATTACTGGCTCTATGTACATCCTGCACTAATTATGTATTTGGATGTCTTTTACTTTCCCATTGAGTCCCAGCAGGCCTTTTCCTCCCTCGCCAAATCCTTACAGACCACCAGATCCCCACAGATCCTAGGCTTAATTCCCACCCACAAGCTCCACAACTTTATCTGACTTTCCCTTTGAAGAGCCCTGGGGCCTTCTGCAGCACAGGAATGCAAAATGTAACTTAATTTCACAACCATATTGAATTCTGGTAGTTGAAAACTTGGCAGATACTTTCAGAACTTTTCAGCAGTGGGAATCAGGTTTTCTACCATATATCCATTTTTGGAGAATTATTGGTCTCAAGCCTGACCTAACAATCTTTTTCCAAAACAAGGGCATTTTAAAATGTGGAACAACATGCAATATTTTACTGCCTCCTTTGAAGCCTTTTTATAAATAGACAATGGCTCCTTTAATTCTATTATTCTATTTTAAATTCTTATTCTATTCTTATTGTTTTTAGAAATACTTTTTAAAATGGTTTTATCACTTTTAATGTTGTAAACTGCCAATGGTCATTATGAGTTGGTTGGTTGCAGTTAGCTTAATGAACAGACCAGAGGTGGGTTCCTAGCGGTTCTAACTGGTTCTATAGAACTGGTAATAAACCAGTGGTGATGTCACAGAGCCGATTCTGCTAGTGTTAGTCCATGGCTGTTGCCATCTTGTTTTTGGCTGTGTTTGCTACTTTTTTTGCTGACTTTTGCTTCTGCGCATGCACAGAAGCGGAATTTTTGGCATTGTGCATGCATGCACAGCCATGCAGCACAGGAGGAAGCAAACTGGCAGTGAGATAAGTTAGAACCCATCCCTGGAACAGACTGAAGAAAGCATGTGATAGATAAGACAGCTATAAGCATCCTGTCTGTTCCCAAGAATCAAAAACAATTTCATATAATTAGACGAGATGGTATGCAGGACATTCCAGGATTGAATATATCTAAAGCAATATTAACGGTGGCATGAAGATTAGTGTTTTTGAGATTTTGAGTGGTTACTTTCAGATTTTCTAGTCTGAAGAGAATAAGCTCTTCACTGGCCTAGAACACTCTCCTAAATTAGCGTTTAGCAGAGATTGCATATAAGTATTCTTTGAGTCTTTCACTGACATAAGGTAAGTGCAATTGTGCTAAATAACATGTCCAGTAAGCCCCACGTTAAGGTTTTATATTGCGTATATGCTAACCATCTGCTGACTGTTTCATTGCCTAGATTTCCCCAGAAAATCAGAGGGACATAACACTTAACAGAAGTTAATTCTATCAACAAAGTCTCAACAGGAAATTCTATCACAGCATTAAAAAATTTCACATTGTTTCATATGTTTTTTGAACCAACTCTTAACAAACCTTCAAATATAATAAGAGTAACAGCATCAAATCAAACTTCACAACATAGAGGTCTAACTGTGGTTGCATTCATTACTCTTTAAAAAAAGCATAGCATGGGGAAAAGTGACCTGGGAATGTGTAATGGGGTGATAAAGATCATGAGAAGTATAAAAGGGTATTGAAATGATTTGCCAGTTACTAAAGGTCTGCAAGACTTTTGTGTATGGCTTTAATTGAATGAAAATTCTTTGACCCTGAGAATGAAAATGGATTGTTTCCAAAATATTTCAGAACTTGAACAGATAGACTATTAAAAAAAAAATCAAATATGCAATTAGTGTTGTGATTATTAAATCAAAATTTCATTTAAAAGAAAGATAAAAGGCAATAGGATGGTCCTTCCTTTATATATTCCGTAATATATGAGGCCTAAGCTACACAAAGTTAGTTTGAGAAATTCTGAAATTTAACCTCTTTGCTCATTGCAATAAAGAATTATGCTTTACAGATAGTGAGTTATCATAAAGGATTTGACATGACTGCCAAATATCACAGGGATGATTATTTTGTCTGAGAAAAGGAGAAACAGTGATGTGGTGTTGAATTCAGGTTCATTTTCAGAAAGTTATATTTGGGAGATGTTCTGTCTGGGTCCCTCCAGAAGCAAACACCAACCCAAAAAGAGAATCCAGACACACTGATAAAAAGCTAAGGCAATTTATATAATTCAAAGCAAACACAGGTAACAGAAAATGTCCTTACAAACAGGAACACGCTGGAACTTCAAAGATGTTTCACGAAGGCCATGAAGTACAACAGGATTCTTGCTGGCAAAAACAACGCTGGAGATAACAACCATACGCCTCCCCCAAGTCTTCCAGACGGCTAGGCCACAAGCCAAGATCAGAGACACCGAGAAACAAAGCAGGGTCACAGAACTTCCAGTTGATAATGCTCCACATGGCTCCAAGGGCTGGCCTGCCTTTTAAACCCTGCTGAGGAGAACCACACCCAAACCCAGCTGTTGCCAATTCAGTGATGCCAATACCTTTCTAATTGGTCCGTCTCTGAGCTGCACGTCGCTGTCTCATGTCAATTATAGCCTGTGCTTCCTCATCCAATGAGGCCAGGCTACTGGCTGAGGAGAGCCCCCCCCCCTGGGGTTCTCAGGCTGCTCTCCCTCATCCTCTTCCTGACTTTCCTCTCCCCTGTCTGCCTGGTCCTCCCCCTCCTGTTCACTGTCCTCCTCCTCCGGGCATGGATCCAGCAGAGACGCAGCCGGTCCCTGAGGAGCCTCAGGCTGAATCACAACAGGAGATAAGTTCGGCCTAAATTTGTGAGATTGCACTGAAGGGTCACACAATAATTCAGACAATATTTGAAGTAGAATGAATTAATGAGATGATATCCAACTCTGATTTCTCTATCAAGTGAGGTTATGGAATTATTACACATGTTTCTAGAAGTACTCATAGGTTGAGGGGAGAAAAGCTGAATACGGGATATTTAAATGGTACTTCTCCAAAGTGCTCTTATACCCATCATTTCAGATGGCATTGGTAGCATGTACAAAGCAGCTCATTCTTTATTATAGCTGTTCTTGCTATGCTCTGATAACACTCTGATCAATTGCAAACATGGGGTTATCCCTGAAGATGACTTACAAGCTTCAAATACTGCAAAATGCTACTGCAGCCGTCATAAATTTAACCAGTGTAGCTCAATGGGATCATATCACTGAGTTAAATAACATTAGATTGGCTGCCTTTTTTTACTTTCAAGCTGAAGGCTACTTTAAGATTAAACATAGAGTCAAACTTTCTGCAAAAGAAAGTGCTTCCCATGATTGAAAAAGATTACCTTTCTCTGAATTTCTGTTGCGGAGAAATTATTTTATACTCCTTCCCTCTTAATTTGACAGCAAGTTAAATTGCTTAATAGTCAGGCATTTCTGCTGCTTTTTAAATGCACGTTACTATTTTAAAGTTCACTGTGATCTTTATTTGATATTAGTTTATGGCTTTGTGGTATCATATTGACACATACAGTATTTTGGTTTGTATCTTTGCTTTATACTAGCCAGGTATCTTACAAAAAAGTAAAGTTAAATCCTTTTTTATAACCAAATGTATTTGCAATTTTGCAAAACCAGGATGGGTTAAGATTAATAAAGCCAACTTGAAATCTATAGAGTTCTTAATATAAAAAAACCCACAAAGACAAAAAGGGGGAGAGTTGTTGGACGAAAACCTGTGGGAGGAATGAAATTAAAATAAATTACTCCATCATATCCTTAATTGTTGAATCATGTATAAGTCCATCCCAAAGAGAAGTAATATTTTTGTCTTGCTCCTTTTGCAATTACTAAATCAGCAATTTGTCTGACTTGTTGCCTCTTTCAAAATATTTGTTGGATATATTTCAACTTTTTTTGTCTCATTTGCTTCCATTATATTTAATTATTTAGAATAAGAGAGTTGGAAGGGACCTTGAAGGTCTTCTAGTCCAACCCCTTGCTTAGGCAGGAAACCCTACACCACTTCAGACAAATGGTTATCCAACATCTGCTTAAAAACTTCCAGTGTTGGGGCATTCCCAACTTCCGGAGCCAAGCTGTTCCACTGATTAATTGTTCTAACGGTCAGGAAATTTCTCCTTAGTTGATTCTCTCCTTGTTTAGTTTCCACCCATTGCTTCTTGTTCTACCAGCAGATGGAGAATAGTTTGACTCCCTCTTCTTTGTGGCAACTCCTGAGATATTGTAACACTGCTATCATGTCTCCCCTAGTCCTTCTTTTCTTTAAACTTTATTTGACCAATTGTGATTTGACACACAAGAAATTTGTCTCTTGTGCAGAAGCTATCAGTGTACATGCAAAACACCACCACCACCACCATCATTATCATCATCATCCCAATTAGGGGACAGAAGAGAAAATGAGAAGAAAAAGAAGAATAGTACATCCATACAACATGGGTAAATATACTTAGACATAAAACAGTACTGTATTGTGAGGATTAGGTATTCAGAGTGTGAGAAAACGAGGGGAAAAAAACTGTCCCTGTGTCTAGTTGTTTTGGCATATAATTTATTTATTAATCAGATTTGTATGCCGCCCCTCTCTGCAGACTCGGGGCGGCTCACAGCAATAATAATACAATGTAAACAAATCTAATATTTAAGTTAATATAAAACCCCAATTTAGAAACCAATCATACATACTAGCATACCATGCATAAATTTTATAAGCCTAGGGGGAGGGAAAGTATCAATTCCCCCATGCCTGATGACAGAGGTGGGTTTTAAGGAGCTTACGAAAGGCTAGGAGGGTGGGGGCAACTCTGATATCTGGGGTGTTGTGATTCAGCCTGAGGCTCCTCAGGGACTGGCTGGAGCTCTGCCGGATCCATGCCCAGAGGAGGAGGACAGTGACCAGGAGGGGGAGGACCAGGCAGATGGGGGAGAGGAACGTCAGGAGGAGGAGGAGGGAGAGCAGCCTGAGACCCCCGGGGGGGGGCTCTCCCCAGCTAGTAGCCTGGATTCATTGGATGAAGACGCACAGGCTATAATAGACATGAGGCAGAGACGTGCAGCTCAAAGAAGGGGCCAATTAGAAAGATATTTCCATCCCTGAATTGGCAACAGCTGGGTTTGGGTGTGGTTCTCCTCAGCAGGGTTTAAAAGGCAGGCCCGCCCTTACAGTCTCGTGGAGAGTTATCAACTGGGAGTCCTGTGACCTTGCTTCGATTCTTGGCGTCTCTGATCTTGGCTTGTGGCCTAGAAGCCTGGAAGACTTGGGGGAGGCGTGGGTTTTATTATCTCCAGAGTTGTTTTTGCCAGCAAGAATCCTGTTTTATTGCCTGGCCTTCGTGAAACCTCTGTGAAACTGCATCGTGTTCCTGTCTGTAAGAACAGTTTTTGTTACCTGTGTTTGCTTTCCAGTATATAAACTGCCTTTGCTTTTTACCAGTGTGTCTGGATACTCTTTTTGGTTGGTGTTGGCGTCTGGGGGGACCCAGACAGAACACTGGGGGAAGTTGGTTCCAAAGGGTCAGGGCCACCACAGAGAAGGCTCTTCTCCTGGGTCTCGCCAAATGACATTGTTTAGTTGATGGGACCCGGAGAAGGCCAACTCTGTGGGACCTAACTGGTTGCTGGGATTCGTGCGGCAGAAGGTGGTCCCAGAGATATTCTGGTCTGGTGCCATGAAGGGCTTTATAGGTCATAACCAACACTTTGAATTGTGACCGGAAACTGATCGGCAACCAATGCAGACTGCGGCGTGTTGGTGTGACATGGACGTATTTAGGAAAGCCCATGATAGCTCTCGCAGCTGCATTCTGCACGATCTGAAATTTCCGAACAATACCCTATACAGACCTCCTGAGGAAAGAGTTTACTTACTTTAAGGTTACTTAAAATAAAATTTAAATGTTTATATTTAAGCGAGTTTAAATTTAAGTTGGCTATAAATTTAGTTACTTATACACAGCGGTGGGCTCCTAGCCGGAACGCTAAATTGGGCTTGCCGCCACAGCCCATGAGTGCTTGTGGGACCAGCACGATTTTGCTTCTGCACCTGTGGAGATAGAAAAATCACGCACAGAGCCACAAATGCTCATATGTTTCGGTGAGGTTTTTTTACTTCTGTACATGTTAAAACATGGGCGCACCTGCGGCTCCGTGTGCGATTTTGCTATCTCCACAGGTGCAAAATTGCACTGGCCCAGCAAGCACTCACAAGCCATAGCGGCGAGCCCAATTTAGTGTACCGGCAGGAGCCCACCCCTGTTTATACAATTATTTATTTTGTTTTGTTCTAAATCTAAACTTGGGTTCAGCTTCCATCTTAGAATAGTTTTAATTACATTTTCACACAAGTATGAAGGTGGACTTCTCACAAGACACAGAAACCTATGACTGGCATAGGCAATTGGCAAAAAAAACCCCAACCCATAGGTTATTTGAATTAAATACATAAATTCAAACTAATATATTATTCACAATCTGCCTTTCATCCAGTTTGAACATTGTGATGTTATAACTAATAGTAGTAATTTAACCTTTGCAGTATAAATGTGGTGTTAGCACTATTTTAGATAAAGATACAAAATATGAAAAGAAGCCCAAATTAATATATAAAGGAATATAGCCTTAAAAGTGATACAAAAATAGAAACTGCTGACTTTGAAATTCTAGTCTTTGAAAATTAGGGAAAGGTTGGGAAAGGGATTTATAGTTTATGAATGGTATCCTGAAATAATGATGATGTCAGAAAACTGAAACATCAGGATCTCATAATACACTAGTTTCAGTTTTGCAGATGTGAGGCTAAAAGTTTAATTTAAATTTTAGAAAATTAGCACTTGCTTTAACACTGAGTTGGGATATACTGTAACTTGAAATAATGTTGGTGCTCCAAACAGCAATAAACATTAGCTCTGATATCTATGCAGTTCAGATACAGGAAAGATCAGGAAGTGTTCATCATTCTGTAAAAGCAATTGATAGTATTGCTTCTCTGAAGCTGCTCCCAAGGTTGTATTCGGTAAAGTTGAGGGCCTGCTGAGAAAGATGACAAGACTGTACTCTCCTTTAATCAACAATCAAGGACAGCCTGTGTTATTATCTTAGGCCTTAAAGGAAGGCTCAGTTGCAGCAGGAAATCATTATTTTTTAAAGTCCAGCATGAAAGTCGAAAGTAAGTCTCCTTGCCTTTTGGAAATGAGAGCATTTAGGTAGGGACTTCTGCAGAGTTTCCCAGCCTTCTCACTTGATTTTAAATTCCAAAATTGCCTGGTGACATTTACACACCTGAAAATGGCCAGGATTAAGAAACAATATCTTAATAAAGATTTAAAATGATCACGTGGCAGTTTTAGTTGATCCCATATAAACCATTTTATCCATGCTATAGAAGCAATCAATTACTTATATGTATGCATGCTTAAAGTTCTTAAAAATACATCTAACTTCAGCTTTAGTTAGTGAGAGCTGCTATTATGTTATTATTTGCTATTCATTGAATATGTGTGTACTGTAATAATGTGAAGAGAAGAATCTTAACTTTTATGTGGAAATATTTATCCTCCCTCTAATGAAATTGAAAGATATAACAATCTGACCAACAACATCCCTTGAACAAGTGTTGTGATACAGCCTGAGGCTCCTCAGGGACCGGCTGCATCTCTGCTGGATCCAGGCCCGGAGGAGGAGGACAGTGAACAGGAGGACCAGGCAGACGGGGGAGAGTAAAGTCAGGAAGACGATGAGGGGGAGCAGCCTGAGAACCCCTGGGGGGGGCCTCTCCCCAGCCAGTAGCCTGGCCTCATTGGATGAGGAAGCACAGGCTATAATTGACATGAGACAGCGACGTGCAGCTCAGAGACGGGACCAATTAGAAAGGTATTGGCACCACTGAATTGGCAACAGCTGGGTTTGGGTGTGGTTCTCCTCAGCAGGGTTTAAAAGGCAGGCCCGCCCTTGGAGCCATGTGGAGCGTTATCAACTGGAAGTTCTGTGACCCTGCTTTGCTTCTCGGCGTTTCTGCTCTTGGCTTGTGGCCTAGAAGTCTTGGGGGAGGCGTATGTTTGTTATACTAAATTGAAAAGGACAGAATTGGATGGATAACCAATAATGACTCAAGTCCTTAATTCAAATAGGCCACATATTATGGACACATCAATGCCACCTTCCATGTAACCTTCAAGTAAGTGCTCTATAATAAGCATTTTTCTCCTATTTCCCAATTTGAAAAAAAAAAACAGAGAAAAATTACATTACTAGATTTAGTAACTGATTTGCTAAATATTTATTTATTTATTTATTTATTACTTAGATTTGTATGCCGCCCCTCTCCGAAGACTAGGTTAAGCTTGGATTTAAAGTGCTTGTAAAATAGTTGGTAATAATATGGAATAAATGCATTGTATTTGGCTCAGTAACGTTTTGCAATATTCTCTTTGCCCCCAAATAAGGCAATTATAACCTAATTAAAATACATTTAGAGATGCAATCAAAGTGTTAAATATAGAAATAAAGTGTTTCCTGAAATGAAACTATTATCTCATCTCAAGCCTTGCATGTGCACACAAAAATGTTTTTAATGCTCTGATCAGTCAAGATTTGGCATAAAATTGTAGCCATACTTTTATGCCTTTTATAACTTCAGAAAATCCATTCCTACTACTAGTAGTTTTTAGGAATGCAAGTAAGTTTTAATTAAACAAAATTTTCATTTTCTGGAGCCTTATCCAGTGAATACGCAGTTCATAATGATGATTAGGTTTAATTAGTTTAAGAATGATTTTTCAACTGTGAAACTAACTATTTGGGCTATTTTTGTTTTTAAAAAAATCAAATATGCAATTAGTGTTGTGATTATTAAATCACAATTCCATTTAAAAGAAAGATAAAAGGCAATAGGACAGTCCTTCCTTTATATATTCAGTAATAAATGAGGCCCAAGCTACACAGAGTTAGTTTGAGAAATTCTGAAATTTAACCTCTTTGCTCATTGCAATAAAGAATTATGCTTTACAGATAGTGAGTTATCATAAAGGGCTTGACATAACTTCAGAAAATCCATTCCTACTACTAGTAGTTTTTAGGAATGCAAGTAAGTTTTAATTAAACAAAATTTTCATTTTCTGGAGCCTTATCCAGTGAATACGCAGTTCACAATGATGATTAGGTTTAATTAGTTTAAGAATGATTTCTCAACTGTGAAAGCCCATTTGGGCTTTCCTGTTCATTTATTATAGTTTTCATGTTTATCACATGAAAGAAAAATTTTCCTTCCAATATTTGCATAATTTTCTTCCTTTCCTACCTCTATGGAACTGTTTTTTGTTTAAAACTAGGATAGCCTTAGAAGTCAGATAACTTCTCTCCAGGTGGGGGTTGCTGCTCCTGCCGCTCCTGGTGCTTTGTGCATTCAGCTTCGGGTGTCCAGCATTCATGTGCACACATACCAGCGAAATGTTGCTTCTGCGCATGTGCAGGAAGAAAGAAAACCAGAGATGCCACATCAAAATTAAGAAAGACAAGCTAAAATCACTAGAATAACAAAACAGTCAGAGGCTCACTATTTATTTATTTATTTATTTATTTATTTATTTATTCATTCATTCATTCATTCATTCATTTATTTATTTATTTATTTATTTATTTATTTATTTATTTATTTATTTAAAAAACAACTAAAAAGCCTTTATTATAAAAAACCAAACATACACACAAACATACCATGCATAACTTGTAATAGCCTAGGGGGAAAGGATAACTTAACTCCCCCATGCCTGGCGACAAAGGTGGGTCTTAAGTAATTTGCAAAAGACAAGGAGGGTGGGGGCCATTCTAATCTCTGGGGGGAGTTGGTTCCAGAGGGCCAGGGCCACCACAGAGAAGGCTCTTCCCCTGGGGCCCGCCAAATGACATTGTTTGGTTGATGGGACCCGGAGAAGGCCAACTCTGTGGGACCTTATCGGCCGCTGGGATTTGTGCGGTAGAAGGTGGTTCCGGATATATTCTGGCCCAATGCCATGTAGGGCTTTAAAGGTCATTACCAACAGTTTGAATTGTGACCGGAAACCGATCGGCAGCCAGTGCAGGCCGCGGAGTATTGCAGAAACGTGGGTGAATCTAGGAAGCCCCACGATGGCTCTCGCGGCCGTATTCTGCACGATCTGAAGTTTCCGAACACTTTTCAAAGGTAGCGCCATGTAGAGAGTGTTGCAGTAATCGAACCTCGAGGTGATGAGGGCATGGGTGACTGTAAGCAGTGACTCTCTGTCCAAATAGGGCCGCAACTGGTGCACCAGGCGAACCTGGGCAATACTAAACCACAAGAATAGAATTACAAATACCAGAGCCATTAGGAATAACTATGGAACATATGTGACAAAAGACAGGAATGTGCAAGTAGGAAATACTAATAAAACGTCTATTTGCAGATTTAATCAAGGACACAAAGAAATAGCTCAGGGCGAGGCACAAAGATTTAATCAAACATAAAGAAATGATCAACTCAGGGAAAGACAAAATTTAAGACAAAGGCTGATTAGCTCAGGGCAAATAGAAATATTAAGAAAACACCAGAAGACACAGGACACACCTTGATTGAATCTTAAAAGCAGAGAAAAACAAACACAAGACAGGAGTAAAACCATTAACAACTCAGCACACACAAAGGGAAACATGCCACCACCCCAATAAGACAAAGAACTCTATGAAAAAGAAAAGTGTAAAAATGTACATGTACATCGCTGTCAGCTCACCTAGGATTGCTGGCTCACACTTCCGCTGGACCCGCTCTCCTGGGAAATAAAGGAAACCTGTTTTTCATGCAGCTGGTTTCAAATTATTGTGTAAGGGTCGAGATCTGCCCCCAGCTGGGAAATTCGAATCTTGGAGGAAGCTTTCTTCCAATTTAGCACCATCACACATGATGTTCCATTTTTCTCCTAATATTTTGGTGAATCTACATGTTAAATATTAACTCAAGCTGCTATATGTCTAATGAGAGTTGGGGTCTATTTACAAGGTTTTGCACACCTGGTGTTATTCTTGAGCATTATCTTATCTACTCTGACTCTCCAGAGATCCCAAAAGGAGTCCTTGAGAGAGGTCCCAAATTGGTCTCCTTGATTTATAAATATAACCTCCATATTTTAGGAGGTAGAAAGCCTAGGTTTATAAATCTTTTTACCTACCTATCAGAAAACACTTACAGTGTTTTAGGCTACATCCTGTATGTCACAGAAGTGAGTACACCCCCTTCACATTTTGTAAATATTAAAGTATATCTTTTCATGTGACCACACTGATGAAATGACACTTGGCTACAATGTAAAGTAGTGAGTATACAGCTTGTCTAACAGTGTAAATGTGCTGTCCCCTCAAAATAACACAACATACAGCCATTAATGTCTAAACTGCTGGCAATAAATTGGCATTTATTTAGTCATTTTATCTAGTGTGTATTGGAGGTGATGACACTTTGAAAGCTATATGCAATGAAATTTCATTTTTAATATATGCCAATTAGTGTACATTCAAAGTGGCAAAAACTCTTCTCTCCTCTCAGTTTGAAATGAAGCAAAATGAGAAAAAAAATCAATTGGGAAAAGATTGATACTAGGGCAATATCCACCTATCTGTATTCTGGAAAAGCTCAGATTTGGAGAAACACAATTTTCTCCCCTATCCAAGGCCCTGATAAAATCTTGATCTTTACGCTGCTTTTTTCATTGAGAAAATTTGTACCTAATAAATCTTCTACCAGCAACCAACAGCAAATAAGTTCAAATTGCTTTGATTCTGACTGTTTACATATCAGAAAGTTTATGTTGAACATTTTTGTGAGTTTGGGAGAACCTAAGGAGTAAAATGGATCCCTTAAGCCAATTTTCCCTTTGCACCTGCAAAGTAGGGGAGAGGGGAATGGCCTGAAAGACTAGGATTTAAGCTTTTAAAGTGACATTCTGGCCCCTAAAAAAAATCCAGTCTACCTGAAAAAAGAAAAAGAAAATGGGAGATATCTAATATTGAATTGCCAGAAGAATTGTGATATTGTCAATTTAAAAATAATATCACATCAGATTTGATTTCTAGCATTATTAACTATACTTCATGATATGCAAGTTACTGTACGATGTTACTATATTTTTAAAAAATGCCTATTACAGAGCCTTTTACTTTCAAAATCACTATTGTATTTTTGAAAGTAATTTCACTATTGTGTTTTTAAAAGTAATTATAAACCTAAGTTGTGGAGTTTAGTATGTAAAGCCAAATAAAACGGATTAAAATGGCTTTCATAGAGTTATTATTTTAATTGTTTTATCTGTACTAGTATAGCTGTCAAAGGAGATTGCCTAATGAGGAAGATTGATTCTGACAGACTACAGTAGTGTAACTACTGAATTGCTTTCTTTTAGCTTTAACTGATATGAGCAAGTCATGTTCATTTGGAGAATAATTAGACTTAATTGACAATGGTAAACATCTGGGACATTTTGTTAACTTCTCACTAACCTCTGAGGCATTTCATTTATTTCCTTCCCTTTCTCCCTCAATACTTCGCTCAGCAGCACCTTGAATTGTCTGCCAATTATGGTTGTTAAGGAGAAGATGCTAACTGCAGCTGATAGGTCATGATTAATGTTTAAGTTCTAAAGCCAGGCATTACTGGAAGCAATGTGAAAGCTGGCATCAGAGTTGGAAATCATTCTAAGCAAGACATCCATTTTGGAAGTGAATTAATCATATTCTATTTTGCTTGACTTTACAAAAACTGCAGTTTTAGGACTAGCCAATCTGCAGACCTATATCTATGGTTTGGCTTAATTTCAAATGCCCTTTGCAGTCTTATAATTATCTGAAAAAGAGATGCCTTCCTTTCCTAAGGGACCTTACCAGGTAGGAAGAAAATGAAACTGAGAGAGAAGGAAGTAGCTTGGCTCACCCCCTCCTGCTGCTAGAAAATTTGGCAGGATAAAGTACAGTACCTGGCTGAAGAAAAGTAACTGGGTCTGTCCCAACGTCATGGATTTTTGGAATAGGAAGACAGATGGCTCAACATAAGACCAAGAACATGTATTGTAAGCAATGGAGAAAATGCTAGAATGCATCTGTACACAGGAACATACACGACTTATATACGGAGTGTAAGAAGAATAAAGAAAAGCAAATAAAAAGGGATTTAATATTTCAGGTGATCCTGGAGGAGTCATTAGAGGAGGACTCACCTGGCTAATGTCAAGTAGAGAAACAACCCAGCTTGCCAAAATCCAGAAGTTGCCGCTGACAAAGAGGAAAAATCCAGGAATTAAGTTGTATTATTTATATGAAGATTCAGATGACCAGTGGAATTTTTTGAATTAAAGGCTTGGTTTGGCATTATCATTTCAGGGTCAGTAATTGAGAGGAACAGTGTGAGAAAAATAAATTAATAAATTAAGTTATTTAATTTATTAAATGTTCTGCCAGCGTATTTCAACCGTGCGTAATTACAGGGTAATTAGTCAAGGAAGACACACACCACACGATAAAAGTAAAACCCAAAAGTTTTTATAAACAGAAAAACAGAAACAGCTCCCCTTTTAAACGTCAAAGGGATTTTCTGGTACACACAAGGCACAGGTTAAATGCAATCCAATTGCTCACCCAATAACTGGGAAATTGAGTCCAATTCTAAAGTCCAGAGAGTCCACGCACAATCTTGAACAGCACAAAAACGATCTTGACCTAACAATGAATCAGATAAACTGCCATGAGGCTAAAACACCAAGTTGCACTTTTATCCGTAGCAATAATTGCAGCAGCCCCACCCAACCATAGGTGGCCTCATTTTCTCTTGTAATAATCCTTTACTTGTTGTCTTCTATGCATCACTCTACGCATGCGTAGATGTGTCATTAATTCTTGTTCAGAATCCAGGGATGATACAGATGATCGATCTCCTCCTGGGCTGTCTGCCAAACTCCCCTCTTCCCTGTCACTCACGCATCCTTGGTCAGAGGAAGCTTTGTAGGCAGATTCAATCGGGAGCAAAGCAGGCCTGCGGCATGTTGATGTTTCCCCCACATCCAACTGCACACTCCTTGGGGCAGGAGCTGCGCCAGAGCTAGCCACAACATTAAAGAAATTAATTAATAAATTAAAAGCAGAAAATGAGATAAAAAGAGACAGGAAAATTAAATTTCATTTCTTATATAATTCTGTACATATGGTACATGTTGATTTTGTAAATAAAAATTTCACCCATATAACACACTAGTTTATTGGTATAGAAATCATAGTGTCTAGAATAAGATCTCTCATTTAGCTTAATTCTCTCCCTGTCCACACCACTGGCAATGCCCTCAAAAATTATCCCCGAAGATCAGAGGTATTAAATTTGGTTTAATTAAGGGCCACATCAGGTTGCCAGGATGGGCATGGCTAGTTCAATATCAGTTGTGTCAGGGGCACCTCTGGTGGCCTGGATGCAGTGATGGGGTCCTATGGGCAAAGTCAGGTGTGCAGAACCAGTATACATTTTTTAGTCAGGTACGCAGAACCGCTAGAAAATTTTTGATTTTTTTTTCTTTTTTTCTCTTTTGGGCTCTGAGTATGTTTTTCCTATTGCAGTAAATGAGGTTGAATGTGTATAATTTTAAAAGAACTGTGCATGCATGTTTGTGTGTACATAGACATACAGTTTATATAGTAGATAATGTATATTTTTGAGTGTCTGTGTGTAATATGTATGTACACATATGGCATATATACATAGAATTAAATAGCATATTTTGGATGTTCAGTAATAGTAAATAGATAGGGAAATTGTATCTCTTTGAGGTGAGGAAAGGCCAGGCACCCTAACCCTAACTCAAACCCTTGACATGAGTGATGTCATGTTGACCACTCACATATCTATCTGCCTCTGAGTACTATTTGCTATGGGAACCCTGACACCTAATTTCAGGTAACTTTTCAAAATATAATTGCACAGATTATGGCATATATTGTGCAAATCGTTTGAGGATATGTTTCAAGTCAACAAAATCACAGGAAAAGCAAACTTCTCAAAACTGCTTTATGAACCAATATAATTCACTTTCTTCCAAGAAAAAGAACCAGGTTTCAATTATTTTTGCTTACTTATTTACTTTGATAGCATTCATTTAACCATTGCTTTTGTAAATATGGATCAAGGCAAGTAAAGTAGTCACACAAATTCTGTTACTTGCCTTTCCTAATGAAGAGAACTATTGGATCACGTAGATTCAATAATAGACAAATAGCATCATAATGTGAAAAAAGCCAAAGGCCTTACCTTATTAATGAAGAGGCCATGAAGCCAAAAGAAGCATAACGAATCCTAACTTATCCTAAAACATATACGTATGATAATTTATTAATTCTAACTAATTTCACACAACACCATTTATAATTCTCTGTTTCTATGACCTAATGCAGCTAATAGGCATGCACAGTTCTAAATGATGTTGTAATCCATGAACCTGACAACACCATAGGTAAGGCTGCAGATATAGCGATAGATGTTTACAGAAAGCTTGCGAGAAGCTAGAAGAATGTGCTTAATGATGCCAGCCTGAACTCCCATCCTTTCTCATGATTCCATCCTGCTCCTGAGAACATGAACTTTCCCTGAACTTTCCACGCCTACCAGAAATCTGTAATTGCAAAGCCTGAGCAAAACTTATGCTAACTTATACTAACAACATAATGTGAATTTAATAAATAAATATTCCGCGTGAGGATTTCTGCCATATCTGGGCATGCCCATCCATATGACCTTTGATCCATGCAAGGAGTTCTACAGAGAATGGTGTACCTTTTCAT
Organism: Erythrolamprus reginae; assembly: GCF_031021105.1. Taxonomy (NCBI): domain Eukaryota; kingdom Metazoa; phylum Chordata; class Lepidosauria; order Squamata; family Dipsadidae; genus Erythrolamprus; species Erythrolamprus reginae. Next base: position 309,352,528 of record NC_091951.1, read on the forward strand.
TGAGGAATATCAAATATAGCAGAAATATATTATCTATTGCATGTATAGTTTATTCAATGCATGTATCCCAATGGCTGAGCCACAATCAAATCAAATTAATCAATAATTAGAAACAATGCCCACTTTAAGTTGGAAGTTGCCAAACATTACCACATTTATTCACCAAGAACCAGAAAAAAAATGAAGAGCTGACAGCTTTTTTTGAGCCAAGCTATACTAACTGGTACTTAGTCTTTACTAATTAGTAATAGCTTGACATTACATACCTTTTGAAATTCAGACAAGAGAAGTTATTAATTTTGAGTTTTTGGTACTATTGTGGTCTATTGGGAATTGGCTCAGATTTTATCCTTACAATAAAATAATTAGAAAATATGACACCTTGCAAAAAGATGAAAAAATAATTTAGAAAAAATAAAATTAGAATTGCACGAAAAGAGAATTGAAACCTCTTAAGATAAATAAATATAACAGTGGAAAAAGAATCAGAAGCTTGCAAAGATGAAACTGGCTTAGATTTGAGGCCGAAAATGTTGTCTGGGATTATCTATGATAGATGAGCAATCTATTTTGTGATTGAATGGGATTCGTTCAGATTGAATCCTGGAAAACTTTTGGATCATAAGTTAAATTCTCCTCCCCCTTACCTTGAAACTTTGAATCTATCCCTATACAGAGGAGTGAAAAAAAGTTACAAAAATATTTAACATTCAAACCATTGCTGTAACATTACAGAAATCCACAATGTAAAAATCTGGTCACTACAGTGATGGGCTCCTAAGGGTATGGTCAGGTACACAGAACCGGTACTATATTTGCAATTTTTTCTTTTTTTCCCTTCTGGGCTCTGGGTATGTTTTTCCTATGGCAGTAAATGAGGTTGAATGTGTATAATTTTAGAAGAGCTGTGCGTGTGTGTGTGTGTGTGTACATATCCTTCATATAGTAGATAATGTATATTTTGTGTGCCTGTGTGTAATATGTATGTACAGTATACATATAGCATATCTACATAGAATGAAAAATTATATTTTGGATGTTCAGGAATAGTAAGGGAAGTTGTATCTCTTTGAGGCGAGGAGAGGCCAGGCACCCTAACCCAAACCTTTGACGTGAGTGGTGTCAATTTGGCTACTTTTAAGCCAGTCACATGATCTTTAAGCCACCCCCCCAGTCGCATGATCGTCAAGCCATTACCACCTGGTCACATGACTGGCAAAATAAGCTACGCCCACAGTATGGTAGTAAAAAATTTTGCAGCCCTTTCCTGGATTACTAGAAGGATTACAGTAAATATTTGTTTATACATTAATGAAGTCAGAGCTGGTTTTGCCCTTTTTAATTTTTTTATTTTTTCCTGTTAGAAATTTAATTGGGGTGTAGGTTAGCTTTACAGATCAAGAGAAGATTTAGAGAAGTGGCGAGTCTATGTTCTAAGCATTTTTTTTTTTGCTGTTAATGTCAGGCCAAAGCCATTTTAGTTGGGGTCTTTGGCCTGCGATACTTTGTGCTATTTAAAATGTATTCTTAGCTGCCACACTTTATCTTATTTTAAAATGTATTCTTAGCTGTGTGAACTGGGGAGGAGTAATTGCATGAGGGATGTCTGCATGTAGCCATCACAAATTCCTTCTAGATTGTCAAGGTCATCCTTTGTCTTTGTACTTCTGCACCTGCACGAAAGGAGGTGGGAGTTGCTCCCAAGTCAGCACATGAGGATTGGTCAATGTGATGGATTTGGGGCATGTGGGGACAAGGGATTAAGCTTTCAACAGGGCGGAAAAACCCCTGGACTTCAGTTTTGGGTTTCTCCCAGATGTTCCAAAATAGCTCTGCTAATAAATTGGAATGTTGAAGAATACTTTGCCTTGGATGCTGATTTAATTTTTGATGCTATTTGGAACTCTGACAGTTAGTCCCCATAGATGTAGGGGTTTATTAAAAAATAAGTAATATTTTGACATGTTAAAAATGGATTTTGCAGTGTTCACTAGATTAGGTAGTCTAGTTTAATGAAAAGAAGGACTAGGGAAGACATGATAGCAGTGTTCCAATATCTCAGGGGTTGCCACAAAGAAGATGGAGTCAACCTATTCTCCAAAGCACCTGAGGGTAGAATAAGAAGCAAAAGAGTACAAATTAATCAAGGAAAGGAGAAACTTAGAACTAAAGAGAAATTTCCTGATAGTTGGAACAATTACTCATTGGAACAGCTTGCCTCCAGAAGTTGTGAAACCTCCAACACTGGAAGTTTTTAAGAAGATGTTGGATAACTATTTGTCTGAAGTGGTGTAGGGTTTCCTGCCTAGGGATGAGATTTTCTGGTTTTATAATAATGATATGTTAAGTGACAACTATTTGGCAACCATTTAAAGAATTTTAATACAGATATTGAGCATGCTAATTAGCAATAGACCATTTCATCTACAGAGCAATGGCCTGAATCTAGTGCAAACAAGCAGTAAATGGAAATTGTCACCACTTGATAGCTTTTAAGTGAACTCCAGTGAATGAACTTGTAGAATTAGTTCAGTTCATAGTGGTTTGCATAACTGAAGGAAAAAAAATATCTCATGACAGTTGGCACTAATTGAAATCTTTACAGGTGGCTTCAGTAGGCAGAGCGATGAATTTGTATCCTCAGAAGTTAAATTAACCTTTGGGGGCAAATAAGTTTTCTTCATGCATCTTAATCATTTTGGAGAGATTCAGCAATGTATTTGGAGATACTTTATCCCATTTTTCAGGCATTGGCGTACAATTTTCATTGTTCTGTAAGTTCAGAAAAGTTTGTCAGCATATACCATCAGAATAGTTCTGCTTCTATCCTTTGTATCAAATAAAAAAATATTGGCATCATGTTTATTATAGAGTTTTACTTCATGTAAGACCATTTAATATTGTTTCCCTGTCACCTAACAAGGCAGTCAAATGATAAAATTTTATTTTCAATGTCATGGTGTAAAGTCTGCCTCTTGCTTTATTCCTTGACTTGCATCATGACATGAAGATGCAGACGGTCTTGGTATATTCGGGTTTCTTCCCGTGTAGGATTTGGAAATTTCCGGCGACGTTTCGACAAGGTCTCACTCGTCATCTTCAGGCTGGTGTTTGCCTTAGGATAAGGACAGAAACACCAGCCTGAAGATGACGAGTGAGACCTCGTCGAAACGTCGCCAGAAATTTCCAAATCCTACACGGGAAGAAACCCGAATATACCAAGACCGTCATATATATATATATATATGTGTGTGTGTGTGTGTGTGTGTGTTTGTGTGTGATTTTTGTATGTCGGATCACCCTGGTATATTGAAGGAATGTCACAGCTCCTTTTTGCCTCTAGGCCCAACCCAGGACCATTTCAAGGCAGTTAATTTATTCATAGCCGACAACTATATTCTGTATGTATCAAATATTTTTAGCTGAAATTTTAAAATTAAGGGAGACTAGGATGGTACCATTTCAGCCTTGTTCTGGCCTCATCAACTAGCCACACCCTTTCTTACTGGGATTCGATCTGGCAGCCTCTGCCTTGTAAGGCAGAGAATTAGCAATTGAGCCACCAGACCTTGATCCCTCCAGCTCCAGCTCACATAGCCCCTCCCTGGTACAGAGCTGGAGGGATCAAGGTCTGGTGGCTCAACTGCTAATTCTCTGCCTGTTTCCAGGTAATACCAATCTTTATTAGAGACAATTGGCTGACTTGATTTGTGTTACAATGGTCAAAAAGATCCCTTCCTAAGATTAGAATGTAACTTGATTTTTTGAGTTACTTTTCTGAAAAATGAAGGGCTCATTTTAGTTTGGATGATTAATACTCTGAGAAGGAATAAGTTGTCAAATTCAATGAAGTCAAAACATCTGGATATGAATTTGAGGTACCCCTAGGCTTATATAGTTTATGTATGGTATGACTGTGTTGTTTGGCTTTAATGACAGGTTTTTAGATTTTTTAAAAAATATTGGATTTGTTACTTATTATTGTTGTGAGCTGTTGTTGTTGTTGTTATTATTATTAATATTATTAATTTGGGTGTAACAAATCAAACTGATAAAAACTGGAAAATAATAGTAGAGTGGTAGTATTGATAGTAATAGTAGTAGCAGCAATAATAATAATAATAATAATAATAATAATTATTATTATTATTATTATTATTATTATTATTATTATTATTATTATTATATCATATGTGGTTATAATCTTTTTGATTAGTATTTGTAGAGGGAGATAAATATTGCAAGCTTCATGTTCATAGATGATCCAGAAAGTATGCTGTCTGTTTTAAAAATCCATTCCATTGTAATCTGTATCACATGAAATTATTCTTTTTCTCCTTTATATTTTTATTCTTTGGATAAAGGCCCCTTTTGGAAATAAATAACTCTCTAGAAGGTCATCCTTTTTGTATTTTGTGGACAGAATTCCATAATAAAGTATTGTGTAACAGTAGAGAAAAACTGGATGGATACACAAGTGCATGTGCCTTTGGGATTTCTAAAATTTCAATTCTCTGCCACTTTATCTGAATTGTCCTGGAATGAATCTGTACTCCTGGCAATGCAATTATTTGTTCAGCAGTTTATGGAATTCTCTAGGCCAATAATCAATTTTCTGCTGCTGACATAACAAAGACAAGAAAAGAAGATACAGTATGTGAGGTAGCTACTGATGATGAATGAAGACTAACAGACTCAAAGATGGATTGGTATTTGGCTTTCCTGTCTGCTCAGCACCTGCAAACATTGAACATCTGAAAAAGGTGCTCCAAACAAAGAAATAGTAGGATATAAATATAATACATAAAAGTAACCCTAAATAAAGATCATAGTGGTAAAAAGGATAAATTAAAACATGGATTATCTAACATCCGAAAGTCCCCTCCTCCTCTTCCCCCTCCTCCCCCTCCTCCCCCTCCTCCATATTCTCTGTACTTACACGCTACAGGGCATTGAATGCCAAAACAAGTAGACACCAAGAAAGTTTTTTCCCCTGTGCCATCACTCCTGAACATCTAATTCCCAATGTCTCCTGTCTAAGTATATTTATTTATGTAGTATGACTGTATTACATTTATCCTATTCATCTGTTCCATTACCTTCTCTTATTGGTATCATTATTACCCCTTTGATATATGATTATTTTTTTTATTTTATTTTTCATATACCCAGAGAGCTTATGCACTGGAGACAAATTCCTTTTGTATCTAAACACACTTGGCCAATAAAGAATCCTATTCTATGTATAAACATTCTTGAATCAGATAAAGGAGAAAATGAAACAAAATGATGTCTCGTTTCAATATAAAGGATGATAGTTCCCAAACACCGATTCTTTATCTGCTTCTGCATTTTGTCTTTCATAAAAAAGTTGTCAAAAAAGATTCTCTAGTGCATAAATTAATAATGCCAGTGGGAATTGGGTAAGTTTGACTGATAGAGAAACTTAATGTGGAAAAAGGGAATTCTGAGATATTTTATAAAATGATTGATAACTACATTTCCATTTTTATGTGGTAAATGGATAATTAGACAGGACGTTTCATGAGAAGGAAGACAGGAAGATCCATGAGAACATTAATATTTGGAAGTATATGTGTGTGTGTGTGTATACCTATAACTATACATATACCTATACATATACCTATACATATATGTCTACCCATTGCCTAAAGTGTAGCACAGGATAATTACCCCCTAAGAGTGGATTACATATTGTGCTAAATGATTATACAGTGATCCCTTGATTTTCATGGGTTCAAACTTCGCGAAATGGCTATACCACAGTTTTTCAAAAAATATTAATTAAAAAATACTCCGCGGTTTTTTTTCTATACCACGGTTTTTCCCACCCGATTACATCATATGTTATCCTAAGAGTCACTTCTCTCTCTCTTTCTCTCTCTTTCCTGTCATTCTCTGCTTCAATCATTTTCTCATTTCTCTTTTTTCTCCCCTTTTTTCTATCATTTTTCTCTCTCTCTACCTTCCACTCTCCCCCCTCTTGCTCTCTCTCTCTTTTTAACTCTCCCTCTCCCTCTCTCCTTTCTATCTCGCTCTGTCTGTTGCTCTCTCTCTGTGAGAACGCCTGCCCCTCCTCTCCTGCAGCCCCCTCGCTGACACCTGGGATGAAAGCGCTCTCAGCTAAGGGACTGCGAAAGGGGCGGGGCGGGCATTCTCAAAGCACTCAGAGTGGCTAGCGGCTGAATGAGGATGAGAAGCCGTAGCCGCCAGCGCTGCTGCAGGTGGACCTGTGCCCCAAGAAAGACGGTGAGAGGAGTGGATTGGGCGGGAGGGGGTAGCGGCAACGGGGCCAGAGGCGCTGGGGGGGTGGCCGACATTCAATCTTTGCCGGCCTCTGCACTTTTGTCACTCCCCACCCCCAACTTCAAGCCCGGCTCCTTGCGCTGCCTTGGAAAAGGGTGCGTGGGGGTAGTTTTTGGCTGTCCATAGCCAAAAATTGTGTTTTTACTTCCGCATCTCTACTTTGTGGAAATTCGACTTTCACGGGCAGTCTGGGAACGCAACCCCCACGAAAATCGAGGGATCACTGTATTTTAATATATTCATTTATTTTATATTTTGTTTCTGTGGATCCAGCTTTTGCATTTCAAACTTACTTTGTTGTGTCCAGACTATTGTGTTTGGTATAACAAAGTTCAAGTTTTAAAGATTGGGCATATTTGCTTATTTAATGATCTATTAGTATGCTATCATATTTTGTGCAGCATTCAATGGGGAATGCTACTTAATAAATTGTAGCGTGTTCTTCCCAATTAGATGACATTTCCTTTGATCTGTAAGCATTTAGTATGTTAATAAATAGAGGTAATTTTGAAGGCACAACTAAATGGAACTTATTAGTGTGGTCATTTAATCATTAGAACAATTAGAATGAAATATGGGAGTAAGTGTTACAAAGAGATAGAAACATGCTGAATTGTGATTTCTATCTCCAGAATTTAAGAGCCTTTTAGTAACTGAGTTGTCTATAACATAAAAATGTATAATCCACAGTTTTGCCAGCTAGTAAGGCATTAACACTGATATTTCAAAATAGCAAATTTGTAGTTTTTGTTGTAAGTGGATATTTTTGTGTATTTGTCAACCTCACTTGATGAATCAGACCAGGATTCTGCAAAAAGGGCAAAACTACTTGTATTGAAATTGCATTAGCCTTGCTAAGACCACATTTGGAATACTGCCTGCACCCAGTTTTAGTCACTACGATGTAAAAAAGTTGTTGTCTAGAATGAGTGCAGAAAAGAATAACAACGATGATTGTGGAATGGAGGCTCAAACAGTAACTGGGTATTTCTATTTTAATGAAAAGAAGGACTATGACATGATAGCAGTGTTCCAATAACTCAGAAGTTGCCAAAAGAAAATGGAGTCAAGCTATTCTTCAAAGCCTGAAGGCAGGACAAAAAGCAATGCGTGGAAATTAATCAAGGAGAGAAGCAACCTACTAGAACTAAGGAGAGTTTCTTGACAGAATAATTAATCAGTGGAACAACTTGCCTCCAGAAGTTGTGGGTGCTCCAAAACTGAACATTTTAAATAAGAAATTGGGCAATCATTTGTCTGAAATGGTATAGAATTTCCTGTCTGAACAAGGTGTTGAACTAGGACTTCCAAAGTCCTTTTCAATTCTCTTATCCTATTAACATAATCTTGAAAGTCTGCACTTCTTCCCTTTCTTTTTATTATAGTTCATTCAATTAGGAGGCATCTGTCTCAGCTTTTTGTAAATGTTATCTTGGTGTTTTGGATTTGCAAAATGCTTCAGTCCCTTATGTCTAGCAACAGCTCCTCTGAATTTTCATCAAGGTCAACATCCTTATCCTCTATAATATTATTCTATATTAACTATATTGAATTATTTATTTATATTATATTTTAGTCACAACAGTTTGCAACAGTCTACATCTTTCAATGTCACTTTTGAAAATACTTAAGCAAGGCTGATTCAGAAAGGAAAAATCAGGGCCATGCATTAATTGAAGAATGTTGGGGTTTTTCTTATGATGTATTTTGGTTTGACCAATCCGGAATTAGTTGGAGACAAAAAACAAAAAGGGCACATTTTAATAATATAAAGATATAGAGAATGTGGTAAAAAACAATGGTACTACTAAGCACTCCAGATTTTAAACAAGCCATTTCTTCATGTTTTTGTTATCCTAAGAATGTTGGTATGTTTCATTGATGCCTTAGCAGTATTTCCAAAAGGGTGGTATGTGTACCCCCAGGGGTACGGGAAGAGTTTGGTGGGGGTATGCATTCAGAAAAAGTCCTGAAATACATCTTGCCTTTTCCAACTTCATATTTATGTGAAGTTGCTTTTTCAGCATTTGTAGACATTAAATAAAAAAAAAAGGAACAGACTATTGGAAGTGGAACTGCATCTCAGATTAAAATTAACACCTAGGGAACCAAATTATGATGATCTGTCATCTCAGCACAAACAGTTTCATCCTTCTCATTGATCCAAGTAAATGTTATTTATAATATAACTTTAATTTAGATTTTATTGTGAATATTTTTTATTTTTCATTTATTATTATTTTGTGTAGGTACCAAAAAAAATAAATATATTTTGATTGTTATTAAAATAGATCCATTGTCTTTTGATGAAGGGCACTATGCGTTATGAAAATTATAGAAGGGGTACACATATGTCAAAAGTTTGGGAAATACTACCTTATAGCATAGCAGTGTTTCTCAGCATTGACAACTGTAAGATGTGGAGATAATTCAGTAATGGGTTGCTACCAGTTTGTCCTGGATCAGGTGAACTGGTAGCGGTGGCAACAGGAGGCTCCATCTACCCACCTTGGTGTCTCTGCATATGTACAGAAGTGCTGTGTGGCGAACTGATAGTGAAGATAATTGAAACCCAGAATTCCTCATCTAACACAACTTAAAGTCCATACATCTTATAGTTGCTAGGGTTGAGAAACATTATAGTAGAACAATATTGTTTTAGTCTCCTAATAACTCCTCCCCCTCCAAGACACTGTGATATTCTCTGATGTTTAGCAAAAGCGTACACAATGGTGAGACCCATAGATTTCAGTGGGGCTTAGTTCTGATACTATGAGATGAGAGGAGTGATCTGTTACTTTCTGGCAGGATAGGTTAAAGCTCTTCAATGGTTCAGAATATTTGTTTGCTGCTGACAGTATTATCTCCAGCCAATTTATTTCAGCCTTGAAATGAGAATGTTTCATTCCGATCAATAGAAAGACACTTGGAAGAAGCAATTTATGCCTTCTTTGAATCTTATCCTTGTAATCGCTCAAGCGCTAGCCTTCAAAACAGAGCAAAATAGTAGCCTGGTGACTGGGGGTGGGGGGGAGTAGTAGTATACACTTGGTTTACTATGGTTCCAAGTATACATCATATGACAACAGCTTACATTAGAAATAGTTCACTAAGTTATAGCTTCTGGACAAAAAGGCAAGTTAAAAGAAAAACACCCAATATCAACACACTGGTGATTGATGAAAAAGTTTTCCAAAATTTACTCAAGGACACTTGAATTTCTTAATGTATTATTCATCATTTCAGTGAAAATAGAAAAGTTTATATCAATAGTAAAATTGAGGACTTGAACAAGGGATAGATAAGTCAATCTCTTACTGCCTTTTCGCTTATAACTGTATTTATGTCTACCTTTTACTTTAAATTTCATTAAAACATTACCATAAATACATAAAATCAAATTATTTTCACACAAAGAACTGCAGTTTTAGCATTTATTTTAATTACTTAATCCATTTTGCCTGAAAATAACATCTTCTGCTACTGCAATACAATCCTTTAAAATAGTATCCTAATATAACATCAAGTATTCTTGCAACAGCAACAAGGAATGTGGGTTTTAAATGTGGATTTATTTTCATTCAAAAGTCCTTAATCCATCGCTTTATACTGGCATTCCAGACTCTCAAAAATATTTCAGTATTGAAAGGAGCACAAAAAACATTTGAAATAAAGAAATAAATATATAAAAGGATACAATGGGACTTGCTCTGTAATAACAGTAGACACTTATCTATGGAGCACTGGTGAAATAGTCATAAATAAGAGAACATTATTTAAAACCATGTTTTAAAATAAGTTCAAAATTGAAGAAAAAAAGATGAACCCTAATGTAGTTTTTCATATTTTCTGCCACTAATCCTGATGCTGAAATACAGCTGAAGTACTAATAGAATATAAATAATAGAATAGTGAGTATTGAGCCCCAGAAGAAAGAGACTGAAGGGAACTCTGAAAATTCAAAAATTCAAGAAAAAGGATTTTTTTCCCAGAATTACACAGGACTGAGGGTTGGCAGACTGAAGTAAGCAATGATCCAGAGAAAAGGAGGTATCTTATGGATTAAAGTAATGAGAAAGAAGACTATGGCATTTTGGAAAAAGCAACCGAAATCTAGAAAGAAATTCCAGAGATAATATCCAAATTAACTTTTAGGAACAATTGAAGATGTTTTTAGTTGGCTACCAGGTGGTTTTTTTATATTTTTCTCGGGTTTTTAAAATTGTGTTCTTTTATATGGTGCTTCTGTCTATTATTTTAAAATGATAAGATTGACATTTATAGAAACATAGAAGCATAGAAGACTGACGGCAGAAAAAGACCTCATGGTCCATCTAGTCTGCCCTTATACTATATCCTGTATTTTATCTTACAATGGATACATGTTTACCCCAGTCATGTTTAAATTCAGTTACTGTGGATTTACCAACTACGTCTGCTGGAAGTTTGTTCCAAGGATCTACTACTCTTTCAGTAAAATAATATTTTCTCACGTTGCTTTTGATCTTTCCCCCAACTAACTTCAGATTGTGTCCCCTTGTTCTTGTGTTCACTTTCCTATTAAAAACACTTCCCTCCTTAAGACCTTCCACCATTCTTGTAGCCAGTCTTTGGACCCGTTCAATTTTGTCAATATCTTTTTGTAGGTGAGGTCTCCAGAACTGAACACAGTATTCCAAATGTGGTCTCACCAGCTCTCTATATAGCGGGATCACAATCTCCCTCTTCCTGCTTGTTATACCTATAGCTATGCAGCCAAGCATCCTACTTGCTTTTCCTACCACCCGACCACACTGCTCACCCATTTTGAGACTGTCAGAAATCACTACCCCTAAATCCTTCTATTCTGAAGTTTTTGCTAACACAGAACTGCCAATGCAATACTCAGATTGAGAATACATTTGGAAACATTAAACTGCAGTTTCCATTGCTTTGACCATTTATTTATTTATTTGTTTTTGGAAAATGTATATTGCCACCTACTTGTTCACATCAGCTCAAGGCAGCTTATAGGAAATAAAAACACAATATAAAAGAAATAATAACAAAAAATTAAAATAGTAGAATAATAATGACTGAAAAGAAATGTAGAAATATTGTAACAAAAATAGTTGCTGCATAGTTGTTTCAGAGGTCAGGCAGTTACAGCATTGCTTTTTAAGCACAGCAATTTTAATTAAACACACTCAGTAATTTTAAAAGAATGGCTCATCCAGTCTATTCATTAAGCACTTTGATTGCCTTGCTTTTACTTAGCAAAGTTTTTTTAAAAGTATAACAAACACACTATTTTTATTTTGATCCATAATTTTATGTGTTTCTGACAATTGCAAATATAATTGTTGGAAACTGCTAACAGTATAATAATAACCTCAAACTATTAATTTCTATATTAAGACAAGTAAATCTGCCTATTTTCTAGGAGTACGTGGATTTAGTTCTAAATTGTGATGGTGCAGTGATTACAGTGTAGAATTGCCTATTGACAGCAGATCAGCCGTTTAAATCTCACTGGCTCAAGTTGACTGAGCCTTCCATCCTTCTGAGGTCAGTAAAATGAGAACCCATATTGTTGGGGATAACATGCTGACTCTGTAAACCACTTAAAGAAAGCTGTAAAGCACTGTGAAGTGGTATATAAGTCTGCTATTATTAAGTCACTGTATTACAGCATTTTGTGCCAATCAATAAAATAGTACGCTGGAAATCCTCAAGAGATCATTTTTATTAGGTTGCTGATATATTATTCAAAAACTTTAGAGGAGCGGGCAGTAACATGTATGAATCAGCTACAGTTATTTTCTAGTGGTAGTAGGTTTAAAATAACACAAAAGATAACAATTATCAATAGAAGAGAATATGAATGTAATCTGAATAATGATACAGTTTTACGTTTTCAAAATTGTAATCATCTTAATATATATATTTAAAGCATAGCTGCATGATCTTAGCCCATGGATTATAGCCTTTATGTAGTTTGCATGGCCCTCAAAAACCCTTTATCCATGGTGGGTGAGCCCCAAGCTTTCCACCTGTTTTTGTGCTTGTTTTGCAGAGCAAAGGAATAACAAAATCATTACTGTAAGCTTTGCATAAGACCAATACTTCGATAGCTTTCTTAACTGGGAAGAGGGCTAAGAACCCATCCATTCTGAGATATTAATTTGTACATGATTTTCTTCTTGCATTTTTTTTAGAGATTATCTGTTTTCTCAATGATTCTTTTAATCTACTTTATAAGTAGATAAACCCGTGTTCAAACTCTGTTGACAACACCTGTGTTCAGTTTGAGATTTATTTGATTAAGTCAGGATTTATCAGTGGTTGAATATGGTTTGAGGGGTTTCCAACCCCCCCACCAGTGGGTCGACCTCGGGAATGAAAGAAGGCAACGCACACAGCATTGGTTCAAAGTGAGATGATCTCAATCTGAAGACCAGGACTCTCTTTTATTGGGTTACATATGCTAAGCAGTTACACGTATAGCAATGGCTCACATGATTACTTTTGTCCTATGTATGAATTTCTTGCTGTGCCACAGTTACAATTTCCAACCCCTCTATTGAGTTGTCTCTACTGACGCATTGCTTCATTATTAGTTCTGCTTTTCTCTCTGATATTCCTACCATACTACTAGGTGACAGGTTAGTGGTGATATATTTCATATAAGGTCATACCTCTCCTGACCATGGTACTGTTATTAATTGCTCCATTGTGTTACTGCATAACTTCCTTTAATATGTGGATATAATTCATCTTGCCTTATATTGTGTACTCATACCTACCCAGGTCATCCTGCCGTTCTCCAATCGCACGTTAACCCAAAGGTCCAGCATGAATTATTACAACAATGGTTGCTGGGATGAAAAAAAGGGAAAGCTGGTCAGATTGTGCACACCCATTCACTTGGGATTGGAAGGATGTGTAGGATGTAATATATATGTCCATGAGGGTGAACCTGTGGCACGCACAGCCATATCTGCTAGCATGCGAGCTGTTGCCATAGTTCAGCTCTAGCACATATGTACGTATTGGTCAGCTGATTTTTGGTTCATGTGGAGGCTCTGGGATGTCATTTCTGGCCCATTGGGGCATTTTCACCATCTCCCAGGCTCCATGGAAGCCTTTGGAGCCTGGGGATGGTAAAATATGGGCCTACCAGAACTTGCAAAATGGGAGAGTGGAGGTCTCATGTGCCTTGGGTAGGTTAGTATAGAGGGGGTCATGTGTACATGCACAGAAGGATAAGATAAAAGATAGACAGAGACAGATGTGTGGAATGAGAAGGAGAAGGAGAAGGAGGGTAGAATAGGGTGGTCAGAAAAAGATCAATGATAATAGTAAGGTTATGTGACAGCTGCTCTTCTGTTAGTAACTTTGCTGAGTCAGCTAAGGATTCATTTTACTTCTATTCCCCCCCCCCAGAGGTCTCCATATGGCCACATTGGTTGTACATACTCCAACCATATCATATCATTGCTGGCTATGTTTCCTGGGGTCCTCAAAAGACATTTTTTGAAGGGCAATCCTAGTTTTAAGGAAATTATGTATGAGGTTCTTGGTGTTCTCTGAGCTTTGTTATTTTCTTTCAGATGTTTCATTATCAAAATGGGAAACATAAGTGCTCAAAATTATGCATCCTTTATAATAAATTAAAATGTTTTCATCCATCAACACAATCCAATTAAAATAAAATAAAAGAGCCAGGATGGTGCAGTGGTTAGAGTGCAGCACTGCAGGTTACTTCAGCTAACTGCTAGCTGTAGTTCTGCAGTTCAAATCTCACCACCAGCTCAAGGTTGACTCAGCCTTCCATCCTTCCGAGGTGGGTAAAATGAGGACCCAGATTGTTGGGGGCAATATACTGATTCTGTAAATCTCTTAGAGAGGACTGTAAAAGCACTACGAAGCGGTATATAAGTCTAAATGCTATTGCTATAAAATAAAATAAAAGATAATGAGGAGTTATTACTCCATTTCTATCCTATTCTCTTGAACTGGAACAGGTAATTGTGCACCATAGTAGCTCAGCCATGTAGTCAGTATATTATGTAATTGAGCTTTCAAAAATGATTTAATCTTTCCAGTCTTAAACCAGGACTTTATCTTGCTGCAATATTTTTCTGAAGCAAAGTTCAACTTTACGGGAAGCAAAGACAGGTAAAGAAGTCAAAAATAAGATTGGAGATGGAATTTAATGCAGACACCACTGGAATCTTTGGACTCTCATTAATGGGCCACGTCTTCAAATAATCAGGCACAGATGGATAAACAGCAAGAGGTTTTTCTAAAATACCAACAGCGGCGGCAGCAAGAACTCATAGAAACAGCAAGCCAATGTTCTATTAAAAAGATATCTTTCTTCTATCCTGCTGTCTGGGACTCATTTAAAGAAAGTGAAGCTGATTATATTACTTTCATCAAAGTCTGAATGTAGGTTCTTCAGATACTATTCAATATAGGCATACTGAATCTGGAAACATGGGGCCCAAAGAAGCCTACTATAAAATCTCAACTATTTGGTTTAATTCTGATAAGAAGTTTTGCCTAATGTGGCTTTGCTCACATTTATTTATTTATTATTTATTTATTTATTGGATTTGTATGCCGCCCTTCTCCGCAGACTTGTTAACAACAAGAATAAAAAAACAACATGTAACAATCCAATTTAATAAAACAACTAAAAACCCTTATTATAAAAACCAAACATACACACAAACATACCATACATAACTTGTAATGGCCTAGGGGAAGGAATATCCTAACTACCCCATGCCTGGCGACAAAGGTGGGTCTTGAGTAATTTGCAAAAGACAAGGAGGGTGGGGGCCGTTCTAATCTCTGGGGAGAGTTGATTCCAGAGGGCCAGGGCCACCACAGAGAAGGCTCTTCCCCTGGGGCCCACCAAACAACATTGTTTGGTCGACTGGACCCAGAGAAGGCCAACTCTGTGGGACCTTATCGGCCGCTGGGATTCATGCGGTAGAAGGCGGTTCCGGATGTATTCTGACCCAATGCCATGTAGGGCTTTAAAGGTCATTACCAACACTTTGAATTGTGACCGGAAACCGATCGGCAGCCAGTGCAGGCCGCGGAGTGTTGCAGAAACATGGGCGAATCTAGGAAGCCCCACGATGGCTCTCGAGGCCGCATTCTGCACGATCTGAAGTTTCCGAACACTTTTCAAAGGTAGCCCCATGTAGATTATAAGGGATTAAATTTTATCTCTCCTTTCCTATAACCATTTACCTGTTGTATGTGAGGTTTCTGTTTGAAAAATAATGTTTTATTCTTGAGATCAACCTTGATCTGCATTGGGCACCTATTGATATTGAGCCATAGAATGTGTGAACCAAGCATTGCATGGTTCAACTTCTGCCATAACTCATCTATGCTCATAGTAGTAATTTTTTTGATAATTACTTTTAATTAGTTAATCCATAAATGCAGTGCTGTGATTGCTTACTTTTAATGTTTCTTGTTCATTGAATGGCTATTCTGTCATTCTAATAAGAGGTTCCAAGAAGCTTACAAGAAAATTAATGAATGATTAAGAAACATAACAAATAAAACAAAACAGCATAAACAATAAGATAATTTGACTTATTCAAAAAAATCAAAAACAAATTAAGGACAGAAGAATTGGCAGATATTTTTAAAGAAGTGGAAGGGAGAATTCATCCACAGTTAATATATCCCCCCCCCCCAACTTGTGGCAAAATTTATATCCGTGTCACAAAAAGAAGTGTACACATGAATTATTTGTCTTTAAATTATGCCTACGAAAGATGTTGAAGAATTATCCATCTGAAGCTAGTATTGACTGAATCCTTGATCAAATTGTTTTGGGGATAAAAAGCAAGAAGTTGCAAGAATGCTTACCTGGAAACTGTTTGTCCCTAGAAAATACTAAATATAATTCTGAAATATTGTGAAGAAAATTGTAGGGTTTTCAACCAATTGTCAGGAGTCAACATTGATCCAAAGGTACCAAAAATTATGGCAGAAAGTGCCTTATGGACTACAGTGCTTTAACCAGCTACCTTCACATAATTGGAAATATTATGGTTGGCCTGACTTAAGAGTCCAGCTAATTTGGGATAAAATAAACCCTTATCTCAGTGGTTATAGCACCGTATTGACATTTGTATTACATTGAAATAAAACAAAATTTAAAACACTTTGAAAAAGATTAGCTTTAGTTTCCTTTCAACAAGACCACTGTTATTTTGCTGCCAGAATATCTTTTTTCCTGACAACAAATCTCCTCTTATTTAGTATGCCTGGTTAAACAAAGAATAGGTCATTAAAGTATGAATCTATTCTTCCTAAGTCATTATATTCCTATTTAATTTTACACATCAATGTTAGAGGTTAACAATTCTGCTCTATTTTTTTAGAAAGCTTTCTGGATTCATTTAATGCAATGATGCATAACTTTAATTAAAAATAAGCTCAAAAGATATGGTAGAAAATTAACATCTAAAGATGTGTGGCATATAAGCTTAAAAACAAGAAAAGAATGGCATTTAACAGTGATAATGACCAACTTAGACAACTTGGCTACCAATAGAAAAAAATAATTCTATTATTCAGTGATCATTTTTTGACACACAAAATAGTTTACAATATACAATTTTCTTGGTGAAAGCTGAGTACATCAAATTTAGTGACATCATCTAAGAACAATAAAATGAATATTAATGAAAAGAATAATTAAAAAAAACTATATTATCTCATTCTGAATCTGCATAGTGGCCTTGTGATTCTAGACTCCAGATTCTAGGAAGAGATCAAATCTGTTTTTGTTTTAGAAGTACAACTGTTAGCAAGAATAATACAGTAACAATGTTAATTGGATTGTGCTTAAGTTGGGCAGCGCCGGACTTACCCAGCAGGCAGGCTTTGCTGGAGGGACCGGGAGACACGGTCCCTCATGGCGGCCGCCATTTTGGATCCCGGGCGAAGTCTCGCGATGCGAGACTTCGCTCGGGAGATCAGGGCCTGATTGGCCAGGCCCTGATTGGTCCGGGCGGGGCCTGCTTGCCCTATATAAGGGCGAGCAGGCCCGGGGCTCTCCCTTTTCGCCCGGACTGCTGTAGCTGTGCAGACGTTCGTTCGTCTGCTCGCGGCGGCCATTTTGTTGGCGACCTCGTGCGAGGCGCCATTTTGTGGCCTGCAGGCCTGCGAAAAGCCTTTTACTTGACAGCGGAGCCAGCATCGGCTGGGCTCCGCTCCGGTTTGGAGCCCCATTGCCTGTTTGGGTGTTGTGGGGGGGTGCCGCCTTCTGGTGGCCTCGCGGGCCCGCGGTTGTTGCCGGGGGGCCTTGGCCTGGGTATAAAGGCCTGGTGGTGGGCCTTGCTGCCCGTTGGGAGGGGGGGTGGATTCGCCTCCTGGGAGGTCTGCACTGCTGAGGCCTGCTGCCTGAGGCAGGCCTTGCCTAAGGGGTGCAGGGTACTTTGGGGTGTGTGGTCACGCCCTCTTTCCTTTCTTCTGTTGAAAAATAGACCCAAGTTCAGGTGATGGCCCCTAAGAGGAGGCAAGCTCAGGCCCTCCCTACCCATCCAGTGGTGTGGCCTAGGAGGGCTGCCAGGCCGTCTGCCCGGGCTCGGGCTGCGGCAGAGGGGCCCCCGGGGGGGATCCCAGTGGGGGGGGGGTTTATACCCACGGTCCCTCAACCCGAGATGTCCCCTTCTCTCTCCTGGTCTAGGGTCTTGGAGCGGCTTGATGAATTGGAGAGGTGGCGGTCGGGTGCAGGCCCGGAGGGGCTTCCCTCGACTGCCACCGCAGCATGGGGCACCGACCCCGAAGAGGAGTCAACCCCAGAAGGGCATGTGGCCCACACCGGGCAGACGGCCCACACCGGGCAGACGGCCCACACCGGGCAGATGGCCCAGTCGGGGCAGTGGTCATCGTTCCAGGGCCCAACAAGGATGGGCCCACCGTGGATGGCTTCTACCCCTTACGGGGCAGGTGAGGTTGCACCACACGTAGGCACATCTCCGCTCCTTCCCGTGCAGGGTCCCGGGTTCATCTCGCCCACATTGGGGGGTGGCAACAGCTTTATGGGGACCGCTGCAGGCACTTGTGGACAGGTCTGGGCCCCGCCGGCTCCGCCAGTGGGGGCGCCTGGGGTACCTGCCCCAACCGGGGCGGGGGTGGGGGGTTGGATCCCTCCTCCACCGGCCATTATGCCACCGGTTCCTTTTATGTATCCACCTGGGCTTGGGGTGCTGGGCTCGGGGGCCACCACGGTGTGGGACCCGTTCGCCAGCATCAAGCCGGGGGCCATCCCTTGTGGGTTGCCCGCAACGCCTTTAGGGTATCAACTCCACCCATCAGTGAAAGAGGCAATATGGCGGGGGGAGTATGTCGATCTTTTCTCCATTCTTAACAGGTCCCCAAGCAAGATAAGGAGGTGGTGCCTGGGGAGAAGGTTAAGAAAACAAAGGTCACAAAGTGCTTCAGCTCTTGGCTGTACGCCTTTTTGACCTTTGCGTCGGTGGTAATTCAGAGGCAGCCGGGTAGGGCCGCTGCCTTGCTGAAGTACATCGACCTTATTGCGAGGGCCCACTTCGAATATGGGGGCACCATATGGAGGCATTACGACAAGGGGTTCAGGATGCGTATTGCCCATGACCCCTACTTGCCTTGGGATATGGTGGTTCCGGACCTGTGGTTCCAGGCCACGCATATGTCAGGGAAGGAGGGCTGCGATAGGACCGATAGCGGTCACTTTATGGAAGAGGAGCCCGCGACGCCCGCGCCGGCCAAGGCCGTGGCGGGTGCCGTTGGAAAAGGGGCCTCATTGGTGTGTCACGAGTTCGCTGCAAAGGGGGCGTGTTTTCGTCCCATTTGCAGGTTTCGTCACGCCTGCGGGAGTTGTGGGGGGAACCATTCCGCAGCCGTCTGCCCCCGCCCCAAGAAGGGGCCTGAAAAGAAAGGCTCGGGCCTCCCAAAGCCTCCCCCGCCTGCTGGGGGAAAAGGGGCCCAGCCCAATTGATTTACGGGTGCTTGAGGGTTGGTTGGGTGACTACCACCCTCGCTCGAGAGCGGCCGCTCTCTTGCTAGGTTTTTCGGAGGGATTTAGGATCCCTTACATGGGGGTTAGGAGGGCCTTCATGTCTGACAACCTTAGGTCAGTTGTTGGTCATGAAGACATTGTTAGGGAGAAGATTCGGGAGGAGGTGGCCGAGGGCAGGGTCCTCGGGCCTTTCCCGGAACCGCCCTTCCCGAATCTTCGTGTGTCTCCCTTAGGTGTGGTCCCCAAAAAGGCGAGTGGTGAATTTAGGTTGATTCACCATTTGTCTTTTCCAAAAGGGGAGTCAGTGAATGATTTCATTCCTGACGAGCTGTGTTCAGTCCGGTATGCGTCCTTTGACGCAGCCGTGACTATGGTTAGGAAGTGTGGGGTGGGAGCCCTTATGGGTAAATGCGACATTAAGTCGGCATTCCGGCTCCTCCCCATACACCCAGACGACTTTGAGCTGTTGGGCTTCCATTTCGAGGGGGGTTATTACGTGGACAGAGCCTTGCCCATGGGTTGTTCTGTCTCGTGCTCTCTTTTCGAGAGTTTTAGCACCTTTTTGGAGTGGGCGCTCAGGAGGCAAAGTGGTCTGGGTACTGTCGTTCACTACCTTGATGATTTCCTGTTGGCGGGGCCTGCGCATTCGGAGCAATGTTTTGCTCTGATGCGGGACTTCGAAGCCCTTTGTGCTCAATTGGGGGTGCCTTTAGCCTCTGAGAAGACCGAAGGCCCCGCTACCAGGATTACCTTTCTGGGTATTGAATTGGACTCAGAGGAGCAATCTTCCAGATTGCCCCTAGAGAAGTTGGTCAAGATTAAAAGGAAGCTTGATGAGGTGCTGGGCTGCCGGAAGGTGACCCTACGGCAGCTTCAGGAATTGGCAGGCATTCTTAATTTTGCCTGTCGGGTAGTTGTTCCTGGTAGGGCTTTTTCCAGGAGGTTGTATGACGCGATGAAGGGGCTCCGGTTGCCCCATCATCGTACCCGCCTTGGCGCTGGGGTCAGGGCTGACCTCGGCGTGTGGCGGGATTTTTTGGTTAGGTTTAATGGTTTGTCGTTCTGGAGGCACGAGCTTCTTTTGGAAGCTGAGTTGCAGCTCTGCTCTGATGCCACGGGGACTTGTGGTTTCGGGGTGGTGTTAGGTGACCAGTGGTGCTGGTCGGCATGGCCTCCGGAATGGAGTGCCTCTTCGTTGGTTAAGGACCTGACGTTCTTGGAGCTCTTCCCCTTAATAGTGGCCTTAGAGCTTTGGGGGGATCAGTTTAGGGACAAGACCGTGCACTTTTGGTGTGACAACCTAGCGGTTGTCCATGTGGTGAATGCCCTGTCCTCGAAGAGCGACAGGGTCATGCGGCTTGTCCGCCATTTCGTGCACAGGTCCTTGTCTCTAAACGCATTGTTTTTGGCTAAGCATGTCCCCGGGTTAGATAACAGGGTTGCTGATGCCTTGTCCCATGGTCAGTTGTCCAGGTTTCGGACCCTGGCCCCGTGGGCCTGAGAGTTGCCAGAAGCGTTCCCCAGCCACCTCTGGAGTCTGGGGGGGATCCAGAGTGGTGGAGAGACGAGGCATCCCGGGCAATCTCCTTGTCTGTAGCGCCCGGCACCCTCAGGGCATACCAGCGTGCAGGTAAGGAGTTTGGGGAGTTTAGGCAGGGCAGGGGTTACCAGCTTAGTTGGCCTGTCCCTGTAGAGCATTTGGCCGAGTTTTGCGTCCAACTTAGGCAGCGTGACCTGTCAGTTAGGACGATCCGGTCCCGGTTAGCCGGCCTCGCCTTTCTGTCCAAGGCGGGGGGGTTTGCAGATCTTTCGGGTGACTTTCGCATCCGGAAGATGCTGGAAGGCTGGCTTAGGGAGCAAGCGGGGGCCCCTGGTGACACTCGTCAGGCTCTGACGGTGGAGCAGCTGTCTTTAATCAACGTGGTTTTCGACAGTCTGTGTTCCTCATTGTGCGAGGCCCGTCTTTTTAGGGCAGCGGCTTGTGTCATGTTTTTTGGGGCCCTTCGGGTCAGCGAGGCCATGGCTTCATCTCAGGCTGACACTTCGCTCCGAGCCTTCCAGTATGCTGATCTGGCCTTTAGACAAGGGGGGGGTGTCCCTTGTAGTAAGGCGGTCTAAGACGGATCAGCTGCGCAGAGGGGTTACCATCCAACTTAGTGCGGCCACCGACCAGTCAGTGTGTCCGGTGGCCGCCCTACAGCTTTATTGTGGTCTGCGGGGGTCAGGTCAGGGGTACCTGTTTAGGCATTGGGACGGCACCCCTTTGACCCGTTTCCAATTTTGGGCGCTGGTATCCAGGGCGATGGCCCAGGTGGGCATGGATCCATCCGGTTACGGAACACATTCGTTCCGTATCGGAGCCGCCACTAGCGCGGCACTTTCTGGTTTCCCGGCCCATCGGATTCGGGAGATCGGCCGCTGGCGGTCAGCGGCATATTTGGGTTATGTTAGGCCCGCTGAGGATCCTAGGCAGGGCTTAGGCTAGGTAACCTCTCTCTGTGTGTGTCCTCTTGCAGGTCCCCAGGCTAACACGAAACCGACGGCGCTGCTGTGTGGCCACAGCATGATTTTCTGGGCCGGCCGCGCGGCAGCCAGGAGCGCCATCGGGACCCATCTGTCCCTGGGGCAGTGGGTCAAGGTTACCTGGATGGGCCGGAGAGGTATGCGGTGGGAGGGTCTCCTACCGGCGTTGCTGGGCGGTCAGCATTCTGTGGCTGCGCCCGGCAATATGGGGGGCGGCTCCTGGAGTCGTGCCCAAGGGGGTCTGGGTGGGCAGCGTCCTGTGGCCGCACCCAGGTGGCTGGTATTGCACTTAGGTGGCAATGACCTGTGCATACTGGGAGGCCTGGCGCTGATCATCCAGGCACGCGAAGACCTGCGAAGGCTTCGTGAGGTATGGCCCACCACGCAAGTGGTGTGGTCGGAAATATTACCTAGGCTTGTGTGGAGGGACGCCTCTTCCCTTAGGGCCATTCACCGGGCTAGGCGACGGGTGAATAGGGCTATGGGTAAAACGGTTAGGGAATTGGGTGGAGTGGTAGTACCCCATCCCCTTATCTCAATAGACCGGCCATGGCTTTACCGGGACGATGGCGTTCACCTGTCTGAGCGGGGGAACGCCATTTTCTTACAGGACCTGCAGCGGTCTCTGCGTGAGCTGGCGCAGCTAGAGGGGGGAGTCGGGGGGCCAAGATAGAGATCTGACCCCCACTCCTGTGGCAGGTTAGGGGCGGAAAACTGGGGTGGTTTAGCAACCGCGCGTTCTCCCTTGGGCATCTTTGGGGATGATTGACAGGTTCTCCGCAAGCTCATGGAGGGAGTTTCTGCCTGAGCAGCTGGGGGGAACCTGTCTTTGGGTCCTGCACCTTTAATTCCCGGATTCCGGTTAGCCGGTGGGACCCCCCTCATGCACAGCATGGCAGGGTCGCAGGTGATGGCCTGGCCCTCACCTGGACTTGCATCGAGATACGCCCATGAGTTGCCCAGGAATGTTTGTTGGCATAACGTCATTTCCGCCCCGGAAGTAGTTGTTTGACCCTGCAGGTCCAGTTCCGGGTCATAGTTGATTATGCTAATTTATGCAAAGTATTTGAATAAATTATGCAAATTTTATGTTAATAAAAATGACCCAATTTAAATCCAGCTCTTGTGTCCGTGTCGTTACTCCGTCTCTCCAGCAAGGGCAGCGCCGGACTTACCCGGCAGGCAGGCTTTGCTGGAGGGACCGGGAGACACGGTCCCTCATGGCGGCCGCCATTTTGGATCCCGGGCGAAGTCTCGCGATGCGAGACTTCGCTCGGGAGATCAGGGCCTGATTGGCCAGGCCCTGATTGGTCCGGGCGGGGCCTGCTTGCCCTATATAAGGGCGAGCAGGCCCGGGGCTCTCCCTTTTCGCCCGGACTGCTGTAGCTGTGCAGACACCCGCCCGCCCTCCACTATTTCGCAGTGTGCTTAGGGGTCGCCCTTAGGGGGCCGAATGGGAATTTTTTGCAGTTCTGCCTCTTAGCAGAGCTGTTTTTTCGCCCATTCCACACTGGGGTGATGGATGTGCGGTTAGGGGGTGCTTGCTTTTATTAGGTTAATTGGCTTACCTTTGGTCATTTGGGTAGGCAGGTTAGGGGCGGAAAACTGGGGTGGTTTAGCAACCGCGCGTTCTCCCTTGGGCATCTTTGGGGATGATTGACAGGTTCTCCGCAAGCTCATGGAGGGAGTTTCTGCCTGAGCAGCTGGGGGGAACCTGTCTTTGGGTCCTGCACCTTTAATTCCCGGATTCCGGTTAGCCGGTGGGACCCCCCTTATGCACAGCATGGCAGGGTCGCAGGTGACGGCCTGGCCCTCACCTGGACTTGCATCGAGATACGCCCATGAGTTGCCCAGGAATGTTTGTTGGCATAACGTCATTTCCGCCCCGGAAGTAGTTGTTTGACCCTGCAGGTCCAGTTCCGGGTCATAGTTGATTATGCTAATTTATGCAAAGTATTTGAATAAATTATGCAAATTTTATGTTAATAAAAATGACCCAATTTAAATCCAGCTCTTGTGTCCGTGTCGTTACTCCGTCTCTCCAGCAAAACACTATTTGCAACATAGTCTGATGAGGCCCATGTCCCTTCCCTTCCCTTTCCTTTTTGTCAACTATTTAAGGTGCAACACTGATTGGATGTGATCAATCAATATCACCATTAGATTTTCTTGTAAGACAGAAAATAGAAATATACAGGAACAAAATGTATGAATTTATAAAAATAAAATGAAATCTGAATCAAATTTAATTTTTGCCTAGGGCCCCACTGCCCTGATTCCATTCACTTTTACAAGTTCATCATTCAGCAACCAGTAAAAAACCAAGTGTGATTTTCAGGGTTTGAAACGCTAGGATTTCAAAATCAACATGTATATTAGTAAATAAATCACCTGACCATGAAGATGTGTGAAGCTTAATTTCAAACAAAAACAAACTAAAACAGAAAAACCTTTAACACTTTGCACTTTAAAAACTATTTAAAGCAAAGTTTTGATTTTTGCTGAGTAGAAACAGCTTCCTTCACTTCATCAGAAAATAGCGCCGGCGGACTTACCCGCCGGTGCCTTTTGCAGGAGGGCGAGGCAGACACTCAGGACACATGGCGTAGCTGCCATGTTTGTTCGGCTGAAGGCTCACGAGATCACGAGACTTCGGCCGAGGATCAGGCCAGGATGGCCTGATCTATGACGTGTCCGGGCGGGGCCTGCCAGCCCTATAAAAGGGTGTGCAGGCCCGGGCTCAGCCTTTTCGCCCGGACATTCGTCAAGAGCAGACACCCGCCTGCCCTCCCTATTTTTCAGTGTGCTATTGTGGGTTGCCCTAGGGGGCCGAATAGGAATTTTTGGTGGTCTGGCCTTTTAGCCAGGCCGTTTTTCCGCCTATTCCACACTGTGGAGAAGGATAAGCGGTTAGGGGGTGCTTGCACCTGATAGGCTAATTGGCTTACCTTTGGTCATTTGGGTAGGCAGGTTAGGGGCAGAAAATTGGGTGGTGGTTTAGCAACTGTGTGTTCTCCGTTGGGCATCTTTGGGGATGATTGACAGGTTCTCTCCAAGCTCGTGGTGGTGACAACCTGGGCAATTGGGGGGAACCTGTCTTTGGGTCCCGCACATTTAATTTCCCTGTTAGGGGGTAGCCGGTGGGACCTCCCACATGCAAGTGCATGGCAGGGTCTCAGGTGAGGGAGGGGTCCCTCACCTGGACTAGCATGGAGCTACGCCCATTGAGTTGCCCCGGAAGTTTATTCTATGTCATTTTCCGCCCCGGAAGCAATTGTTTGACCCTGCAGGTCCATTGTTGGGTCATAGTTAGTTATGTTAATTATGCTAATTTAATTAAATAAATTATGAAAATTTATTTTAATAAAAATGACCCAGTTTTAAATCCAGCTCTTGTGTCCATGTCGTTACTCCGTCTCTTCTGCAAATGTTGTGGCCCTCAGCTACAAAGATCTCACTCCGCCTATAACATTTTAACTAAAAATGCTCTCCAAGGAAATGACCTAGCTCATTAGACAATATATTGTTTATATTTATAAACAATATAAAATGGAATTTACTGATCATAAAGAGCATATAATTTAAATAACATGATGAGGACACAAAATAGGTGGGGAAGTCTGAGCAGTGTATATGTTTACAGAGGTCATTCTGTAAATATTGTGAAATCTATGCTGTTTGCTTCTGTTTAGTAAACCTGCTATCATGTGCAACAATCTACTAGGATAGAACTGCTAAATGATAATCTTAGTAACAGACTGAATGTAATGTTGATCCTTTTGGATGATAATACTACTTTTGACTATATTAATTGAGAAAATCTTTCGGATAGATAGCTTTCAACTGGCAAATTAAATATTGTAGTATATTTTGCTGATAGTAATTAAAAGAAAAATTAAACTGTATATATGGCTAAATTCTATGTGATTTGTGTAATAATATAGAAATAAATAAAATGATACAATAACAATTATCAATATACTTTCAATTGGGAAACAAGAGGGAGGCAGAGAAACAGGAAACTTATATTCAGCTATATGCCACAAAATATTAGAACTGGATAATAATTGGTTGGGTCTATGTAGGTGATTAATGAATTATTTTTTTAAATTATTTCCCCTTTTAAAAACCCCATGAGTTTAGAATTAGATATTACTTTTAAATTTTAGAACCCTATTTTCCATATCCCTCTAAGTCTAAGACATGGGAACATCTCTAGATTTCCAAGAACAGACAGTGATACAGAACAATTGTCCATGGGGACAATACACCAAGTAGTAATAGGGTAAACAATAGGGAATGGAAAAGTTTCCAATTGTTCTAATTTCTGGCAACACCCTGATATTGTTCATTATGGATGGATATGTCCCAAAAGTATTGTTTATTGAGTAGGATATAATTTCCCTACTTCTATAGACAATAGTGATTGAACATTTACCAGCACTAATGGTATTGCCTAGTTTGGTAATTAAATGTCTGCAAGAAAACACCCAAGTTGTACACAGCTATGGTGAATTATTTTCAGGTGTAAAAACTGTATGTAATGGTAACATGGGTATGATGTTCAAAGTAATAGAAATGAAATTGTAAGGATACTGTCCGCCTCGCTGTGTTTCATCCTTCAACTGTGCTTCAGCTGTCATAAGAAACAGGGGGTGGGTGTAGGTGTTTGGAATATGGAAGGGGGGAAGTTTGATGGAGGGGCCCATGTAAGTTTTGTTTCTCTTGAGAAGAGGTGATAAGGGGTACGTTAGTGTCGTGAATTCCAAAAGCATGATGCGATGGTGAAAATGCGCCCACCTGACAAAGATAGACAATGGGGATTGGTTGCCTTGGCAAGGGGGGCATTGCATTACTTTGTATGGGAAACTACCGTGCCTTTTTCCTCAGAGTTTGCTTTGCTTTCGATGCATTCACTTCTGATTTAGTTTACTTTTGAGGTTCAAAATGGACTCTGAGTTTTACTTTTCTTAAATACTGACTGGAGTCATCCTGACAGATACTAGTTTTTGTCATTAATTTTATTGTTCACAGTGTGAAGGATTTTGCATTCCAGATTTAACAAATGTTATGTCTGACAGAGTATTTATTATTAGGATGTTGTTGAATTCTGCCAGGAACTGAAGGGATGTACTAACTGAAAGAAGTTCTCCAGGGCACCAAAGACCCCTCTTTCTTAACTCTGTCTAGAGATGTTCAGAATCCAAAGTATTACAACACATGCATTGTGTTGCTTGATCAATCTGGTATGCAAATTATTTCTGACCAGTCTGATTTCCCATCATCCCTTCTGGCACTGAGTAATTTTTTAACCTTCATTTCTGCTAAACTCTTCCTAAATATTACTTATATTTCCCTTCATCGTTCTATTCTACACACATACTTCCCATTGACTACTGAAATGCTGTGCTTTTTCAAGCAGAATCTGCAAAGAATTAGATAAAGCAGATGCCATTTCTGAAAGGAATGAACACATTCTTCAAAATGCAACTGTTTTCCGTAGCCCAAAGTCTTCTGCTTATTGTGTATATAGCACAAACATAAATTATAGGGACAATGATTCCCATATATACATGGCTCTGAGAAATGAAGCAGAACACATTGTTCTTTTGAATGCTCCTGCACACAATTTAGAATGATGCCAGTGTTGCTTTTGACAAATTATGTGGGGGAAGTGCTAGTTTTGAGCATTTAGAGACATTCATTATGAGCCAACAACAGCATTGCATTGAAAGAACCAGTATGCTTTTGTTAAAACAGGGTGAATTTAGCCACCTTACCTAATAATGATAACTTGGCTGTTTCAATTGTGACATATTTTAAGACTGCAGGGAAGCTGGGCCTGTATCTGAAATTCAAATATAGAACATAGATAACGGAAAAACTGAATATAAAAAACTCAAAAGATCATTTGTCCTTTTCTTTTTCTATAAAGATAAATGTTCCTCCACACATGCGTGCTAGACATTTATGGCTTTAGGAGTAGTGCTCATCTCAATTTCTAAGCTAAAGAACCAGCACTGTCCAAAGACATTCTCCATGGTCATCTGGCCGGCATGATTCAACACTGAAGGTACACGGATCACTGTTACCTTCCCATCAGCGGTTGTAGTCAATTTTTACCCTATTGGTTCTGTGGGCATGGCTTGGTGGATGTGGCTTGGGGGGGGGGTGTCATGTGACTGAGTGGACATGGCCAATTCAATGTCATTCATGGCAAGGTGGGGCGGCACCACCACACAAAGCTGAACCAACAGAAAAGCTCGGCCAAGCCTTCTGGTGCTCAACATGGCTGCTTCCTGCCTCCCCCTCATGTTTGCTCTGTGTGTATGAAGCTGAGTAGAAGAGAAGCAGCCACATTGAATGGTGCTGCTGAAGTCAAACTTTTCTGCTTCCCTTCACAGCGGAGTTCCTTGGAAAGCAACTCCTGTGGCTTATGGTGCCCCCTCCCCCCCACGTTGAGGTAACTTAAAGTAACAGATTGTGGTGGCTGTTCTACTCCCTGAATCTTGCTGTTCTCCTTGTCCTTCAACTCAAGTGTTTGTAGGTTCTGAAGGACAACAGAGCCTCTCATTTTTCCCATTGTGTGGCATACGCTTGCTACCTCTGCTTGTCTGCTTGCAAGCAGCAATCTTCTCTGTTTCTCCAGCAGGTCAAGGCGGTGGAGGGTCAGCTGTCTGGCATAAAATATCACAGTTTTTCTCCTCCTCAGCATCATCATTCCTGCTCAAGCAGTGATGGGATCCACAGGAATCATTCCTGCTCCAGTGCAGTGAATTCCAGAAGGTTGAACAAAGTTTTCAACTGACCGAGGAAGCACTGTGGAGCCACGTCCTTCCTACCCACATCCAGTCCTCAGAAATTTAATGTTCTGGGGCAGGAATGATTCGCACACACCCTGCCACTGTTTTAGTAGGGAGGATGATACTGAGGAGGAGAAAAACTATGAGGTTTTGTGCCAGGCAACTAGCCCTCCACTGCCTTGACCTGTCGGTTCATAGATTCCAATGTGAGGATCTTCTTGCATGGTGCCTTCTCTTTCAGAGGCAGCATGGGGGCCTCATGCTGCTCCAGCCAACCCAAGCTCCATCGGTAGCAAGATGATGTTTCATGGGGCATTGAGTGGCTGTCGGCCACATGGCTCTTATGCAGTGGCTAGGCAGGTGAGGAAGTGCACAGCATTATCTCTGCAGTCGGGAAAACAAGGGAGAGTGGTATAATAGTAGTTTCCCTGCTCAGCTCCGACAAGGAGGCAAGGTGCCTGCACCAGTGTCCCGAGAGAAGAAAAGAAGATAGCTGCTTGCAATCAAAAAAGCAGAGGTAGCAAGAGTATGTCTTATGAACTTAACATCAGACGTGCCCGAATTCATGTTTGTTTGGTATGTATGTTGTTAAATTGATTTGGGGTTTTTAAATGGGTTGCTGAAGTTATGGAATTTTAATTATCATTGTTGTTATTGTATTATTGTATTGTTTTTTATTGTTGTAAGCTCCCCAGAGTCCTATGGGATTGGGCGGCATAGAAGTCGAATAAATTATATTAATTAAATATATGACAATCAACACCACAAATTACTCACAGAATAAGCTTGCATGGCAGTGATGATGCATGATATGCTTTATTCCATCACATTCTAGGCCAATTGTAGCTTCCGAGTTACAATTCTGTGTAAATTTGTCGCTATGAATAGCGACAAATGAAAGAAATGGTGACATTGACATATAAATTTGTGCAAATATTTTCCTAGGCATAGCCGTCACAAGCTCTTCTAAGAGAAGTTGAGAGTCCAAGAAACAAGAAGAGAGAGAGAGAAAGAAATTTCACATGGATTCTGTCTGGAGAAGTGGAACCTACACTAGAGCTAAAATTGCATAACCTCTGGGACTCATTGATCCATGAGCTCATTGCTTCTCAATCTTTCCCAAGTTCATCTTCAGTCTCTTTCTTCCCCAACTAGGTCTAACATCTTCCATGTACTGCAATATCAGCATGCCCATACTGCTTTATCTACCTGAAGTCAGCGTATACAGTGATACCTCGTCTTACAAATGTCTCATCATACAAACTTTTCGAGATACAAACCTGGGGTTTAAGATTTTTTTGCCTCTTCTTAAAAACTATTTTCACCTTACAAACCCACCGCCACCGCTGGGATGCCCCACCTCCGGACTTCCGTTGCCACCGAAGCACCCATTTTTGCGCTGCTGGGATTCCCCCGAGGCTCCCCTCCATGGGAAACCCCACCTCCGGACTTCTGTGTTTTTGTGATGCTGCAGGGGAATCCCAGCAGGGGAATCCCAGCAGCGCAAAAATGGGCACTTTGCTGGCAATGGAAGTCTGGAGGTGGGGTTTCCCACGAGGGGAGCCTCAGTGAAATCGCAGCATCGTAAAAACATAGAAGTATGGAGGTGGGATTTCCCATGGGGGGGAGCCTCAGGGAAATTCCAGCAGTGCAAAAACAGGTGCTTCGGCTGACAAAAGGGGTGAATTTTGGGCTTGCATGCATCAATCGCTTTTCCATTGATTCCTATGGGAAACATTGTTTCACCTTAAGAACCTCGTCCCGGAACCAATTAAGTTTGTAAGACAAGGTATCACTGTATACCAATCTATCATATTGGTGTATTGATAAATTTCCCAACACCTTTGGGTCCAATGATGATTTGTGGAGAGGATAAATCACTACCTCTTGGAATGAAGGAAGAAGTTATCACCATCTTGATCCAATTAGATACCATATATCAAGGATATGTGTATCATATACAAGTGATATTCTGTATAATATACAGGTGATCTTAGAGACATCACAGGCAGTAACTGTAATTAGAAAAAACTGGATTAAGTTAACTAAGTTTCAATTGTGATAAGAAACATTTTCACTATTGCATTGTGGTTTACACTTTCCTTGACTACATGGTAGGAAGATGAACCACTTGGTTCAAAAATGTGTAAATTAAGTAAATTTACAGTTCAATAAGTAAGTAAATGTCCAACTCAAACAATGTGGCTTTGGGTGGCCTGCAGCAAAACCAACCAATTAAGCAAAAGCATAAAAACAAACTACAATGTATTAAAAAGTTAACTAGCATATAAAATATAAAAGGACAACCAATTCAATAACCAGAAACCAGATTTTACTCAGCTGGATCCAGGTGTTTGGGAGCATATCTGATATTACCTCCACACAACAGTAAAAAAGTATTTGCTTGATTTTTCAGAGTTATCTAAAATGTTAAGAAATTTATTTGTATATTTCTACTCAACTTTTAATGTTAAAAATGATTCTCAATAATAGGATTTTTATGTAACAATATTCATAGTGTTACATCATTACAATTCCTGTATTATGTAGTACAACTGTCTGATGCAAATACTAGAGTGTTCATAGTTCTTTCTGTGAGCATGATAAGAAAAGGAAAAACTTGTTGACATTTGACTTAGGGATTGGTTTATATGTCAATTTTTCAAATATTTCATATTTTTTTTAATGAAAATGAACCATGGGGAAAATTCCTTTATTTCTTTAGAATTTCCAGAATGCTTATAACTGTGATTCTGTTTTAAAATCCAGAACAAAATGTGCTATAAACTGTAGGTAATACAGTGGTACCTCTAAAGAACTTAATTCGTTCCATGACCAGGTTCTTAAGTAGAAACATTCTTAAGAAGAAGCATTTTTTCCCATAGGAATCAATGTAAAAGCAAATAATGCATGAAACCCATTAGGAAAGAAATAAAAGCTCGGAATTTGGGTGGGAGGAGGAGGGGGAAGAAGAGAAGGAGAGTCGCTGCCGAAGGAAGAAGGTGAAGTAAGGGGAATAAAAAAATCCAAAACTTTAAGGCTTAAAAAAAAGGGACTTTGAGGTGGCGGGAAGGAGCATGCACCTCCCATATACCCGGCGCGCGGGCTGCCTCCCATACACTGCCTTCTGTACACTGGCTGCTGCTGCCACCTTCTGCCTCCTCGGTCCTCTCTCCTCTCGCTCACTCGCTTTGTAGCTGGTGCCTTTTCTTCCCTGTGGTGAGTCCTCAGCTGCCCAGAGTGAAGGGAGGTTTTTCTTCTGTGGGCACTGGCAGAGGTTTATTCCCTCTCCAAGCGCCCAGAGAAAGGAAAATGTTTTGTTCACTCTGCACTGCCAAAGCCTCTTTAAGCGCCACTGAAAGGCTTCTCTGGTAGTCCAGAAAAGTCTGAGATAGCCGGGATTAAAGGGGAAATGGCAGGAAACTGGCCGAGCCTTTGTGCCGCTCTCAAATTTCCTGGGAAATTTTTCTGGGCTCGGATTCTTAAGTAGAAAATGGTTCTTAAGAAGAGGCAAAAAACTCTTACCTAGAAAAGTTCTTAAGTAGAGGCCTTCTTAAGTAGAGGTACCACTTATAAAACAGATTCCTGGAACAATTAAGATAGTAGTAACATAAATAAGAGATGGATGAAAAGTTCTTTCCCCCTTGAGATAAGAGCTCAGTGTGAAAAATGTTTTCTGCTCCATGCATAAAATCAATGACATCAATAATGGTTCTAAGGACATTAATTTGTACTCTTGATACTCCAGTATAAGAGACAGCACTAAACTAAAAATAATGTGAAGTAGTTAATTTGTCTCTGAATCCAAACTGATTAGAACAGCAAAAGGGACCAGTGCCCAGGGCACTTTTGATGAACATAATGATTGATTAGCTTGCCTTAGGCAGTTGGCACTCTTAGCTAGTCATTAATTCCAGGAAATACTGTGTGCTTTGATTGTTATTGTTTAATTTAACAAAATGTCAGCATTAGATATAGAAGAATATCACAATGATTCTATGCAAATCCTGAATATATTTCGGTTATACAGAACTATAATATCATACTGATATCAATATGATTGATATCATACTGAGATCAATCCACTAACTGCATTTAGAAACCAGCAGCTCAGTTTATGTAATGTATCTTGAAACAATGCAGTATTCCTAATGTAATGTTGTACTTAATATAGCTTGTATACATGATTTTACAGGATTTATGATAGGTCTGTAGAAGGACCACGTGACAAATAAGTCTATCAGAATGTGGATTCACAACAGTTCTGGGGTAAATGAACTGAATTGTTTTAGAAAGGAATATCTTCCCTTTTTATTAAAACATCTATAGAGAAACTTCATAACCTAAGATATATTGCAGGATCCAATCTGTGTCCATCACCGGAACCAGTGTTCAAACAGATTGGATCCTGCAGCATTTTCCTGGTACACATATACATATTTGCCTTCATTCCTAAGGAATATTGCTTATATTCATAGGCAAAGATATGCAATGGCATATAACCAAATATGTAGGGTAGATTTGTTCTTGAATCCTACCACTGGGAAAGTCTGATGATGTTTTTGACATTATTATTTTTTATTATTATGAACTCAATAAGTAAGTAAGTAAGTAAGTAAGTAAGTAAGTAAGTAAGTAAGTAAGTAAGTAAGTACCCCTTTTAATCATTATTAGTAAAATTTCAGGAAAAATAACACAAGATTTTATAAAATTAAGAGTGATCTCTTCCAACGTGGAGTTAGCTTTGTAGGTGCTTCTGACACCAATACAGACAGACCTAAGTTTTTATTTTCAACTGTATTTGCCTCTTCATGATAAATAAAGCTGAGCTACTGCAAAGCTTCTGGGATATTTGTTTTAAGAGATGCAGATCATGATATACGGAGGAGGTACTGAACTACCTCTAAATTCTGCCTTTCAGGCACTTATGTTACATTCATTACCTTGCTACTTGGACAGCTCCCAGGCTTTACAATTGGATATTGAAAGTGGATGCTATTAACCACCATTCAACATAGAAGAGGGACAAAGAAAAATAATAGTACAAATTTTCAACACAAGAGGTCTTCCATTCATTATTTATAGAACAATATTTTCTGATTAGTGTAGCTCGTCATTGTGAAAAAAGGATTGCTTTGTTCACCATTTCAGATGAACTATTTGTCCCCAGCTCATTATGCTTTCTATTCTAGTTGAATTATTATGAAAGCAGCTCTTATGGTCTTGCACTATATTTGTAAACATACAAAGGACTATCTAATTGCTGCTTTCAAATGTCACAAAATAATTAATGCGTTTGCTATGCATTCATTGCATAATCAAGTTATTTAAAATGATGTTCTTATGTGTGAGGCTGCTATATTAACACTCAAAAAATAAATTTCTCTGACATCTTAAAGCCAACTATAAGGTATACTGCCTGGGTCTTATAATGTCATTCCATATGCTACATTTATTGGTTTTCTTTTTAAAGAATAGGTCAGTATTAATTTATATACCATCTATAACGTATACATTATTAGTTTTATTATATATATCTACTGTATGTGTGTGTGTGTGTGTGTGTTATAATACAATAAATTTTGAAGACACAATGTTAAACAAATGAAAATAATACTCTGTAGCAAAAATGTAATGCATCTATAAAATTGTCTGAATCAAGATAAAATATAAATCTGATCTTGGGAAAAGTAAGAAATTATTAGTTATTGTCTATTGCAAATTAATTGTAAGGATATTATATTAAAGACAAATTATTTATGAAATTGTCCTATTTGGAAATGCTTAAGAAAGCAACCAAAATGATCAGGAGGAAGAGCAATTGTCTTATGAAAAATGGCGTGCAGCTTGAACTGCATCCAGATGCCAGTACATATTCTTTATTTAAAGTTAATAAATTAAGGTATATTAGGAAAAAAACCCTTCAATAGTTTTAGACAAATTAATGCCAAAAGAATATGATTATTTAGGGAAAAAATATCACATTCAAAGGGCTCACAATTGTCACGCCCGATAGCTAGGCATGTCCAGCCATGGGTGGGCTCTTGGCACAGGTTCCCAAGCCTCTTTTGGATGTCTTTGGCTTAGTCCCAAGTCTAAAGGAGGAGTCTTAATGGTTCCCAAGCTGTAATAAAACATCAGTACTGCAGAGAGAAGAATTTTTCACTGATAATTTTAGATGGGTTTTTTTGGTAATTTATATTGTCGCACAAGTGCTGTAGTTGCTGGTACTGGAAGAACTGCTAGAATATGCTGTTCCAGAATCCAACAGGAATCCCTTCTGCTAAGCCAATTTGCGCAAAAGAAAAAATTCAGTAAAGCAACTAACAGCTCAGGCTAGTTTGCAACGATCTAAAAGAAGCCAAATTTTCACAGCAAAAGATTTGTTTGAATTTTGCAAACAAAAAATAAATAAAATCAAGTTCATTTTTGTTTTCAATGATGAAATTAAATCTTCACGATCTGCGCAAGAGAAATGATTCAGTAAAGCTTCCACAGTTGCTGGAACTCATGAAAATCACCAGTTTATTCCAATTGACTTGAACCAAATTTCATTAAGTAGGGTGTCAAATGATTCTTCCTAATTTGTTGTCAAGCTTTGTAAGTCAGAGGATGCAGTGATTGTACCTGGGATAAGTGTGCCTGAATTTCAGCTTGGTCAGTAAGTTGCCTGTGTTTATGACAACGAATTGTGGATTGTCAAAGTATGTGACACATCATTTGTAAAACATGATCAACTTTGATCAACTTTATGCATCCATGTGTGCATGCACAATCATTTCATTAGCCTAGCAGAAGAGAATTATTTATTTATTTGTTTGTTTGTTTGTTTGTTTGTATGCCGCCCCTCTCCGTAGACTCCTGTTGGATTCCTAAACAGCATATTTTAGCAGTTCTTCCAGTACCACCAACTACAGCACTTGGACAACAGTATAAATTACAAAAAAAACACAGCTAAAATTATCAGTGAAAAATTCTTCTCTCTGCAGCACTGATGCTTTATTATGGCTTGGGTACCATTAATACACCTCCTTTAGGCTTGTGCCAAGTGCCCCACCCATGGGTGGCCATGCCTGGCTGTCAAGCATGACCTCTTGGCAATAAGCCACCATGGACCAACACATATTTAAAGCACTAATTGACTTATACATCCATTAGAAACATCAATGGGCCTGTTTCCTCTATCATGCAACAATGCTGACAAACCCCCCACTTTTTCAGACCCTTATTTGAAACCTGACTTCACCCTTCCATTTCCTAACGAACAATCCTGTTTTTTTAAATATTTTTGAACATAGTCTTACAATATTGTGCGTTCTTTATTTTTAAAAAATGCTGCTTATTGAAAAAAGAATCACTTTTACTGCACTTGTATGAAGGGTGCAATGCAGAAATCACAGGCTGCCCACAAATAGTGGAGGAGATTTTTTGAAATCCTTATATGAAGAGACACCAAAATGAAAACAATATATTTTTAATGAAGGGAGTCTGCTCTTTCTAATGGTACTAAATTGAAGAGAATTGAAGCTGTCCCACAGGATCAAACAGGGCATTAAGTACCAAATTTGAACTCTTATATTTTTCAACAACTTGAAGGAAAGTACTGCAAATTGGAAGTCCTCATTGCAGCTGTGTACTTAGTACGTCTGCCAAAAATGAACCTGAAATTCCAGGTAGTTTTGAAAGTACAGCAGCCTGAAGATTGCTGTAAATTCATTTTTTCAGGGGTTCTATTTGCAAAATTTGAGCCTGAACCATGTAAAAGGTAAGAGGACTAGGTACATGGGGTTTTGCCAGTTTATAAAGCCTTACAAGGAATGCAGGTTCTCCAAATATCTCCAACGTGCTACTGAAACTGCCGCATTTACAGCTTCTAGAAGTTGGCCCCAAATGTCATATTTTATAAATTGTGACCTCTGTGTCTCAGAAGATTTCTGAGACAGAACAAGTATATTATAATAATGCAACTAAACACTCTTGTATCTCTTCAGGAACCTTCAGGTCAGAGCATTCAACTGTGCTCAGGAGATGCTGTAGCAGTACAAGGAGGTACATTTGAGGTTGGCAATTAAGCATTCATTTAATTGTGAACTGTCAGTCGATTCAGTTCTTTATAGCTCAAGTTCGTTCTGTCCTGTTAATTAAAAAAGGCTCAAATGGTCAATTGGATATTTATAGATTCTCTTTTATGAAGTTAATGAAACAAAATCATGATGTATCTATACCAGAATGTCACCCAGATGATGTTGTGGTGTATTCTTGCTTTTTCCTTGTCAGATTAGGATATGTTTGAATATGTCATTCTAAAGAAAGTTTCATTTGCAAATTATACATAAACATCACAATTTGAACAAATGAGGGAAACCAATTAATTTTTCATATATTGAAGTAAAAGTTCCTTTCCTATGTTTGATCTTTACACTGGAAGCATCATTAAATCTCAATTATCTTTGGTTGAAATTGTTGCAGTGACAAATTTGGCTAAGATAGATACTACAGGACTACTAGGGTCCTATATGACCTGCAGATACTCCATTTGTTAGTTAGCCAGATGTTCTTCCTTGGCATTGGGTTTATGTCATAATTGAGGTATTCAGTTGCTTGCAGTAGATTTAAACATGTTGGCCTCTTGAATGAAACAAGAGGCCAACTCATTCATTCATTCATTCATTCATTCATTCATTCAGATCATACTTAATTCTGTACTGCTGTTTGTAAATAACCTGATATTTTACTGCCATAAGACTATTTATAGACTTATTTATAAACTATTATTAAAAGTTTTGGAGAAAAATTAGTATTCATATGTGGGAGGAGGAACGGAAATAAATAATTTATTACCACCAGATTCCAGTATGAGTTATGGCTGATAGAAGACATGTCCATGAACAAGTAGAGACAACAAAAGAACAAAAGACCAGTCCTTCAAATCTCTCCTACAAAGAAGGGAATGGGAGATCATCCACCAGAGCTCTGAATTGCAGTTTTTCATTACAAGACCATTAAACAGTAGCCTCCCATGGAACTGAGCACCGGGAGCTGAACACAATGATATTTTTGTCTCAGTAGCAGTGAAGACAATAATAAGGACACTAAACCAACCAAAATCTGACCTTCTAATTACATTTGGAAATGTTCAATTTAATCTGTATATTACTGATCTTCAAAATGGCAAGCTTCATTTGATTCCTAGTATCAAGGACCTAGGAGTACTCATTTCAAAAGATCTAAGCCCCAGAGGTCACTGTAACAACATTGCCAAAAAGGCATTAAGAATTGTCAACTTTATTTTATTAAGTTTTCTCTCTGGTGACACTATACTGCTAACTAGGACATACAAAATATTTGCTAGACTTATCCTTGAATACTGTTCACCTGCCTGGAACACGCACTATATTTCAGACATTAATACATTAGAGAGGGCCCAAGGGTATTTTACCAGAAGAGTACTCAATTCGTCTGCTCGTAATAAAATTCTTTATAACAGCAGTCCTGAAATTTTATGCTTGAATAACCTTGAACTATGCCATCTATGTTCCGACCTAAGCTTAGTACACAAGATTATCTATCATAATGTTCTTCCCATTGATGACTACTTCAACTTCAATAACACAAGAGTTATCAATAGATACAAACTAAATGTAATCCGCTCTAAACTTGATTGCAGAAAATACTATTTCACCAATAGAGTATTAAATGTCTGGAATACTCTATTGGTGAAATAGTATTTTCTGATCCTGTTGTTAGTTTCTCTAACCCTCATACTTTTTACCTTAAACTGTTCACTGTGGACCTTACACATTTCTTAAGAGGTCCCTAAGGGGATGTGCATAAATGCACCAACGTGCCTACCATCCCTGTCCTACTGTCCCCATTTCTATATACTCATTTTATGTGCTTATGGCTATGTTTTGCTTATTTACATTCATTTATTTGTGCCATTTTTATGTCTATGTCTATACTGATACTTGCTTCCTTGTACTTGTTGACAAAATGAATGAATGAATGAACCAGTGGTGAGTTTTACCATTTTTCAATTTAAGAAATTTTGAAAAAGCGTAACAATTTTAGATATACAATTGCAAAAAGTAAAAATAAAAAGATTTTTTTTAAAGTTTTAAACAGAGTGAGATCACATAGATTTAAAATATTGATTATTTTTGTGTATGATTTGAAAGCTCTCATGAGATACAACTGAAACAAAACTAAAACTGCTTTGTGAGTGAGATGGAATGTCTTTAAATTTTATAAATAAATAAAGCCATATTAAGAATCGAGGATTAATGAAGGGCGCAGATAGATACTAGTGGAAACTGAAGAACTAGGCAGAAAAGGTTTCAAATGGCTAAGATGGCTATAACTTTTCTTTATCTTATTTTTTTAATTGGACTGAGGTAGTAATAGCTAATATTTCATAAAGGATGAGGTTTCAATCGATAAACTTTTAGAAGACGGTGACATGATCTTTAAAAACTTTTACCTGAAATAGACATTAAAGAGTTTGAACACATACAAGGCAACAAAATTGAGATTACCAAAATGGGACTTTAGAAGACAAATCAGGACAGGGATCTGGATATGAAAAAACTGCCAAAATAAATCCTGGATGATACCTCTTATTGGATTTACAAAGTAGATTGTTGAAAACTTGGAAGACTGCTTTTGAATACCAAGGATTGAATAAATATCCAATTCTGTGGTAGTATTGGAATAATTCAAAGATCAAGATTGTGAAGAGCAAGCAGAAGGAATGTAAAATTGGACTATCTGATCAGAGTGAAATTTTCTTATATTTCCAAAAAGTACTAATGCATTTTTTGCTGAACCAGGACTGAAAATATGATACTTTCTAAATAGTGTGTAAATATGGGGAGGTGTTTTAAATATATACAAAACCTTAAAAGAATGAAAAAAGTTGCTATATTATTATTCCACAGACTGAGAAAGCTGGATCCCACTTCTTTATTATTGTCTTTTTCTCCCCAGTTCCTTCTGAACTTTTATTTCTTTATTTCTGGTTTAATTCATTAATTTTACTATATTTATTAAAACTCCAATAAAATTATTTTTTCAAAAATATTTCCTTACATATGCACTAAATATCTTATATCTTTCTCTTATATCTTATATCTGATACCTGGGGGGAGTGAAAAATGGGTGTGCCATTACATGCTAGGAGCAGGGGATCACACAGTCCTGCACAAGGGGTGCATGGAATTATGGGTATGGGCATGCATGGACATGATTCCCAATTCCTGCCCCCCGTTTGGCACGCAAACCAAAAAAAATGATTCGCTACCACTGACAGATTAGATTAGATTAGATTTATTGGATTTATATGCCGCCCCGAGTTTGTGGAGAGGGGCAGCATATAAATCCAATAAATCTAATCTAATCTGTCAGTGGTAGCGAATCATTTTTTTGGGTTTGCGTGCCAAAGTGGGGGGCGGGAATTGGGAATCATGTCCATGCATGCCCATACCCATAATT
Organism: Erythrolamprus reginae; assembly: GCF_031021105.1. Classification (NCBI taxonomy): domain Eukaryota; kingdom Metazoa; phylum Chordata; class Lepidosauria; order Squamata; family Dipsadidae; genus Erythrolamprus; species Erythrolamprus reginae. The sequence goes on from NC_091951.1 coordinate 309,392,695, forward strand.
CCATGCACCCCTTGTACAGGACTCTGTGATCCCCTGGTCCCAGCATGCAATGGCACACCCATTTTTCACTCCCTCCAGGTTTCAGAGCCTTTATAGGAGACTGGGAGGGTGAAAATGGCCTTCCCTACCCATACCCCAGAGGCAGAAAATGGCCCATTTGCAACTTCCAGTTGAACTGGAACCCCCCCCCCCTTTTTTTTTTTTTTTTGCTTTTCCCAGGCTTCAGAGCCTTTCTAGGAGCCTGGGGTGAGTGAAAATGTCTTTCCCTATCCTCCAGAGGCCTTCCGGAAGCCAGAATCAGCCTATTTGCCAACTTCTGAAAGTCGTTTACTGATTCCCAGTGGACCCAGAAGGTCTGAAAATCAGCTGGCTTGTGCATGCATGCATGCCAGACCTAAGCTCACATGCCCACTTGATATGGCTCCACGTGACACTTGTGGCACACATGTCATAGGTTCGCCATTACTGTCTTAGATCTTATATCATCTTATATGTTATCGCTCTTCTCTTTCTTATCTCTCTTTTATTTTACATCTATGTTATATTTTATATCTCATATCACCTCACTTCTTATTCTGATAAAATATTATTATCTTGGAGCAACTGTAGCCAGAATATCCTGTATGTTACAGTATTTGCATAGGCTTTCCTTCAAGAGACTTGTGGTTGCCTACAAGAGACAAATTTCATGTTAGTAACATTGGCATGAATAGGACTTACGAGTCATATTCATATAGAGAATATTGAATTGAGCTCTAGTATTTTCCTGTTTTTTGTTTAGTATAGTTTATTGCTAGAATTATGGCTATTCCAACTAATTAAACTGTGGTTAAAATAAATAATAGATGAGAACAATTTATGAATATAACTATTGAATTAATCCAATAGGCAAATTATTCACTTGTAAAATACATAGACTTATATGCAAAGTACAAAAGTATATTAGAACATTTAAATTAAATACAATTTGAGTTCTTAATATAAGACATTTGCCAATATGCAAATCTGGTTTATATTGTACACTTTGAGATAATTGTTTCATCCATCTTACTATTTAAAAAGTTATTAAGTGGATAAACAGCAAAGTAGTTTGAAGATATTATACAGCATTCTTAAATGAGGCGGATGACTTTCTTCAGTACAATATATTTAATTTGATAATGGATATTTATGAGATGAAATATAAAGGAAAGGAAAGAATCTGACAAGAACTGCTGTTCTTAAAAAGGTACATTTATTTGAAATGGAAATTGAAGCTTGAGACTATTTATCTTTATATGAGACAATGGTTTTTACAAATAAAAATTTGAAGAATTAATTCAGTGAAAACAAAAGTTCTTCCAATAAATAAAAGGAAATGGAAATTGAAAAATATGAGATAAAAACAATAGGTTTGCCCAAGTCTAAGTAGTTATATGCACATGAGGTTTGAAGAAATAATAAACATTATCATTATCACTTCAATATATATGCCACCTTTCTTCCAATAGAATATGGAGGTAGTATAAAGAAATTAAACCAAAACATAAAGTGCAATGCACAATAAACTCGATTATAATTCAAGGACCACACAACTGAAAAATTGTATTTATCACTTAATTTAATTGAAAAAATACATATAGCCAGAGCAGGGTGAAATTACCAGGTTCAAAATTTGTCTCTTCAAACCATTATGTATGTTTAAATTCAGCTGTCCCACAAGATATGACTGGGTTGCATTCTTTGGGTCTGCCAATATACTCTGCTGGGAGACAGGAAATATGATTTTTCTTTTAGAGGTACCTGCCCTATTGAACAGTTTTCCCTTCTCCCAGACTTCCCTAAAGCCTTGAAGCCATATTTTTCCAAATTGGATATTGGACCAGAGTGGTGGATAAACAGTCTGAAATAATTTCATATGGTATGACTGTGAATTTACCTTGATTGAATGTTGGGCATATTGTTTATTGTATCATTTTAAGCACTTTGAGTTTCACACATAACACTAAGTTGCAATGTTATTATTATTTTTTTTTGAAAATATACTTTATTTATTTACAAATATAATTAAAAACAAGGAAAGGGATTGGGGGGAAGGGGGACAGAACGAAGGGATGGAGGTGGGGTAGGGTAAGAAGGGGAGGGAGAATTCAAAAACAAAACATTTATGATAGAATTGTAATACATGTGAGTTGTAATACACAAGTGTCTTAAAGGGAATGTAATAACTCTTACTTTCCTAATCTTAATATTTATATATGGAAATAACTCAAATGTCGTATTTCTTAGTATATATAGGCATTAAAGTTCTAGCGGTGAAAAGGAAGAGGAAAGAAAAAAATAAAGGAAAGGGAGAGAGAGAAGAATCTGCAATTAATGCAGACGTTTTTATGGACGACTTTTGTTTAGTTGTAGTGTGGGGAGTATATAGGTGACATAATGGGTGTATATAAGGATTAGTTATTCTAAAGGTAGTTAATACGTTTATAGTGTGTGTTGAGTTAGTTAGAAGACAGATAAAAAGAGATTTAATATATTTCCTTGTTGCAAATTTAATTAGTTTTTGGTGCTTCTTTTCTAATTTATTTTAATATTAATTTAAGTGTTGAAGGTACTTTTGGGTGTGATAAAGTGTGAATTTTACAGTAAAAGTTTTTTGTATTTTTTCTGAGAAACCCATTTATGCCAATTTTCCCATACTTCGTAGTATTCTGAGTCTTTTTTGTTTTGTGCTTCCATTGCTATTTTAGACATTTCAGCGCAATCATTAATTTTCGTAATTATTGTAAAGAAAGAGGGTACTTGATCAGATTTCCAAAGAGAGGCATATGATATTCTGGCTGCAGTTATAATTTGTAGTATAAGATATTTTTGTGTCTTGGTAAGGTTTTGTCTAAATATACCTAAAAGATAAAGCTCGGGTTTGAGTGGTAATTTGATTGACATGACTTGGTCAATTAGGGATTGAATTGTTGTCCAATATTTTTGTGCAATTGGGCATGTCCACCATGTGTGGTAGTAAGTTCCAGGTTTGGTCTTGCACTTCCAGCAGTTCGGTGAAAAGTTGGGAAACATTTTGGATATTCTATGCCAACGATAAAACATTTTAATTTGGTTCTCCTTGTAAGACATTGCCGTTGTCATTTTATAATTTGATGTCCATGTTTTCTCCCACTCAATTAGGTTAATCGTATATCCAAAATTCTGAGCCCAAGCTATCATACAGCATTTCACTTGCTCTTCAGGATTTTCTTGGATTAGTAAGTAGTTGTACAATTTTGAGATCATTTTTGTAGAGGGGCCGAAAAGAATCGTGTCTATTACATTATTATTTTGAAATCCAAATTGCTTTTTGTGTTGTTCGTATTTTAATTTAATTTGTAAATATGTTAACCAGTCTATATTAATTCCTTGATTGTTCAGTTGTTGTTTAGGGATAAGAGCATCTGATTCGTCGAGTAATTGTTGGTATCTCAGAATTTTAGAGTGCGAGAAAAGATTGGGAAAGATTAGTATTTCATTGGGGGATATCCATTTTGGTATTGAGGTGTAATAATTTTTTTTAATAGTAAACCAGATTGTTATTAGTGTTTTGCGTAAGTAATGATTTTTGAAATATTTAGGTATTTTGTGGTAGTCTGCTGTCAAGAAAGTATGCCACCCAGCAAGAAGATCGAATCCTTCCAGAGTTAGGAGTCTTGTATTTTGAAGCGTAATCCAATTTTTAATCATGGTTAAAATGGTAGCTTGATAATACATATAAAAATCTGGAAGTCCAAGTCCACCCCTGGATCTAAGGTCTTGAAGGTTTTTCAATTTTATTCTGGCCTTCTTCTTGGTCCAAATAAACTTCTTTACTTGTTTGTGAAGAGTATTGAAAAAGGTTTTATTCAAATTTATTGGAGCAACTTGAAATAGATAAAGAAACCTTGGAAGAATGTTTGATTTTATGGCAGCTATTTTCCCCATAATAGATAGGTTTAATTTTGACCATCCGTTAAGATCTTGTTGTATTTCTTTAATTAATCGTTCGTAATTGTCTTTTTTGATCGTAGCATAATTCGAAGTCATCCAGATTCCTAAGTATTTAATTTTTTTTGTGGTCTTTATTTTAATTAATTCTTCCAAGGTAAGTATCTCTTTTGGTATCATATTTTTTGTCAAAATTTGAGTTTTATTTTTATTGATTTGCAGGCCAGATATTTCACCAAATTTGTAAATTTCGTCAAATAAAATGGGTACTGTTCGAATTGGATCTTGTAAGATAAATACAATGTCATCCGCAAAGGCCTGCAATTTGTAATGTTCTTTTTTAATCATAATACCGTGAATTTGTGAGTTGTTTCTTATAGTTTTGAGAAAGGTCTCGATGGCCAGAATAAAAATAAGTGGGGACAGAGGGCATCCTTGACGTACACCCTTAGTTATAGTAATTGTGTTGGTAATATCATTGTTAAAGAGAATTTTGACCGATTGGGTAGAATAAATAGTTTTGATTAGATTGAAAAATTTGGAGCCGAAATTCATGTATTTAATTTGATTTATAAGATAGTGCCATTGAAGACTGTCAAAAGCTTTTTTGAGATCCATAAATACTAATGCAGCTGCTTTGTCATAGTTTTTGTCATAGTATTCCAAGGCATTTAGTATAGTTCTTGTGTTCGTGGAAATGTTTCTTCCCGGAAGGAATCCGTTTTGGTCAGAATGGATAATTTTGTTTAATATATTTTTTAGTCTGTCCGCAATTATTGATGCAAATATTTTATAGTCAGTATTAAGTAATGCAATCGGTCTGTAATTCTCCAAATGATGTCTATTTTCAATGTCTTTAGGGATAAGGGTTATATAGGATTCAAACCAGGACGTGGGCAGTTTTGCATGTGAGAGCGCATTGTTATAGATGTCTGCAATGTTATTTTTATTTGTTTAGCACCATATGCTATTTGAGTCTATTATGGCTAGGAGGAGTGCTCAAATTATTATTTTTTGCTCAAATTAATGTAGTAATAATAAATTAATAATTGATCATTAAAGTAATTTGTCATTAAAACATTATCCAATGATAGCAGGTTAAACTACTTGGGAACATTTATTTTCTGTAACTGAAAAAAAGACTCTTATTATCTATATTTTATTTTCTCAGAATTATTTTTATGGTCTGATTTTATCTTTTCTTGAGTCAAGAATGTCAGCTACATATATAGCTACTTTGTTGTTTTAGACACTTGTATCTAAGTAGTCACCAGTATATTTGTTTTTTCTTTCTTCACAGCAAGAGTAAGCAAATATTTGACATCAGGAAATAAAACTGACTTTTCTTATCGTCTATTGCTCTGACTGTAAGACATTTTAAAAAATAGTTTCTATTAAGTTTTTTTAAAACAATACAAAAACTAAAAAGACAATAAAAAAGCACACAGACGTCTTTACATTTTACATTTCTGTAAACTTGAAAAATTAAAATTTCTATGCATATATGTCCATCTATCACATTATTAATCTATTGCAAAAATAATTTCCGCTGGTGTTAATATTTACAATTACTATTAATTATTATTTTTTATTTCTAGCCAATTATAGAATTTTTCCCACACGGTAAAAAATTATCTCTCTTGACAATTCTGTAATTTTAAAGTAAGTCTTGTCGTTTTAGCACAATCCATCAATTTGTTGATTATCATGTTCTCTGTCAGGTGATTTCCATCCTTCCAAGTCTGTGTGAAGGATAGTCTGGCAGCAGTTAAAAAGTGTATGATGAGATAATGATTTGCTTTAGTGTGTTGCCCTTTAATAATGCCTAGTAGGTATATCTCTGGTCTTAATTCTATTTCACAGTCCGTCATTTCTTTTATCCGTATCCTAATCTTATGCTAATATTCCAATATTCTTGCCACTCGGCAGGCCCACCATAAATAATAATATGTACCATGGACTTTTTTACATTTCCAACAAAATGGATCTACACATTTTGGCAAGTCTGCCCAGGGCAAAATGCCAGTGATAAAACATTTTATATAAATTTTCTTTATAAGAAGCTGATAATGTCAATTTATAATTTTCTTTCCTTCCTAATCCTCTAATTGTATAGCATACCCAAAAATTTTCATCCATGAGATCATGGTTTTATTTAACTGTTTCCTGTACTTTATCATACTGTAATAAATAATTATACATTATTTTGTTATAAATTTACGGTGATGTCCTACTAGAATTTTGTCTATTAAATTTAGTTTTTTTACTTATAAGGAATTATTCCATTTTTTTTTGTATCTGCTGCAAAGTTGGAGGTATGGCAACTGATCAATAAATTTCCCTTCTGCCTCTAGTTTTCTCTAGTCTTCAGATTACCCTCTTTGTCTAATAACTCTTCACAAGTCCTCAGTTTTGTTTTTTTACCTTAATCATGGTGATGACTACACTTCCCACTTTGTAGTTTCAAAGTTTCCCCTCACTTCGCATCAAGTGATTGCCTTTCGCCTCGATGTTTGCTTGGTATTTTACTTGTTCATTTACCCCTCTGTGGTTGATGTGTCCTGGTACAGGCCTCTAATCTCCAAAAATTCAGGTTTGGGTAGCAGAGCCTCCACCCTGGAAGTCCCTAGAATTTTAATAGTATTTTGGAACAATATACCCTTACATGTTATATGCAAGAGTTACTGCATCCCAAATGAGTTTCTGTGAAGAAATAAAAACTTTATTGTGAGGGAGAATATTTGAGGATGTAAAGGTCTGCAAAAAAAAAAGAAAAGGTGCTGGAAAGACAGTGTGACTGACTCTCTCTCTCTCTCTCTCTCTCTCTCTCTCTCTCTCTCTCTTTCTGTCTCCCTCCCTCCCTCCCTTCTTTTATCATATTGTATCAATAACAAATGAACTGCTTCTTTACTGGAAATATTGATAACACTTCCTTTTGTGCAATCGGGATTTAATATTATATTTAAAAACTAGATTGAATAACTTTATAGGAAATATAAAAATTATTTGATGCAATTATTATTTTGTACTGATTTTTTTTCTTTTTCTTTTTTCTTTTTACATATTAAAACCAGAAAAAAGCATAGGTTCTTGCCTGTCAAACTATAAGGAAATGCACATCTGGCCTCAAAGATGATATTATACATCAGCTTAGCTGTGAAATGTGTGGGGTAGGAATTGTGAAAAGTTGAGGAAAAAAAACCTGAAGATAACCTTCCCTGGATTCCCTTGATATGGGAAGAAAATGATAAAATTTTATCAGACAGTCAGAATTCTGTTACTTTACACTGTGTTAATAAAGTAGAATTAGAGTGCTTGGCTATTCTGTGTCTTGATGTGGTCTGACACTAGAGGAATTACAATATTTGAGGAGTTGCCATAGAGAGGAGGGGATCAGGCTATTTTTCAAAGCACCAGAAGACCAATCAAGGAATAATGGATGGAAGCTGACCAAAGAGAAATAAAGAGGAACTTTCTGATGGTGAAAGCAATCAACCAGTGGAACAGCTTGCCTGTGGAGGTTGTGAGGGCTCCAACACTTGAGATTTTCAAGAGAAGACTGGACTGCCATTTGTCCAAAATGGTGCAATGACTAGATGACCTACAAGGTACCTTCCAACTCTAATAGATAGATAGATGATAGATAGATAGATAGATAGATAGATAGATAGATAGATAGATAGATAGATAACTTTGGGCAATTCATAGACCATCTTAGGCATTATCTTCCTCTCTACAGAATTGAACCACTTGCATGTATAGTTTATTTGAGATCAGTTATTCAAAGTCTGTTTCCTCGTTAAAAGACCCAGTCCTTCTAGATAAAACAGAATAACAGAAGTGGAAGTTATCTTAGAACTTTTCTAATCCAACAACCTGCTCCAGCAGGAACCATATACCCTGCAGACAAATGATTGTCTAATCTCTTCTTAAAATCTTCTAGTGGTGCAGCACCCAAAACTTTTAAATTTTCTTCTTTTTTCTTCTCTTCTCCTTTCATTCTGAACTCGGTTTATCCTGAACTGGCTCACCTTCTCTGGAATGTGAATGATATTAAGATCATTGTAGAAAATGGTTTCAGGGTGAACTGTGCCATAATATTGCATAAAAACCTTAATGTAGCTGGTCTTCTCCAGTCTTATCAATATATGAAAGATATGAGAGAAAGAAGTTTAAAGCACCGAAGTGTTCGTCCAATTATAGAATTTATATCATTTGCACTTATATCAGTTTCCATTTTGAGGCAAAGAGGGCAATTTCCCTCAGTAGCTGGAGTCATTGCAGTAAGGCTTGGCTATATTAGATCTGGGTGCCCATCCTTGCTCTTTGGAAGCTGGGAGTTAACAGCAGCAACAGTAGCTGAATAAGAAAAACTACAATGATGTTATATTCTATGAAAGGAAATGACACTATTGGTGGGGCTCTTTTGGTCATAAAATAAAGCATTCCTTATTCCTTGCTGCTTATTTCTGGTTATTATCTTTTCTGCTTCAGGGTTTTTAATAATAAATTAAAATGGCTTTAAATATTACATACTGAAATGATTGAAATACTCTGGGAGAAAAAAAGATAATTCTCTTCTTTTGGCTTTTGAATAGCAGAGGAATATATTGTAAGATATATTGGATATTTTTAAGAAACTACAGTCTCCTGCAATGTTGGACTTAGAAAGCATCCTTAGTCCTGCAGGAAAATGGGATGTTATACATTATTACTACATAAGAAACAAATTGCATAAGTAAGTAAAGGCTATTCTCTTTAGGGACATACCAAAACTGGGAAATAAAATGACAGCTACTAAGAAAGAAATTGTATCTTTTCCAACAGGCTTCAAAGCAATGCAGCAAGAAGAGACTATTCTATGGCCATTACTAAGAAAGACACCCAAGCAGAAACCTGAATGCTATGGGTATTAGTAGCATGAATTCTAGGAGAAGTGAAATGGTTACTACTTTGGAAGAACTCACAAGAAGCACAAATGCATGTCTCAGAGACTCTGTATCCAAGTTATATAAATATGTTGTTGAAGATAAAATTATTAGTCAATCAATGTTACATAAATAAAATAAAACTATGAGTTCAGTACTGTTAGGAAAATTTCCAGATCTATCAGCATTTTAGATGGATTTCTAAGGGGGTGGTTTATTTACAGCAGACTTCCAAAGATGCTTATTTATTTATTTATCTATTTATTGGATTTGTATGCCGCCCCTCTCCGTAGACTTATAATGTACCATTGGAAACAGTAACTATAATTGCAAACAATATAAAATGAGATACAGCAGTACGGTCTGATATTTGCTTTTTCTAAGCTACTACATGCAGTATATACAGTCTCTCCTGAGAGGCTCATTTTGATGGCTGGTATTTTAGTGCCTGAGAAAAAAGGAAGTTTAAGTGGCATTTCTAAATAATTTACCATTTGCTGCCTTTTAGGCAACCCAACCCCCAAATTAACCACCTCAGGTGGCCCATAATCACTTTAGCTGATGGTGACAATGCTTTCATTGTGAGCCATCTCATCTTGTTTAATGGCAGGCCGGGCCCAGAGACTTTCAGTTATTGCCTTAGCATTCTCTATGTGATGCATCCATTTTCAAGTTATATTTTTGTTTGCTGCCGTAGACTCAATCTCAACCTATGGTGAGTGTAATAAAACAGATAAGAAGAGATATATAACCAGTTGTCTAATTTAATGTTCATCTACTGCAGCTAAGAAAATAGTGCTTTGACCTCAATTTTTGGTTATCTCGTTCCCTTCCAAAGTCAAACCTCCAAATCTCCCCCCCCCCCCCTGGTATTCATAAGAGAAAGTGCTGTCAAACCACTGTCTTGGTTACAAAGCTATTCTTAGCATTTTGGCTGTTTGCATTGTATCGCTGTCCAATTTTAATTATTAATGATCTCCAAATTTCCCGATGACTGCTAATGTCATATTAACACAGTTAGAATTTTTATTAAAAAACTGTAATTTAATATATATTTATATATTTGTGGTATAATGATAGGAAATGTATTTATCAGTGAAAAATTGTTTTATATTAGACAAAAACAAATTGAGATCATTCAGAATCATTATGAATAATTCAATTTGGCAAGGCTTCTGCATAACAGTCTCACAGCAGGATTGTTCATGAAGTAGCAGTTGTTGTTGTTGCCTTTCTGATGACAATGTAGTCTTTTATCTTTACATGGCACCCTAGAAGGAGGCCTATTGTAATAACTGAATGCATAATTGGAAATAAATACAATAACAGTCAGATCGGGATAGCAGAGGAAGTTCACCTAACTTGCCTCCCTCACTGGTAATGTTCACGTGTCATTGTATCTGTCGAATTAAATATTTCAGAATTGATTTGGGCATCCCCTCAGCCCACAAGGGAATGACTGCAAGCATAAAAATCTAGTCCCAAAGGTCCTTTCTAAAAAGGCAACTAAACTTTGCTTTTCCTTGAAGATATTTTATTTCTCATCCAAGATGCTTCTTCAGTTCTGACTGTCAGGAAAAGCACCTGGATGACTGATAATTTCAATAGACATAGAAATCTCATAAGTAGCAAAAAACGATTAACAGAGAATTGGATATCAACTCTAATTAGGAGAAAGGATAGAATGAATTTCTATATCTTGCTACAGGTTAAACATTTGATTCTATCATTAAGCAAAATGAATAGCTCCAAAGTTCTCTGGCATTCCTATCTTCCTGAAAGCATACATCAACAATAATGTTTTCTAATTCTCACTCTACCCTGATCTGTTTCACCAATGGTTCTTGTCAATACATTTACTTTTTACTAAATCTGCACTTGTATTTCTACTAGTTTTTTTCTAATTATTCCTATCATCCTTTTCTTCCCACTTAGGACTGTATGACCCTAACTTGTTGCTTGTATCCTAAGGTTTTTATTAATATTGATTGTTTCTTCATTGCTTATTTGACTCCTATGACAATCGTTAAGTGTTGTACCACATGATTCTTGACAAATGTATCTTTTTCTTTTATGTACGCTGAGAGCATATGCACCAAGACAAATTCCTTGTGTGTCCAATCACATTTGGCCAATAAAATTCTATTCTATTCTATTAAGGAAATCAATCATATATCTTTTGAATTTTGGGAGATATACTTGGAATACTACATCCAAAACATCATTAGAAAGTTATTGAGAAACTTGATGATGCCCAAATATAATGTGGATTCTGTTTACTACATATTAAGAATGTTGGATATATTTAATATAGACTAAAGTTTTTGTGCAATTCTAAGAAGAGAGTGGGAACCTATGGAAATAGGTGCTCTAGCATGAAACCCACACCTGACCTCACCAAATACAAGAAGACTGAAATATCCAGAATCATGACCTTATCAATTTTTTCTTAATCACATATTTTCAGTTCAATTGACAAATATATCAACAAATTAAAGAAAAACCAAAGTATGAATCTGGTACGTAGATAACTCCTTAAAGGACTGACTAGCTCACACACACAAAACCATCAACATCATTAAAGGAATAAAATCCACTAGAGAAGAAGAAAATAACAGCAAGATACTTTTCCTAAATGTCTTCATTAGTAGAGGCAGTGATGGCAAATTAGAAACACAAGCCTACCATAAAACTACCCACATCAACCAAGTGCTCCACTACTAAAGTAACAACTCAACATTCTACAAAAGAAGCTGTGTAAAACACTACAGATATTTAGATGAACGTAAACACCCTGCAGAAACATCAGAAAATGAAAACACATCAATTACACAACATTTACAAACAAGATGTATATCTCTGCAACTTCATCAAAAAATGCCTAATTAAACTCTGTATAGCACAAACAATACAAGCTATGAAAAAAAATAACACTGCCATTCATTAATAACAACTGAGAACTGAGAAACTATCAACAGATTATTACATCCACATTATATCAGCACAGCACACAAATCAACTAAAGCCCTCCAAAACATCCTAAGTAAACCAAAAGAACCAGCACCCCCTCTCCCTCCCCCAAAAGGAGTCATCTATAATATAAGAACTGCAGCAGTCACTAGTTAGGACAAACAGGCAGAACATTACCAGAGTACATCCATGAATATCAACTTGGGCGTCCTCTTCGATCCACAGCTCACATTAGAGAAACATCTTTCAGCTATGGTGAGGGGGGTGTTTGCCCAGGTTTGCCTGATGCACCAGTTGCGGTCCTATTTGGACCGGGAGTCACTGCTCACAGTCACTCATGCCCTCATCACCTCGAGGTTCAACTACTGTAATGCTCTCTACATGGGGCTACCTTATAAGAGTGTTCGGAAACTTCAGATCATTCAGAATGCAGCTACGAGAGCAATCATGGGCTTTCCCAAATATGCCCATGTTACTCCAACACTCCGCAGTCTGCATTGGTTGCCAATCAGTTTCCGATCACAATTCAAAGTGTTGGTCATTACCTATAAAACCCTTCATGGCACCAGACCAGGGTATCTACAAGACCGCCTTCTGCCGCACGAATCCCAGTGACCGGTTAGGTCCCACAGAGTTGGTCTCCTCCGTGTCCCATCAACTAAACAATGTCGTTTGGCGGGACCCAGGGGAAGAGCTCCCTCCAGAGATTAGAACTGCCCCCACCCTCCTTGCCTTTCGTAAACTCCTTAAAACCCACCTCTGCCGTCAAGCGTGGGGGAACTGAAACATCTCCCCCTGCCTATGTAGTTTTTTGTGTATGATGACTGTATGTATGTTTTTATATATTGGGGTTTCTTGTTTTTTAGACTTTTTAAAATGTATTATTATTATTTTAGATTCCAACTATTAGATTTGTTATTATATATTGTTTTTATCATTGCTGTAAGCCGCCCCGAGTCTACGGAGAGGGGCGGCATACAAATCTAATAAATAATAATAATAATAATAATAATAATAATAATAATAATAATAATAATAAGTAGAGATTATGAAAACTCCTTAATCTCAAAACACCTGGACACATTTAACCATAGTTTTAACTGCAAAACTTAACATCTTCAGCCAAGTTTAGTCCACAAATGCTAGAGAATTCCTGGAAGCCCGGTACTTAGACAAATCATCCATCAACAGATACATAGAGATAAACAATATCTACATACCATTCAAAAGAGACAATAAAAAAGCCAAAAAGGAAAAAAAAAGACCAAAATACCTCTTCACTAGCAATTAACATCCTCCTGAGCAGAGATTAACACAAAGATTAACATCTGAGCAACAATCAATAAGCAAACAATACCTAAATCAGGAAATTATGAATTCAGACACAAAAGTTTATTTATTGGTTTGTTTGTTTGTTTTGTCCAATACACAATAATAAGTTAACCATAAACAATTATCCAATTAAAGAAAACCATTCCCACAGACATTGACAGGATAACCCACTAGAATATAACCCCTCCTTATTAGCATTGATGACATTACCTAACATGGTAATTAAATATCTGCAAGGAAACAACCTCAGAGAGCACCAAAATCCCTGCATTTCAATCCTCAACTAATATGTTATCTTCTATTGAACTCATTTCTGTATATCTTGTTCTGCTAGTTTTATACATTTCCCCTTTGCTACTGTATTATAGCATTTATTTGAAAAGACAATGAACATATGTCACAAAGTAAGAATGTGTTAAAGGAAAAATAAAGCTTGATTACCACTTTGCCTGATGTATGATGTCTAAAATTCTTTGCTGTCATAATATGTATGCTACCTTGTCATCAAAACCGAAAGAAGGTCAAAACTATCTGTTATATTAATCTTCATTTTAAATAAAATGCTTAATTAAATGTTAGTACATGGTACTCACCTGTTTTGGGGTTGCCATGTAGTACCAATGGCAGTTTATAATTATAAAGATGTAATATGTCTTTAAGAGCTTTGGCTGGTTTGGCCTTAAGAGGGCGCCAGCACCGTTCCCTGTGGGGAGTGGGGAGTTTACTTTGAGATATTCTTGGCTGTGTGTGGTTTGTTATCTTTTGCTACTTTGTGTTGTATATATTTGGTGGAATTGTTAGAACAGTGATGTCAAACCACAAACCACAGGTGGCACGTGGAGCCATATCTGCTGGCACACGAGCCATTGCCCTAGCTCAGCTCCATGTGGATGTGTGTGCCAGCCAGCTGATTTTTGGCTCACACAGAGGCTCTGGGAGGGTGTTTTTTTGCTTCCAGAGAGCCTCTGGTGGGATGAGGAAGGGCATTTTGACCCTCCCCCAGCTCCAAGGAAGCCTTTGGAGCCTGGGGAGGGTGAAACACGAGCCTACTAGGCCCACCAAAAGTTGGGAAACAAGATGTTTCTGGCCTACAGAGGGCCTCTGCGGACGAGGAAAACTGTTTTCGCCCTCCCGAAGCATTGAATTATGGGTGTGGGCATGCATGATGGCAGGGACACATGCTATTTTGGCACCTGAAGAAAAAAAGGTTCGCCATCACTGGGTTAGAATATAAAACAAATAATTCCCTCAACACTGTCAGACTTTCTACTAAATCTGCACTTCTATTCTACTAGTTTTTCTCGTCATTCCTATCACCCATTTCCTCCCATGTTGACTGTATGGCTGTAACTTGTTGCTTATATCCCAAGATTTTTATTAATATTGCTTCTTCATTGCTTATTTGACCCCTATGACAATCATTAAGTGTCGTACCACATGATTCTTGACAAATGTATATTTTATTTTATGTATGCTGAGAGCATATGCACCAAGACAAATTCCTTGTGTGTCCAATCACACTTGGCCAATAAAAATTCTATTCTATTCTATTCTATTCTATTCTAAAATATAGTATTACAGATTAACTCTGCCCACAGGCTCAAGGTTGACTCAGCTTGCCATCTTCTCAAAACCAGTAAAATGAGGACCCATATTGTTGGGAACAATATGTTGACATTATAAGCAGTTCGAAGAGTGCTGCAAAGCACTATGGAGTGGTATATATATAACTTTAATATAAATCCTATTGATTTGATCACATTTATTTGAAGAAAAAAGTTTGTAGTCCTAATTTGGAATCTATTTTCAAAGTAGATCATGTTTCTATACCCCTTTAAAGCAGAAAGTCTGTAGGGATTCTCAGTCATTCGGGTCATGGTTGTCCCAAAGTTGTTCTCTCTCCCCCCCCCCCCCAAATCTTCAGGAGGTAAATGGACTTTCTTGCTTTGTTTTGTTTTTTGAGGACATTTCACTTCTCATCCAAGAAGCTTCTTCATCTCTTAGTGGGGAATGGAATGAATATTTGAAAGCAGAAAATAATGCTTTTCTGGTGGCAATTTGCCAGTTATTTTTTAAGCAATACCTTTGAGAACACATATGCTTTGTGAATATTTGCCTGAGGTAGATACAGAAGTTGTTGTTTTGTTTTTGTTTTAAAAGTATCATTTAAACATGCATTTGTTCTCCAAATAATAATTAAGATTATTTAAAATATTCCCCAATAGAACAAGATAATTAATAAACAACTCTTGCTAGGTCATTTGATAGAAGCTATAACATAGAATAGTTAGCAATTGTTGGGAGTTGGTTCTATAGGTTGTCCTCAGTAAACAACCACTTACTCAGCAATTGTTTTAACTTATGGCAGTGCCTGAACAAGTGATACTTACAATCCTTCCTTGAAATTCCAGCTGTGACCCTCCGTAACCCTTGGTCACAAAATTGCAATTTGCTACATTCCCAAGCAATTTCCCACAAGCAGTCAGTGAGGAAACCAGTAGGAAGTCAGAAGTCAGTGTCACATGAGTCATTGCTTATGATTTGCACTGTGACCAGCAGTAATTTGCTTAATAATGTAATTGGGGACTGCCAGAACTACTATCATTAAGTGATATGGTGATCATAGTTCCCTCTAAGCTGAGCAGTGAGCAATCGCTCACTTAGAAATCATCATCAACTCAGAGTTTTCCAAACCTGCCCAGAAGCTGAGAGGGAAAGAGTGAAAGGGAAGGAGAGAGAGAGGAAGAGAGGAAGAGAGAGAAACAGATAGAAAAAAGAGAGGAAGGAAAAGAGAAAGAAAAAGAATGGGAGTAAGGAAGAGAGAAAGAAAATCAAAATCTAGTTTGAAACTAGCTCAACTATTTAAGTGGCATTTTGATATTGATAGAGTTGCCCTATTATGAGCTCACTGTTATAGACACACAGTACAGTATTTTATTTTGAAATTCTCTGAGGCAAAACAGGGTGGGTTTTTTATTTGTTTGTTTGTTTGTTTGTTTATTTCTGTGCCGCCCAGTCCCAAAGGGACTGCCGCTCAGACACTATACTTTTCCGCCCACCCCAAAGAAAAATTAGAGGGAACACTGATGGTGATGTGACATTGCTCTACACTGCACTGTTTACTGATAGAAATTCCAGTTATTCCTAATTATTGTCATCAAATAAAGACAACCTATATGTTAAACAACATAATACCATACTGAAACAGTAGTCTATTCAGTTCCAGACTTGGTAGCTATGAATTACAAATGCCTCCAAAATTAACTACCTAAAACGTAGATGTTTAAGTCAAAGTTTGGGATATGAGCTTACAGAATTCATTTGGGTACTCAGCAGAAGATACCAGAAATTTAATTTAATGAGTTTGGATTTTCTGGATGAAGTTATAAAGTATATATAACTTCACAGAATTATTATGTGGATAGAAGCGTAAAAGTTCCAGGGCTGGTTCTAATATTATTTCCTTTGCATCTTTATCTTTATTCGATTTACTAAACACAAGAGCTAACGTGCTATATGGTTTCATCTGCAAACAAGTCATGTTTTGTTATCCACTATATATTACTTTATTACATGTCATCGCTTCCTCTGGTGTATACAGAAGAGGAAAAATGCAGCAGTTATCTTTGTGTTCAGGATAATGCTCTGTAATTTTAGGCAGACTCTTGTGTCTTGCCTATTACTTTTTTATACTTTTTTTTTTTACAGCCAGCTATCGATGTACTGATATACTTCATTCTTGGAATGCAGAAAATATATAGAGATTGCTGCTGTTTTTGTTATGAAATGTTTCATTTTGGGAAACTGTTTAGTTTAAAACCAATAAAAATAAATACAAATAGGATCCTTTGGGGCAAGAGCAGTCATATCATTCCAGTCTGTGCACAGTCTCTGAAACTCCATATTCAAATTTCTTTGCTGTATCAGTGAGATGGGAGGCATAGAAATTTAATAAAAAAATAAATAGAATTTCTGTTTGTTTGTTTTTAGATATTTGAGTTCTGGAAAATATGGGATAGGTATATATGGAATGCAAAAATCAAGATGTTGATTCTGTAATCTGAAATTCCAGTATAGAACTTATAAAATTGATTTGGAGAGTTTATGACTGTTCAGAAAGAAGGTTTTTTTTCAAGATAGATGGATAAATTTATTAGAATAATATACAATTTTTCATTCAAGATATTGCTACATACAGGGCAGTACACATAGTATTCTGTTATTACTATTTTGAAACAAGTAAGGTCTGGCCAAATAAAGGGACAATAAAATACAGATAGTTATCAAGTCTGTGGAGAGGGGCGGCATACAAATCCAATAAATAATAATAATAATAATAATAATAATAATAATAATAATAATAATAATAATAATTTATTAGATTTGTATGCCGCTCCTCTCTGAAGACTTGGGGTGGAATTTAGGACTGGAATTTTGGTTGCTAAGTGATGCAGTTGTTATGCAAGTCATCAAATGATTGGATCTAATTTTATAATAATTTTTATTGTAATTATTAACTGAATCTGGCTTCCATCATTTTCAGCAACTGGCTTTGCAAGTTTCAAGTAGCACTCATGTGATCACAAGATACTGTAATCAAATTGTGATCATATGACTATGAAGGTGATGAGATGATCATCAGTTCAAAGGCAGGTTTTTTTTCCTTTAGTGTCATCACACTTTTAAACTATTATTAATCAAATGAGACGATAAAGGGCTACTGTAACTGGACTAAGGGTGGTTAGATTCCATAAAAATGCAATCCTTATGCTCTGCAATTGGAGAACAGTATGGGAAAAAGGACCAAAAGTCTTTTTTATTAGACATCACTGTTTTGTTTTATTTTGTTTATTTGTTTGTTTATTTATTTATTCAATTTCTATGCCGCCTTTCTCAGATGACTCAGGCTGGCATCTACTTTAAAAGTAGATTCAATATATCTATTTTAGAATGATACATTCAGACTTTTTGGAGATTCTACATCTATGAGCAACACTAAAATATATTAAATATTTAAAGATAGAAAAGTTAATTAGATATTTTTTAAACGATACAGATCATAAAATGTACTGGTATGAGGAGAATATGTATAAGTGGGCCAAAATAGAATTTATGGATGAAGTTAATCAGTCCTAATGTAAAAGGGTAGTGAGACTTTAAAAAAATGTAATTTTAGGATATTTAAAATCATTAAGGGCAGATATTGCTTATCTGCAGGAGATTCATTTAATGAAACATTTCTATTGAGATTTATCATTAATAAATCTCAATAGAAATGTTCCATTAAATGAATCTCCTGTAGATAAGCAATATCTGCCCTTAATAAATCTCTATTAATGAAGGATTGGATGGGGCAGGTTTACACGTAGTCACACACTGTTTGACAAAATGAATGTGGCCATTTTGGTTCAAAAGGATTCCCAATCAACATATAACAGATTATTACTGATATAAATGGCCATTATTTAATTTTATGTGCTAAAATAGCAGAGACTATAATAGTTGTAGCTAAATTTTATAGACATAATTTAGATTATGTTATATGAAATGTCTTCAATGTTTGAATTAGTACAGGTATTTAACTTTAAGTCAAGGAGTTCTCTTTCTTTGGTGTGTTAAATGAATAAAACATAGAGTGAATTTGTATGGGCAGCTTATCTGAAGTGCTATCAATCAGATTGTGTGTGTGTGTGTGTGTGTGTGTGTGTTTACATTAACTGACTACAAAGAATCATTTCAATTGTAAATTTCCATGAAAAAGCAAATTCATATTTATTTTATTAAATAAAAGCCCCATAGTTGACTTTTTTTATGAATTTGCTTTTCATGCAAATTTACAATTGAAATGATTCTCTGTAGTCAGTTAATGTAAACACACACACACACACACACAATTTGATTGATAGCACTTCAGATAAGCTGTCCATACAAATTCACTCTATGTTTTATTCATTTAACACACCAAAGAAAGAGAACTCCTTGACTTCTAGACTTTCATGTGATAACATTATTCTATAAAAGTAGTTCCATATACTACCTTGGAGTCAGGAGATAACTACTCTATAAAAAATATGCCAACATGCGACTCATACTCATATTTTCTGATAACATTGTATGGCACTAACACTATTAATGGTGCAAAAATGTTTAAATGAACTTTATTAAAAAGTTGTTTAAGAAGAATTAACTTATATTTCCATTAATTGATCTTGTAAAATCATTGGTTAATAAGTCAGTTGTAGAATATTCTTGGATAAAAATTAAAAGATAGGCGTACCAACTGTAATCAGTCACTTGCTTGTTATGGTCCGGGGAACTATATCACATGATTCTACTTGATTATTTCTCTTAAACATTCTGAACATTTCTTTTTGTTGTACATAGTAATAAGGAATTGGGCATAAAATAGCTAAAGGGTAAGTTAGTTTTTCCATTCCAGGTTACAAATGCTGTTACCATATTATTTTGTTCAACTATTTATAAAATAAAAGATAATTAAGACCTCTGTGTTAAACGAAGAATAAGTAATTGTTATTTTATTCTTGCTATGTATTTATAACTTGTCATTTTAAATATGCATATATAAATAGCAGATGCTTTTAATTTCAAATGTATTCCAAGTATAAGAGAAGAAATGGAAGACAGATTCAGCCTCTCCGCTTTATTGTTTGTCATTCTATCTAAAAGGTTGTTTTACTGAAAGCCACCAAAAGGGCTTTGGGCATGAAGGATCTCCCATAAATGACATATATTCCTAGAATCATTTATAAATCTTATTTCAATAAAACAATAAATTCAGCCATAGGCCAATAATTCCATTCCATTAATGTTAAAACACTGATTGGGTTAAACTGAAGCAATTTTTATAACAGAATTAGGATTCAGAGAGTAAAAGAATAAGATGCGTACGAAAGCAAACAATAGAAGTGAAAGTCCAATTCTATTTTCAGCTTCTCTGCCTGAGATACTAAAAATCAGATCTTTTACCTATTTCAAGGGCAATGCATGGTTATCAAAAGTATTGTTCTGAATTTATATTTGTTTTATTCAATCATTTGCTATTAAGTTAACATAATATAAACACTTTTTATACTGGACATTTGAAAGACATAATATAATATTATGGGACGGTAAGGTACACTAGGATTTACTTATATGTATAAACTTTACTGCTTCTGACAGAAAGGAATACTTGTCTCAAAATTCAAGTTCAGAATAATATGAAAAAAGGTTTTTCTGCATTGTGGCATTCTTAACTATATCTACATCACATAGATTAAAACAATAAGGGCAGAAGAATTTAGACATGGACTAAATACTTGTAACTAAGCTTTTCAGCTATCACTAGAATAAACATAAATACCAGGGATTTGAGAACTCGGGGGAGAAGTTTGTGTTGTTTGGGCCCTGATGGTAAAGTTACTCTGAGTTTTACAGTGGAAGGGACATTGGATCAAACACTTCTACTTTGTGATACCAGAGGGAAGTTCTTATCATAGAGCTTTCAAATCCAGTGTTTGTATTATCACTAGAATTATGTCATGCTTTCTGCTGAAAGCTATAAGCCTGTCTTCATAGAATGTAAAGAATAAAAATTGAAAGAATGATTCTTTCTTATTGTAACTGCTTTTAAATTAAGTATTTTCCATTATAAGTGACTTATACTGCAGCTATACTTTTGATATTGCTAAAAATACAAGAATATATGGCATGGGCATAGGAACAACATTTATATTTGGATTTAAATCTGTCTATGGATTCATCTGAGGCATGCTTTTAAAAAAAAAATAATCCTGGAATTATGGATAATTGTGGTTGTTAAGGAAAAGCTTTAGGAGAGAATTTGTCATCACAAGACCAGACTGCTAGTTTTAAAAGAATTATTTGTCCCAGACTAATTTTTATTTCACTTGTAATGATATGAAAGCAATCTTCTTACTAGGTCTTCTGCTGCCTTGGTGATGTAGCTTATGTAATTTTAAACCACTTCAATAGAGCAATGTTATAATGAGGTCATCAGCAGTCAGGATTCTAAATCACATCTCTTGCACTGCTTGCAACACAAAGCACTTCACAGAATAATTCAGTCACTATAGTCTAATCACATATGCCAAGTGGGAAAAAGAACAGAGAAAAGGAATCAGGGGGATGTGGGAGAAGGGGAGTTCAATGTACCCTTTAGCAAAAACTGAAAGCATTTACACTTTAATATTCAAGACATGCATAGGAAAAATACTCCCAGTTGAGAACGAGCAGTACTAAAGTACAAGAAATATTTGCCTTTTCATTATGATACAACAGAGAATCAAATGAACTTCCCCAATGTGGGAAAGGTAGAATAATAAGCAATAGCAGAATAATAGCGTGTGGCACAATGAGCTCACTAATAGTATGCTGTTGGCTTCAGCCAGGAGGTGTGGAAATAAACCATATAACAATGCATGCAGAATTGGAAAGGAGTAAGGGAAGAATAATAGAACAGACCTCCTGAGTAGCAGCTTCTAAGCACTATTAATGAAGTACAGCAGATGTTGGTTGTAGAATTCATAGACAAGTTCGTTTCTCACTCACTTGTTTCTTTGCTTTGATCTCCAATTTTCCTCTGCAACTATCAGAAACACACATTTATATATAGAAAGACAGTGGTTAGCCTTGAAGATTATAGTACACTTTGAGCAAACAACTATTTCTAATGTCTCTGTTTTAATTTTATTCATTGAATTAATTAATAACTCAAGTATTTAATAATTAATCAACTAATTAATAATTAATAACTTGATTGATTTATTGATTGATTGATTGATTGATTGATTGATAATCAGCATATTGAACTACGTTATGGAATAAGAATGGCCAAGATATTCTTGCCTAAAATAAAATAACACTTTAAAAAGGGACATATAGAAGCCACTAGTACTAGTAATTTATTTCCACAATAGTGAGGGGCAAGTCCTTCATTACACCAGAGTTAACAGAGTGGTTAGTTGGCCCAGGACTGTTCAAGAACAACAGACAAGAAGCAGTAATACTGCTACTTTCCCAGTATTTGCCATTTGAGGTTGAATAATAATAATTTAATAATAATAATTTATTAGATTTGTATGCCACCCCCTCCGGAGACTCGGAGCGGCTCATGTCTCACTTTGATGAAAAGATAACTTCTGAACAGATCAGTTCTATAGCAATTTTACTTCATTTCAATTTCATTAAAATCTTCGTGTATATGTTGGCAGAACTCCATACCAAATGGCTCTTGACATAACGATGCACAAATTTTATTAATGTGACAAGTATTAGAAAAACTTGGTACTGCTTTACTAAAAACAGCAATATTCAAGTCAACATTACAAAGGCATATACTATTAACAACATTAAGTTATAAAAGTAAAAAGGTAAGGTTAGAAGGGTTTTTTACAAATTCTTAACACAAATGAACAGCCGGCAGATTAAACAGCCAGCTGAGATTGCGATGGGGCCAGCCGGGTATGTGACTTCGGCACTGCTACTGGCATGGGAGAGATCATGCGATATAACGCATGATATCCCCCATTATGTCTGCAACCATCTGAGGCTTTGGCAGATGGCCTGGTTGCTTGCCCTGTATCTAGGGCGGTGCGGCGAGGCTCACTTTTCTGCCTGGGTCCCAGTTGCCTCAGCAACTGGCCGGGGCCATTTTGACAGCTGTGGGCACCCACCCGCCTTCCTCTATTTCACAGTGTGCTTCTAAGGGGCGCCTTCAGGGGCCAAGTAGGAATTGTTTATGGTTTCAACCTTTATTGTAGCCGTTTTTTCATTTACTTCACACTGGAGGATTGACAGGTTAAGGGGTGCAGCACACATTAGTTTCAATCTGATTACAATTGTCTTATCCCTTTGGTCACTGGGGTTGGCAGGTAAGGGGCGTAAAGGGCAGCAGCGCATTCTCCTTTAGGGCATCTTTTGGAAGGTGATGGGCTGCCCTTCGCCAGGAACTCCGGGCGGGAACCTGCCTGAGCAAATGGAGGGGGATACCCTTGGGACTCACCTAACCCTATTCTCAGATGGGGATTGGACGGTGAGCCCCTCCTACATGTTTTGTGGGCATGACCTAGAACATGATGATGGATTTGAACTCTCACCTTGATCGGCAAGGAGCTACGCCCATAGTTGCCCAGGAAGATTTACCATCAGGAATTTCCGCCCCATTTTTATGATTGGCCTCTGCAGGTCCTGATTATTTGTTAATAATCAGTTAATTTAATATGTTAATTAATAAAGTTACCTGTTTCTTCCAGCTCTTTGTGTCCGCATTCTCATTCTGCCTCCGGCACAAAACGATTTGATGAAAATTTGTTTCATGGCCATTATTTGCAATCAAATGCTATTTGGAAAATGAAAAAAGTACCCAAGATGCATATCTTCATGAAACTGTCCCATGTTCTCTGCCTCTGGATGGTGGAGAGAATGAAAAAGAAAAGGATATTCTGGTACTTAATAAAGAAATGGGATTTAGCAACAATACTATTTTTTTCCTGCCTGCACTGGTATGACTATGTGGGGTAGAATGAGAATGGAAGTACACATCTGGATGCAGACTTTATCTATGTGGCTTGTAACAAATCCATCTGTTATATGGTTTTTCCTGTAAGACACATTATCTTTCCTCTAGGGGCAGCTGTGAAATACTTCTAGCTATCTTACACTGCAATTTTGCAAGCAATAGATTGGGAGCAGACACTTTATGAATGTTTAATAGTGGTAAAAATAAAATTGCTTTCTGGAAAGGAGATGTAGGTATCAGTCTGGATTGAGCCAAAAGCTACAAAGCAAAAAACCATGGGACAGATGAAATATTAAAAGGTGAGTATAATGAAAGCCTAAACCAGAGTGAAGGATTACAAAGCAAACCAGAAATCAAGTCCCAGAACAAATTAGTTTATGTATAAACAAGAAGGCAGAAATTTGGAACAAGGCAGTAGTGCTGGAGAACAAGCAAGTGTGGAAGAAATCACAGTTCAGAAAGATCTAGAATAGGAGTCAAACTGGCAGCCCATGGGTTGGATGTGTCACATGCAGGCCACGCCCACCCCAGCTCTAGGAAGGGGAAAAAAATCACAAAAGGTCACGTAATGGCAATATGGAACCACAAGTGATTTAAAGGTACAAATATGAAGACTATTGTTAAGGAGGAAAGCAGCTGGGGACTTAAATTATGGTAATATTTCACACAAAAGTATTAAATTGTGCCCTGAGAATATTTCATTCAAAGCTTTTATATTGTGGGATGCGATGTATACATCATAATCTATACTTGGAGCCAACAGTTACTGATTTCAGCAGACAGTTATTCAATATTCTACTGAAAAAGAAATTTAAAACCATTTTGGTTTATTCCATACTAGAATATCAGTGAAAAAAATGTTTTTCAAGTTGTGCTCAGGTTCTGGTCATTCAGATTAGCACTGAGCAATGTTGTCTGACATCTTAATAGAGGGAATCAGATTATTTCTAAACTCCAAATAGTTTTATGCTGATCACAAATGCAAAACCTATGTGAGTGATGTGGAAGCTCATTTGTGAATAATTTTCATTCTAACATGGTAACATTTGAATGAGTCCTGACTTTGTCTGACATGCACAAAAATAAGTTTAGAAATAAAGCAATTATAAAGCAAAATTGGTAATAAAAGTTACGGATAGTTTAAATCTAAAGATAATCATAAGCCTTCATAGCTTTTTAAAAAGCTGCTTTGCTTCAATTTTCTTTTAGTTTCAAAAAAATAAAACTATAAGAGGACATAAATTTTAGTACTTGTTTAACAATTCTAAAACTGTAATAATATTCCATGCACAGCTTCTATTGCTATTTTGGCAAATTAAGCATTACATTCTGATTGACTTTGACAGACAGGTGACTCTTTTCTGAGATTAAAAAATTGTTGCAGTTATAACAACCATATTATTATCCATTACTATTCACAAGGTCATTCTACTGAGTGCATGTCTTGCATGATAAAAGTCTGGGGTTCATTTCCCAGGATACTCAGTATAAAGTTGGTAGCAGCATTATAATAATTGGTTGGCTAAATTACTGTGCTTGATACTATGTAAGGCATTTTGATATATTAGTCCAACAGACACAATCCTTCATCTTTTCTTTTATGAATAAGAATTGCATTGTCACCATAACAATAACAGTAGCAGTCTTAGTCGCAGCTTAGTCAGAGGACAAAAAGAAGCTATTGTCCTTCAGACTTCCCATTGTAAGTTGTAAAGTTGATACTTTAGGTTCCAATCCATTTCTACACACTTTTATTATGCCCCTGCAAATGGCATTTACTCCTGAGTAAATATTAACAGGGTGGACTCAACAGTCTATTTCCTTTTTAAAGTCAGTATTTCTTGAAATCAGTAAGAAAAAAAATGAGCTTTATCTGAATATATGTGATTATTTGTATATTCTCCTTGGTCATGTTTTTTTTTTCTGATCCAGAAAGCAAACTGGCCTTTTAAAGCTGTGTTTAAAAACATGTCTGCCATTTAAAACACTCAACTGAATGTGTAAAATTGATGTTTTAAATCACAGCATATGTGAAATCTTAATTTCCGTATACCAAAATGAAAAAGTTAAACTTAATAGCTACTTCTTACTCTAAGTGCTGGAAATTCACCAGGCTTATAATAAAGGGACAACTATTAAAGATAATTTAACTCCAATTTGATCTGAAGGGAGTTCCCAACTGTTATAATTTCCTTCTGCACACTTTATCCCTTTGGCTACAACTTCTTTTTTCTGAAATGAATTGAAAAAGCATTTCACGGAAAGACATCGCTATTCTTCCCCAGATGTTCAGCCTATGTTAAAAAGTTGCCTCCTTTGTGCTGCTGCAGATATTTCAAAGGATCTCTATTAGCACTATTAAACGTCCTTTAAAAGGTGTGATGCAGCAGGGTGACCATTTATGAAGAAAAATGTCTCTGCTAGACAGGAAAAGAAAAACCATCCTATCGCCCAATGTGACAACTCCAGCTTGTTATTACTTTCTTTTTAAAAGCATCCCTTCATGGTGACTTTTACAAAAGTGTACTTTTATAAAAGTTGATTGTACTACCAGGTTGAGGTTTTGAAAAGTTCTGAGGGGAAAAAAAGAATGCATTTTCCTTTTCTCAGAAGTACTAGCTGGGATAGTGGGGGGGGGAGAGCTACCCTCCCAGAGGTGGAGAAAATGGAATGAATATGAAATAGATAGATGCATTAAATAAGACTTTGGAATTATGGATGTGGGTCAGAGGTGGGTTTCATTTACCTTTGCCACCAGTTTGCATCGCAGTGTTTCATAAGTGTGCATACCAACTTGTATCCATGGACAGCACCCCCCGAATTGGATCCATGATGCAATCTTTGCATCCCCAGCGGGTCATTCATGGCACTGGACCAGATTATCTCAGGTACCGCCTTCTGCTACACGAATCCCAGTGACCAGTTAGGTCCCACAGAGTGGGTCTTCTCCGGGTTCCGTCAACTAAACAATGTCGCTTGGCGGGACCCAGGGGAAGAACTTCTCTGTGGTGGCCCCAGCCCTCTGGAATCAACTCAATCCAGAGATTATAATTGCCCCCACCCTCCTTGCCTTTCGTAAGCTTCTTAAAAGCCACCTCTGTCATCAGGCATGGGGGAACTGAGATACTCTTTCCCCCTAGGCAATTTACAATTTTATGCATGGTATGTCTGTATGTATGTTTGGTTTTATAATAAGGGTTTTTAAGTATTTTAATATTGGATTGTTATATGCTGTTTTTATTACTGTTGTTAGCCGCCCCGTGTCTACAGAGAGGGGCGGCATATAAATCCAATAAATAAATAAATAAATTAACAGTTCAGGTGATTGGTTCTGAACCGAGAGAAACTCAGATAATTTAACCCATGCTTATTTATCCCATTACCAGAATATTTTATCCACTTTAGCTTGTATCCATATTCGGTTTTGTCTTGTACTATTCCCAATGTATTAATATGAAAAAAAAAATAAGTGTCAAGTGAAGAAACACTTGCCTAAATGTTACCAAGTAGCAAAACAATTATTATTTATAAATAAATAATAAATACAGTTTACCGGTATTTCTTTTCATTGTGATGGCTTCACCAGACACCAGCTCAGATTAAGAGAAAATACTGTCTCCGAGGACTTTGGAGGTGGGTGTGGAATTGCTCCAAGAAGCTGTTGTGGGCTCCAAGTCAGGAGTGGAAAGTTCAGATTCAGTAAATAGTCACAAGAAGGGCAATTGGATGAGCCATTAGCTGAGGAGGTAAAGGAGACATCCAGCTGCAACTAGAGAGAACAGAGACTCCAGGGGAAGAATGAAGGGTAGGGGGTGAAGGTACACCACTGCAGCTGGCCAGCAGGGATGAGGAGGAATCGTCTCCTTCACCTCATCCACAAATGCGCAGGGCTGAGAGGAAGCAGGCACAATGGGAACAAGTAGTCCACACTTACCAATTATTTGTTCAACCATCATTTAAAGATAAGACAGAGCTGAATAAGAAGATTTACGATGGGTCCTACAAACTGTAGTAGTTGAGATATTTTCACAGTAACTGAATTTAAACATGCCTGGGATAAACATATATCCATCCTAAGATAAAATACAAAAAGTAGTATAAGGGCAGACTAGATGGATCATGAGGTCTTTTTCTGCCATCAGTCTTCTATGTTTCTTAAAGTACTCAGTTCAACTCATCCACAAAGACCATTTTTATATTGTATATCTTTCTTCCAACAGTTATTATCTACTTAAAATGCTCAATTGTAATTGAAATATTTTTCTTTTTTCTGGGTGAAGGATATCATAAATCTGCCCAGCTTATCTCATAGTCATAAATGCAGTTGGTGTTTCAAGCACATATAATTGCCAGGAAGGCAATCTCCAAAAGGAACAGCTGACAGAAGAAAATAACTAAGACAAATTCCAAGGAAGAAGAAATTTATTAACCTGTGCTATGTTGATGATGCTACCTGATAGTAAAAAAAATGCAAAAATACCAACAACCCCCCCCCACAAACCCAACTACAAATCATAGTCAAAGAACACAATGAAAAAATAGGGCTAAAATTAAATGCAAATAAGATCAAACTAATTATAAGTGATATAGCAATCTGCCTTAGAATGGACAATGAAGAGTTTGAAGTATTGGATAGTTTGCCTTTAAAAAAAAGGAACCACCCCTGCGAGGTCTTGCATTAAGCACTCTATCATGTATTGGAAACATTCTGGAGTAATGCTTACTCCAAATTGTAGGTGGTTCCACTTGAAAGCCTCCCAGTTGGTTATTATTGTCTGTGCTTCTGTGGTGGCTGTGTCCACCGGCAATTGCTGATAGACTTGGGCCAAATCCAATTTGGTAAAAATGTTGCCATTGCCTAAGGAATGCTGCAGATATTCTACCACTGGCACCAGGTATGGGTTTTGTTGCAGTGCCTTATTGATGGTACATTTGTAATCAGTGCACGTGCAAAGAGATCCATCTGGCTTCATGGGAAATACAACAGGGGTATCCCAAGTGACCTGGTCAACTGTTACTAGAACCCCTTGGGCAAGGAGTTTGTCCAATTGTTTTCCCACCTTAGGGCGCAGAGCCAAAGGGACTTGGTGGGGCTGCTGCGGTCTAGGTTAAATGAAATGGGTTTGCCTGTATATTTACCTAGACTCTCATCAAAGATGCCCTGGAAGTAGTTGGTCCAATTTGTTGCTTTAATTTGGTTCAGGCTGGTGATGCCAATTGCCGGTGGCTTGAGTGGAGTGGCTTCAGCCACTCTACTCAAGCCACTCCCCCGAGAAAGGTTACGGGGTAGTCTTCCTCGAGAAAGGTTAGGTGTAGCTTGCCCTTGAAGTCTTTGAAGTGAATCTGTACCTCAGTTTGACCTAAGACTTGAGTGGAGTTTCCTTGGAAGTCACTGAGTCATATTGAGTAAGGCTTGAGTAGTTTCAGGATGAATACTTTTCTGGGTGTCCCAGGACATTGTTGTGAACATAGACTCTGTATCCAGTTCTATTCTGCATGATCTGCCCTCAATAGTAATGGTAACATGGAAATCATCTCCTTCCCCCGTGTCTTAGTGTCCCATGGTTGTGTGGAATGTTCATCTATTGTCCTGGTATTGATAATCTCTGCATCTATTTTTTTTTGTCCCAGGGTCCATTCTGTCCTTGCCTTCCCAATTCAATGGATGGTTTGGGTGGGAATTGGACCGATAGATATGGAGATGGCTGGGTAGCACTGCAGGCTTGTATGATGTTTTAAATTGCTTCTTTACAATAGCAAACCATTCTGGCATTGACCCCTAAGCAACCCGAGCAATGGGCTTCCTTGTTCTCAAAGTCTCTGGGGCTTACTCTCTTTTCTGGATGGACGCAGTACACTGATTTCTCCTCCTTTGATTCCTATCATGTTTGGGAATTTTGGTCATCCCCAAGGGTGCGGTGGATTGCGCTGGCCCATCAGATGTCGGCTGCTGAGTTGTCCAAAGACTCAGTGGCTCTGGCTTTGTCCACATCATCCTTGAACGTTTCCCCTTTTTTGATCAGCAACTTCTTTTGGAAATTAAGATCTTTCATTCCTAGAATTTATCCGAATTGATAAATTCACACTTTGTTGTGATTTCCTGGAGTTTGGCCACAATGTTATTGATCGTTTCACTGTCCCATTGATGGCAATGATAAAATTTGTTGTGGCTGATCATCGGAGGTTATGTGGGAGAGTCCTTGAGAGTCATCTGTCCTTGAGAGTCATCTGTAAGGTTCCCATGAGATGGACTCAATGTCTATAGGAACCACCAGTGTCTGAGCCATTTTGTAGATTTTTTGGGCCACAGTAGGTTAGGAAGAGAACCCTCTTCCTGTTGTCTAACATATCCTGGAAATTGTTGGCTTTCAGGAATGTGCGAAAATGGCTCATATATGGGGCTCATTTTTCGGTCTTTGGGTCGAATATTGCTGGAGCGGGACAGTGTTGAATAGACATCCTCAAGTTTGGCTAGAGCAGGTTAGTGCTTGCTTCTAAGATGACCATGGATGCCACAAGGGGCCTTTGTCCAGTTATCCTTCTTCAATCACCTTTGTCACCAATGTTAGATTAGCGTGTAAAATTATGAGCAAAACATACAAACAGTTCAGTACCTTTATTCTCCTAACTGATTGCAATATTATTATTATTATTATTATTATTATTATTATTATTATTTATTGGATTTGTATGCTGCCCTCTCCGCAACCCAGCCAGCCACTGACAGCAATTTATTTCTCCTGTCGCTAGATTAGCCCATCAGTGGTGGCCATGCAAATCTTGGCTACGTACATCTGTACATAAGACTCATCTTCATATTGACTTGCCTGCAGTGCATCCAGTTCACCTGCCTGCCCCATGTGCCTCTGCCTCCATCTGCATCTTGGATAGGGAATCCACTCCTCTATACCGTGCAGGCTGCAGAGCCTCAGAGTGAACCAACCAATGGACTGGCAGGCTATTGTCTTGCTTTGGTCCCTGCACTCTTGTTTCCTCTTGTGCACGGGCTGGGATGGCAAAGCACTCAGCCAGGGCGATCTTCCTGAAATCATGTTTTGCCCAAAATAAGTCCCAGTGTTTATTTTGAAGCCCCGCAAAATATAAGACTGGGTTTTATTATGGGGAAAACATGGGTATCAGCAACTTTGACCCATTTCAACATAATTGGCTCTGATCAGGCCTAACTTTCTTTAAGAAGTCAAGAGCCTCTTCAAATAGTCACTAAATATTGGCATAAAATAAGGAATTGGCTGGAAGAAATTACAGGACAAAAATAGAAATGAAACTGGAACTGTTCCTCCTTGGCATCTTAAAGGCAAAAATGGACAAAAAAAAAATCCAATATATAATTTTGCATATATTGACAGCCACTAGAATCACATTAGCACAAAACTGGAAACAGGCAGATAGTCCGCCTAAAATACTTGTATGTGCTGCGATGGATAATTTGACAATGGAATTTAATGACAGAGATGAATCAGGGTATTATCAGGCTTGGAAAAGATGGTATACCTCGTTAGAGAATAGAAAGATAACTATGAAATAATAATTAGATAATAGTATATGAGTATCTTTGTATATTTGTGTAAGTAGTAATATAATTTATAATTGTAATATAATTACAATGAGTGTATAATATAGTATAATGCATTAGAGAATTAGTATTTATATAAGATGGATAGTGACACCAATATGAATTCACTATAATGAAAAAAATGGTTTGTTTTGTGTCTTTTGTTTGGGGTTTTAATGTTAAAAATGTTTAATAAAATTATTTTTAAAAAAAAGGGGGGGGAGAGAAATAGTCACTAAATAGTAAAAATAGCCACTAAATTGTTAACTGCTCTTGCTGATTTTAAACATTGTTCATTCCCTATATTTTTAAACAAAAATATATTCATTTGGCATTTGCATATTATTAGGTTCTATAAAGTGAATCAGTATTTTCCTGGTTGGTATGAAACTGGCCATCCTCGTAAGAGCTGCAGTAACATAAAAATGCTTCATTCAGTAAAAATGGAAAGATGCGTTGTGGAAAATAAAGTCACTGTATGTATCTTCATGTTCTTTATAAATATCTTCTTTATTCATGGTGCTCAGGAAAATACCACACAGATCATATTAGGCAAATCTTTAAGGACAAAGAAAACAACATCAACAAGCAATATGACAATATTTTTATTCTATGCATTTGCAACAATGTTGCATGCAATGTTGCTTGTTTTGATCTCATCCTTGAGCTATTCAGAATCAAACTCCTGAAATGAGCAGTGAATTAGCTTGCAGCACTGCATTATAACCACTGCACCATCACAGTATGGACTTAACTCTCAAACTGCCCAAGAAGCTGCTGATACAGTTCTACAGAGGAATCATTGAGTCTGTCATCTGCACTTCTATAACTGTCTGGTTTGGTGCTGCAAGTCGACACAGACTTCAGAGGATAATCAGAACTGCAGAAAAAACAATTGCTGCCAACCTGCCTTCCATTGAGGACCTGTATACTGCACGAGTCAAAAAGAGGACGGGGAAAATATTTACTGACCCCTCACATCCTGGATACAAATTGTTTCAACTCCTACCCTCAAAACGTCGCTACAGAGCACTGCACACTAAGACAACTAGACACAAGAACAGTTTTTTTCCAAATGCCATCACTCTACTAAACAAATAATTCCCTCAACACTGTCAGACTTTCTACTAAATCTGCACTTCTATTCTACTAGTTTTTCTCATCATTCCTTTCACCCATTTCCTCCCATGTTGACTGTATGACTGTAACTTGTTGCTTATATCCTAAGATTTTTATTAATATTGCTTCTTCATTGCTTATTTGACCCCTATGACAATCATTAAGTGTTGTACCATATGATTCTTGACAAATGTATATTTTATTTTATGTACGCTGAGAGCATATACACCAAGACAAATTCCTTGTGTGTCCAATCACACTTGGCCAATAAAAATTCTATTCTATTCTATTCTATTCTATTCTATTAATTTCCAGACAATAGGACCAGTTCAACTGGAAGTGAATTTTAATATTTCTAGTGGACACCAGATAAGGAAAAACAGGATTGATTATGCACCATTATGCTTACCACTCTTTTTTTTTCCAAAGAGAGCATTTATACTGAATAAAGGGAAGAAGCTAATTTGATGTCAACAATGGGAACCTATTAGCTGAGTTGGAATATTGAGAATGGAGGCTTGCCAAATTTCTCATGACAAGGTTACCAAAGGTCTGGGGGAAAATGCATCTGGACTTGTGTGATTTTATGCTGAATGCAGAAAGTGAAGGCTTTGGGGAATGACATCAAAGACAGCCATTTCTACTCATAGGGCATATCTAGATGAATAAAAGAAGACAAGGGTATGTAATTCCAAAATCTAAACCAATATCTCAGTTTGACAGGTTTAATAGTAAAGAGTGGAGTGAAAAGCCACCTACATATCCTTGCCAGAGCATATTAAGAAAGTTTTAAAAAGAATATATAAATCTAAGCCATTCTGAGACATTTGTTCATAGTAAGGGTTGCATAGAGTTTAAAATATTTATATACTCCATGATGCATATTAATCATTGTTAACTCAAAGTTAAAATAGAGTGGCAAACTGCTTTGAAATTGTATTCCAGCCAATATGTTCTTTAATTTTTAATGACACAATTTTAAGTGCCATGCCCTTAACTCATTGGCATTCATGTTAATTGGACTAATTATAATGCATTAATTTAGAATTAATGTAGATATTATACATACTTCCATGAGATACTTGGTGCAACTCAATATTAATTTAATATACCATTCAAGTACATGCTATCCATTTCAAGTCATTAGCCATGACGCTACTGCTCTAAAGAACAGGACAAATGCTATCTTAAAAGGTGATTATCTTAGCTACTGACAACCGTTGCTTCTTTCTGACTATTTCTGAAGACCATGCTAAGAATTACTAAACTGCATAGATTGTAATATTAGATATTATTGTAATAATATCTCTCTAAACTACAGAATATTAAATGTACACCCATGAAATAGTTGTAAGTTCTAATGCATTGACTTCAGATTTCAGTGATCTGTGATCATTACTAGACTGAGTTCTAGTAATAGGACACCACTGATCAAATATCAAATAAAACTTTTAACATTATCTCGTGTTACCTAAGTGGAATCTTGGATCCTAACTTTCTGTTAAGGTTTAAGATAAGTGGATCCATTGAAGCAAAGTTGTGCCTTTTCCACGAGTAGAGTTCTTCCACAAGTAGAAGAGAAAAGTATAGATCCCAGCTAGTGATTTCCTGAGGGCTTAGTTTACTCACTTGATTCTGAATCAATAAAGCTTTTTCCATTCATTTGAAAGTCATTAAAAGTAAAAATGTGACTGGAAAGCAGAAATGTGCTATCACTTCTAGACATTTATTGCCCAGAATTGTTTTTATATACAGAGGGCAAAAAATCAATGGTTAGAGACTGGGACAAAGCTGTTTGGTATATACAGTATCTATGAAAAACCAAGTGTTATATAAATAGTTGGTAGGTGTTCTATTTATTTGAATTAGTATTCCAAAGGTACAAAATTTTTGAAAATG
Organism: Erythrolamprus reginae; assembly: GCF_031021105.1. Lineage (NCBI taxonomy): Eukaryota > Metazoa > Chordata > Lepidosauria > Squamata > Dipsadidae > Erythrolamprus > Erythrolamprus reginae. The sequence continues at coordinate 309,427,007 of NC_091951.1, forward strand.
AAATACTAATAGAAAATCATGTGGAATGAAATTATGGATTAAATAAAAGCAAAATTATAGCAATTCACCTTCACTCTTAAATATACGATCCCACCAATTAGTGTTGTTCTGACGGGCTCTCTGGTACACTCCTCCCAAAAATTCACAGGTACAAATTTCAGACACACACACGTTTGAAAATTCAAAACAATGTTCTTTATAATGAAAATTCACTTCTACTAAGCCCTCTTTTGGTATAGTAAAGAGCACTGGTCTCCAAACAAACTGGTAATTTGTACTAGTCCCTTATCAGTTCTGTGATACTTAGCTTGCAGCTGTGAGGCAATTCACAGTCCTTCTTCTTTCACAAAGTGAAACACAATTTGCTCTGGTTTAGTTTCAAAGCGGGGAAAAATCAGCACACAAAAGGTCAAAGTCAGTAAAGCAGTCATGAAACACAATGATCAGATAATCCTCCACTATGGCCAAACCCACAGGCTGCTCTTTATAGCAGCCTCACTAATTACCACAGCCCCACCCAACCACAGGTGGCCTCATTTTCTTTGATAATAATCTCTCAGTTGTTGTTGCCTATGCATCGCTCTCCACATGCGTGGCTGTATCATTAACTCTTGTTCTGAATCCAAGGAGGAGCTAGATAATTGATCTCCTTCTGACCTGTCTGCCACACTCTCCTCCTCCCTGTCACTCATGTCTTCTTGGTCAGAGGAGCCTTCATCAGCAGATTCCACCGGGGGGGGGGGCAAAACAGGCCTGCAGCATGTGGATGTCTCCCCCACATCCACAGTCCTTGGGGCAGGAGCTGGGCCAGAGCTAACCACAACAAGTGTTCAGCTGGTTTTTGAAAGTTATTAGGAATAAAAGGCTCAGGCCACGTGAAACTACAGGCTCAGGCAACGTGAAAAAATTTAAATCAATGTTTTCCTAATTTTGAAATTTTAAGATCTGTGGACTTCAGCTTCCAGAATTCTCCTGCCGGCACAAACAAAGCATAAGCTGTCCAGAGACCTTCTGGAGTTGCGTGGCATATAAATATCACTAACTAACTAACTAACTAACTAACTAACTAACTAACTAACTAACTAACTAACTAACTAACTAACTAACTAATTAACCAACCAACCAACCAACCAACCAACCAACCAACCAACCAAACAAACAAACAAACAAACAAACAAACAAACAAACAAACAAACAAACAAACAAACAAACAAAGGCTGAAACAAATTTTACATTTGATTGACAGAATCAAACCTACTCATTCCTTCTTTTTTACTTATCTTATTCTAGAGTTCCTCATTTGATCAATATTCCTTCATTGTTCAATTTGGAATTATTTAAATCATCTAGTCCGCTACTATCAGAGTCCTGCCTGTATCATCTATCCTCCAAAACTAACAATCAATTAATGCAATTACAGTATACCATTTTTAAAGAAAACTAATACATTCGTTCACTTTAGTATTAAAAGAAAAAATGCTATGTTCAACATCTGTTCCACCATTTAAATGGAATAGAAAATCTGTTTTCTTGAAAATATTCTTTAGTTAGTTATGGTGTTTTCAATTTCCAGGAGACCATATTGTTCATTTCCTGTTGCTAACCATTTTTATATCAGTTGCTCTATATGGATAGCTCAGAATGTTAAAGTACAGGATCATAATCAGAATAGAATTTATATTGTGAATTAACAATAACTGTTAAAATTAACTTTACAATAAAATTTATAATCAGGCAATATATATATATATATATATATATATATATATATATATATATATATATATATATATATATATATATATATATATATATATATACATACACCGTATTTTTCGCTCTATAAGACGCACCTGCTGATAAGACACACCTAGATTTTAGAGGAGGAAAATAGAAAAAAAATATTTTGAGCCAAAAAGGGGAGAGGAAGAGAGGAAGGAGTGAAAGAAGGGAGTGAGGGAGGAAAGAAGGGAGGAAGGAAAAGGAAAGCAAGAAATGGAGGGAGGAAAGGAAGGAAGGAAAGAAAGAAAGGGGGAAGGGACAGGAACAGAGGAAGGAAGCAAGGAAACCTATGAAAGGGGAGAGTAAGAGAGGAAGGACTGAAGGGAGGGAGGGAGGGAAGAAGGTAGGAAGGAGAAAGAAAAGAAGAAATAGAGGAAGGGAAGGTAAAAGAGAGAAAGAAAAAGAGCAAGAAAGAAAGCAAGAAAGAGAGAAAGAAAAAGAGCAAGAAAGAAAGCAAGAAAGAGAGAAAGAAAGAAAATGAAAGAGAAATAAAAATAGAGAGGGGGAATGAAAGAAATGGAAGGAGGGAAGGAAGGAGAGAAAGAAAGAGAAAGAAAGCAAGAGAAAGAAAAAAGAATGAAAGAGCAAGAGAGCAAGAGAGAAAAAGAAAGAAAGAGAGAAAGAAAGAAAGAAAGAAAGGCAACTTCAAAGAAAGGCTCACTGAGCATCTCTCACTCTCTCTCTCTTTCTATCCCTCTTTCTTTCTTTCTCTTCCTTTCTCTCTCTCCTCTTCCTTTATCTCCTCTCTCTCCCTCCCTCTCTCTTTCTCTCCCCCCTCTCTCCCCCTTTCCCTCTCTCTTTCTCTCTCTCTCCCTCTCTTGCTATCTCTCCCCCCTCTCCCTCTCTCTTTCTCTCCCCCCTCTCCCCCCTTTCCCTCTCTCTTTCTCTCTCTCCCTCTCTTGCTATCTCTCCCCCTCTCCCACTCTTTCTCCCTCTCCCTCTCTTTCTCTCTCTCCCCCTCTCTCTTTCTCTCTCTCTCCCCCTCTTTCTCTCTCTTCTTCTCACTTTCTCTCTCTTGTTTTCTTTCTGTCTCTTTTGCTTTCTCTCTCTCTCACTCTTTCTCTCTTGTTTTCTTTCTCACGCTCTTTCTCTCTCTTGTTCTCTCTCTCTTGCTATCTCTTTCTCTCCCCCCCTTTCTCTCACTCTCTCTTTCTCACTTTCTCTCTATCTTGCTGTCTGTTGCTCTCACTCACTCTCGTTCTCTCTTCGTTCTTCTCAGCGGTGACGCGCGCACGCCCTGCCAGCCTCACCTTTGCCGAGAGCACTTTCGCCCCGGGCTCTCAGCAAGGGGGTTGTAGGAGAGGCGGGGCCGGCGGCAAAGGTGATATTCAATGTCGGGGGCGCACGGGCGGTTGTGCGCGCTCCCTATCTCCCTGCTAGCCCACTCGGAATATTCAAAATAAGAAAAGCCTTTGCCGGCGAAGGTTTTTCTTATTTTGAATATTCCGAGTGGGCTAGCAGGGAGATAGGGAGCGCGCGCAACCGCCCGTGCGCCCCCGACATTGAATATCACCTTTGCCGCCGGCCCCGCCTCTCCTACAACCCCCTTGCTGAGAGCCCGGGGCAAAAGTGCTCTCGGCAAAGGTGAGGCGGGCAGGGCGTGCGCGCGTCACCGCTGAGAAGAACGAAGAGAGAGCGAGAGTGAGTGAGAGCAACAGACAACGGCCTCCACTGAGAAAAGCCTTTGCCGGCATTTCCTCTCGGCATCAAGGAGGTGCAGCAGCGGGCAGAGAGAGGGAAGGGGGGGCAGCGGCATCCCTCCTGGCCTTGGCGGGCCGCCCGACCCTCCCCACCTCCTGCAAACGCGGCGGGCGGCGGGGGAAGAGCGAGGAGCCGGTTCCGGTGGGTGCGGGGCTTGGCTGGCTGGCTGGCGGTGCGGAGGGAGACCCTCCTCCGGGAGGGAGGGGGCAAGGCAGCAGCTAGCCAGCCAGCTGGCAGGCTGGCGCTTCCGAGTTCGCAGCCTCCCCCCCTCCCTGCCTGCATCTTCGCTCCATAAGACGGGGCTGATTTTTCATCCTACTTTGGGAGGAGAAAAACTGCGTCTTATGGAGCGAAAAATACGGTGTGTATATATATATATATGAATAAGAATAACAAATAACCCCATACACACACACACACATATATATATATATATGTGTGTGTGTGTGTGTGTGTGTAGATTGTTCTGAGTTCGGGTTTTGCCCCGTGTAAAATTTTGAGTGTCTATGGGACGTTTCGGTGAAATCACATTCACCATCATCAGGCTGAAATTATAAGCTTCGTGCTGCTGTAAATATATATATTGGGTTATTTGTTATTCTTAGATTGTGCTGAATTAATGAGCTAAATTACTTATAAATGTAAATCTCATTGATTTCATCAATTTGCAAAATAAAGAAATTAGGATATATCCCCCTCTCTCTGTAGCTTAACATACAAAGAACATTTTCAAAATCTTAGAAGTCAAACTTTAGAGAAGGATATTTGTAATCTGTCTTAGAGTGAAACCCATTTATTTCCTATGAATGTCATCTAAATCAGCCCCAGTGATCAAAGTTGCACACACTTTTCTAAAATAAACTCCATAAATAAAACCCTATTTCCAGTTGCCATGAATCTATACTTTCTCCATTAATATTCTGACCAACATAGTCTCCTTCTAGTTCAATCCATAAACATTATACATAATTACATTTTCCACAGACTTCATCTAACTTGATTCCCAAGCAAAATAGACAACTTCTGATTCAGATGCAACCAGTGGTCTTTCTTCCATCGTGCTGAAATGCATCCTGAACTAAATCGGGTCAGGAAGCTTACTTAGTATTTAATATATTTAGCCTTTGACAGATGAATTCAGATGATCATAATTTTGCAGTACTTTTAGGCAAGTTGCAAATAGCATATCTGCCTTGCATTCTTAACTTTCCACTCCAGGAACACAATTGCTCATCACTTTTATAATGGGAAGGACTTACTGGAAATATAGTATTTTTAATAGGGATTTATTTATTTATTTATTTATTTATTTATTTATTTATTTATTTATTTATTTATTTATTTATTTATTTATTTATTTATTTATTTATTTATTTATTTATTTATTTATTTATTCATTTATTCATTTATTCATTTATTCATTTATTTATTCATTTATTCATTTATTTATTTATTCATTTATTTATTTATTCAATTTTTATGCCGCCCTCCTCCTTAGACTCAGGGCGGCTTACAACATGTTAGCAATAGCACTTTTTAACAGAGCCAGCATATTGCCCCCACAATCCGGGTCCTCATTTTACCCACCTCGGAAGGATGGAAGGCTGAGTCAACCTTGAGCCGGTGATAAGATTTGAACCGCTGACCTTCAGATGTACAGTCAGCTTCAGTGGCCTGCAGTACAGCACTCTACCTGCTGTGCCACCCCGGCTCTTATATGTATGTCTTTTATATATACATAAACATACATACACATATATCTTCATATAAATACACACAAACACACACACACACACACACACACACACACATATACAGTATGTAATTATGTATATATACTTACAAACAGTAATGGGCAGCCAAATTTTTTACTGCCACACTGTGGGTGTGGCTTATTTTGTGGATGTGGCCTAATAGTCATGTGACTGGGTAGGAGTGGCTTGCCGGTCATGTGACCAGGGGGGAGTGGCTTGAATGATCATCATTTTTCAAACGAACTGTTAAGTCCTCGACTTACAACCTCACCAGTGTTGCTTGCTGGGGTGAAAATTTGCTTTCTGTTTCCCGTGCTGTACTTCCTGGGTCACCCCCCACCTCAGGCTGGGTAGCTAGGCAAACAGATGCTGATCAGCTATTGAGAAAAGATGGGGGAGGAAAAGGACCTCCTGCTGGTGCTGGTCTCCCTGCCGCTTTCCAAGGAGGAGGACGGGAGGGGGTGATTTAAAAATATCGGAAAGCCGAGGGAGAGTTACAAGGTTGTTATTGCCGCAAGATGCGCGGCTCAACTCTCCTTTTTTCCCTGCTGCTGCGTGCTCGTCATTTTCCCCCTTTTTACTCCTTCCTGGCCTCAGGAGGCGGCCGCGTGAGGCTGGAGGGGAGCTGGGCAGGAAAGAGGGAAGCTCATCTGAGGCCAGGAAGGAGGAAAGAGGAAAAAAGTGAGGCGAGCGCATGAGCAGGAAGGAAAAAAAGGAGAGCCGAGACCGGTAATCCAGGAAGTGATTGCCACCAATGAGCTGGAGCTGTGCACGCGGCTTCATTTCCACCGGTGGAACTGTGTTCCACCCTGTCCTGCTTGCTGCCCACCTCTGCTTACAAAGGGTCAGTTTATAAAGCCTTACAAGGTGTGCAGGTTCTCCTAATATCTCCAACATACAACTGAAACTGCCATGTTTACAGCTTCTAGAAGTTGGCCCAAAATGTCCTTTTTGCCGACTCAGCATTTTGCAAACTTTATTTGAGGTCTCCTAGAACTCCGAATCTTTAGTCTTTTGAACTAAACTTTTGCACAGCATAGTTTTATATCATCATGAGCCAAATTTCATCAAAATCTGAGATGGTAAGGTGGGGATGATCTTTAAAATTGGTCCATTTCACACAGAATGACTCAAAGTTAAAGCAATAATATACTCTTCTGTGCAGGCACAACAAACAGCTTTTAAATAAAAATAGCCTTTTTCGCCTTGCTCTCTGTTCATCATTAAGATCTGTGGCAGTATCTATTATAGATTTTTGTTTTAGTAAATAGTGGTTATAAGGTTCCTAGCAGATTTTTTAAAAGAAATAAAAAACTGTATCACTTCATCATTTTTTCCAGCCATGCCAGCCAAGTAGAATTTGTTTTAAAAGAAAAAAGCCATTAGGAGTTGGTTTTGATTCAAGTCATTCTCCACACTGTGAGTGATAACTGACAAATGTTCTATCCTACACGTTGGCAAAAAGAATCAGAGCACCAAATACAAGCTGAATAGACAAGACCTTGCAGACAACTCTCACTCTGTCAAAGACCTTGAATACTCATATCAAATGACCTAAGTGCCAAAGCCCAGTGCAGCAACATCGCCAAAAAGGCTTCAAGCATTGTTAACTTAATCTTACGTAGCTTCTTCTTGGGTAATATCTAACTATTAACCAGAGCATACAAAACATTCACCAGACTAATCCTTGAATGCAGCTCATCTCTCTGGAACCCACATCACATACTGGACATAAATACATTAGAAAGTGTCCAGAGATACTTTACGAGAAGAAACATAGAAACATAGAAGTCTGACGGCAGAAAAAGACCTCATGGTCCATCTAGTCTGCCCTTATACTATTTTCTGTATTTTATCTTAGGATGGATATATGTTTATCCCAGGCATGTTTAAATTCAGTTACTGTGGATTTATCTACCACGTCTGCTGGAAGTTTGTTCCAAGGATCTACTACTCTTTCAGTAAAATAATATTTTCTCATGTTGCTTTTGGTCTTTCCCCCAACTAACTTCAGATTGTGTCCCCTTGTCCTTGTGTTCACTTTCCTATTAAAAACACTTCCCTCCTGGATCTTATTTAACCCTTTAATATATTTAAATGTTTCGATCATGTCCCCCCTTTTCCTTCTGTCCTCCAGACTATACAGATTGAGTTCATTAAAGAACCCTCCACTCCTCTACTCACAACAGAATACTTTATGCAACCAGACTTGAAATCCTGGGCTTAAAAAGTTTAGAAGTATGCTGCATTCAGCATGACTTAAGCATAGCGCATAAAATTATCTGCGACAACATCCTTCCTGTCAACAACTACTTCAGCTTCAACCATAACAATACATGAGCATGCAACAGATACAAACTCAAAATGTACCTCTCCAAACTTCACTGTAGAAATCACAGCATTAGCAACAGAGTGGTTAATGCCTGGTTTCATCACCAAACACCCAAAATGTTACCCTTAGACTGTCTACTGTTGACCACACCCAATTCCTAAGATGTCAGTAAGGGGCGTGCATAAATGCACCAGTGTGCCTGCCGTCCCTGTCCTAATGTTCCCTCTTATCAGTACCCATATAATAGATCTAAACAAAGTTATATCTGTTTTCATAGATTTTCACAGGTACAGGTATGAATGTCTTGGCATATTTGGGTTTCTTCCCATGTAAGTTTCAGAGATTCCTGGCTAAGGTTCAACAAAGTCTCACTTGTCATATTCAGGCTGGTGCTTTTGGCTTTGTGCTAGGGTGAACAAAGCATGATCTCAGCTGCCTTCCCTCTATAAATACTGGTGGGGGTGTGTGGAGTGCTGGCTCAGCTGCTGCAAGCTGTGTTGAAACTTCCTGGTTAGTTGGTGGGGTAACACCTTGAGTAATTGATGCAATTGATGTATGCTGATTAGTTGATATTTGTGGATTATGGGTGATATCCTGAGTAGTTGGAGCCTGCAACTAGTTATCTGTTTAGCAATATATGTCTGTGGTGTAACATCCTGGATTTTGGTTTGGCTGCAAGTTTGAGGTCTGGTCATGTGTTTATGGTGTGTGTAAGTGTGTTTTGTGTGAGTGTCAGAGGAGGGTGCAGCAGTTGGAGGCACTGCTGTGGTTTGGCTTCTGAAGTGGTGGTTGTATTTGGTCTGAAGGGTGGGTTTGGGTTTGGGTCTGCTGAAGGTGATAAATAAATAAATAAATTAGATAGTATTTAGTATTAGATATTAGATCTATGTTTTTCTGTTCATTGGATTTGTTTGGATATTAATGTATGATCTTTTAAACATTTCAATGATGAGTCACTTTATTTATTATTATTTTATTTTATTATTTAGATTTGTATGCCGCCCCTCTCCGAAGACTCGGGGCAGCTCACAACAAGATAGAACAAATCATAAATAATCCAAATAACATTAAAATATTTAAAGATTTAAAAGAACCCCATATACTAACAGACACACACACAAGCATACCATGTATAAATTAAACATGCCCGGGGGAGGTGTTTCAATTCTCCCATGCCTGACGGCAAAGGTGGGTTTTAAGGAGTTTACGGAAGGCAGGAAGAGTAGGGGCAGTTCTAATCTCTGGGGGGAGTTGGTTCCAGAGAGTCGGTGCCGCCACAGAGAAGGCTCCTCCCCTGGGGCCCACCAACCGACATTGTTCAGTTGACGGGACCCGGAGAAGGCCCACTCTGTGGGACCTAATCGGTCGCTGGGATTCGTGCGGCAGGAGGCGGTCTCGGAGATATTCTGGTCCAGTGCCATGAAGGGCTTAAAGGTCATAACCAACACTTTGAATTGTGACCGGAAATTGATCGGCAGCCAATGCAGGCTGCGGAGTGATGGTGAAACATGGGCATACCTAGGTAAGCCCATGACTGCTCTCGCAGCTGCATTCTGCACGAATTATTATTTACCTATTTAGTGTCTCGCTTTTTAATGGCAGAGTTTGCTCTAAACATGTTAGCATTATAGAAATCCAGAAACTAAATGCACTATGCTGTGATTAAGAATTAAAGGAGAAAGGAGGAAGAGAATCAAATGATTGCTAAGGATGCCAAGGTGATCACTTCCTGGATTCCATCTTCCCTCCATTATTCTAGTGGTGTCCTTAGCAACCTGCCAGTATACATGATGTCAAAGCTCCACCCCCGGAATCTCTTTGTGGGATTCCCCAGCTCCTTTTGCTTGCGGCGCCGCAAGCAAAGGGAGATCTTTTCATGTAAAAATATATTTTTTATTTTTACAAGAAAGGACGCCGCAGTGGCGCCGCAAGCAAAGGGAGGTCATTTCACGTAAAAATAAAAAAAAATTACATGAAAGGACCTCCCTTTGCTTGCGGCTCCACTGTGGCATCCTTTTTTGTAAAAATAAAAATAAATAAAAATAAAAAATCCGTAAAAATAAAAAATGATGGGATTCCAGGAGCGGAGCTTTGATGCCACGGACCGTTCGGGTTTGGGTTTGGGTTTGCCGAACCTTGCATGAATTTCGTCCGAACTCGCCGAACCCAAACACCGTTGGGTTCGCTCATCACTAGTTAGGACGCTGTCCATTATGGTTGGGTTGGCAATATATTGGCTGCAGGTGTTGCACAGTGCCACAAGAGGGAGCTAGAGTTTATAGTTTATTTTGCTGAGTCATCCACTCTGTTTCTCTTTGTCTGGCTACTCACTATTATTGACTACCCACTGTATGTAAGCTCTGCAATGTCTCTTCAACTCTACAATCTCTCTGTATTGTAGTTATATATTAGGCTTGATATTTTTGTTTACTGATTATGACAAAGACAAGTGGTAAGAAGGACTTTGTACTTGGTAATATTTGGATTGTTATTCTGACTTATTGACTGTTAGACTGTTTATAGGAATATGTTTATTTCTCTAAGTACGTAAACTTTAATTCAAGTTAGTATAACTGTGTGTGGCTGAATAATTATTCACAACTAATCTCAATCTAAACATTTTTTCGTGTATACAACCTTGATAAACAAGGATTACTCTATTCATGCATTAACATAGTGGTAATTATTTAGGGGTGTGAGATTGACATCAGCAACAGTTTCCCTGAAGAATGTTTGAAATTAATTTAATTTTGTATTGATAATAATCACGTCTCTATAAACTTTGACAACAGAAAAACATATTGGTTGGATAAAGTTGTTTGGAAGGAGATATTTTATACTGCATACTAGTATTTGAAATGTTGCGATGTGAACCGGTGGCAAAGATAAGTGGAACCCACCCCTGCTAGTATGAATGAAAAACACTATTATTTTCATCACACTTAGAGTTTCAATTCTCACTTAGCCTTGGAATTTACTAGATGCTCTGGAAGCCTTTCACCTTCAGCATGTCATTTTAAAATAATTGTTGGGAGGATAAAATGAAAAGGACAATCCAAGCTTGAGCATGTTTGAATTTTCTTTCTTTTTTTAACTGCCTTTCAACTTCAGTGCATCTGAAATGGCAGCAAACATTAGCCATTTTCAAACACATTATATATGGCTGTAGGCAAAAAAATGTCAATAATAAAAAAATATTGTGTGATAATTTGTTTATTCAGTGCTCTCCTGCCTCCTGGCATTTTAGTGTGTGTGTGTGTACATACATACATACATACATACATACATACATACATACATACATACATACATACATACATTGGAAATTGAAGATAAATATTTGTGGAAATATATACAATATATGCATATGTATTTATGTGCAATATTAATTTTCAATTTTTGAAGGGAATAGGACACAAAACAAACAAACTAGGTATTTAAAACCATTTAAAAAAATATTTTATTGATTTTATAATATAAAACACACACACAACATATAACAAGTGCTCAGTGACTGTGCCCACCACCAGACAAACATTCGTACCCCACCACCAATCGGGGGTGTTTCTTGTATAAACCATTTTAACCCAAGAGCAAAATATCTATTTACATATTATAAAATGATTCCAATTTGTTTCTTGTAGCTTGGTCTCGGATTCTACTTGCCATTTATCGTCTTACCTTGTCCCATCGTCCCATCAGTTGTCGCAAGTCAGTTTCATTAACCAAATTCATCCTTGGTATTTAAAACCATTTAGAACATTTAAGAAATCAGGTTTTTGTTAATTAATTGCAGAGCTGTGAAAATCTTTCTCAATAAACAAAAGAATATCCAGCAGCCAACTTTTTATACAAATCCCTTTGTTTATGAGGTTATGATTAAAATAACATATTTCTTAAAACTTTGTTTTAAAAGAAATAGATAACTTTTTTATTTTTAAAATGTATTACGCTGTTGGCTCTTAGCAATCCCCCATTAAAAATGTGTGGTGTATCTAACTATGACCGAAAGGTTCAGAAATGCATGAAAGATCCTTCCCTAGCATTCCAATACATCTCTATAGCTAGTATAACTCTTAGCAACTTTTAGAGAATTTATGAGGAATTGGGTCACCCTAACAGGTGAACACGTTTGAATTCCGCAACCTTTTAGGGCGTTCTGACATACAAATGGACTTTTAATGAATGTCTGGAGTTGCTCCTGAATTGACTCCAAAGCATTAGGTCCCTATCCTAACATGAAGAGGCTTTATACAAAATATCGCAGCCGTTCTAGTTACCTTATATTTTTCATGTTAACTGAAAAAAGACATGAGGAGCAGTTGTCTAGGTGCAACCTTCTGTCTTCAAGCAGATTGAACATTTCATTAGTGCCATTTGCAAGCCATTGTATTCAATGTCTCCTGTGTAATTTCCTCTGCAACATTTTATTAGAGATATAGGGGGGTGGATATTGTAATTAAATGTCTTGCTACTTGACCTCTTCTGTACCAGCTGAATGAAATGTAATTACAATGATTGGAATGTTTTCTTTCAATTATTCCAGAAATATCCATGTAACTTATAACTGACACTTTGTATAAAGGTTATCCATACTTTCAATTTTTATTTTGCCGATGGAAAGAGAGCAGAGTGGCCCTGTAAGAAGTGACAAACAACTGGTTTGATATTTTATGAAACTTAACAAAAATGTGTACCAGTTTGTGAGAAACTCTTGGGCAACTCTTCAATGTGTCCAGTAGCATAAATGACTTTCTACTAATAGATTGTTTCCAGAAAATTTTATCCTCTTTTATTAGGTAAGCAAGATTCAGGTCGTAAGCATTAGGAAATATTTTCTGTCAATGTGTGTTAAAGTATTGCATTCAAATTGGCAAGATTGTGGTCTAAATTGACTCTCAATCATGGAGATTAATCAGTAACTTCACATCAGCAACTCGGTCTATTTCATAGGTTTGTTTATTGGATATTTATGAAGGAAGAAACCATATCATCATATCCTCATATTCTGATACTGGTAGAGCAAGCTACTATAAATAAACAAGGAGCAAACTTGACCATGTAGCAGAATGGTCAAACAACTGGCAACTTCAAATCTCAACAAACAAATGCTCTGTCTTAAACATTGGTAAAAAAGAATCAGAATACAAAATAAAAACTTGGAGGAAATTAACTTGTAGATGACCACCCCGTTCTGTCAAAGACCTTGGAGTACTCATATCCAATGATCTAAGGGCTAGAGCCCACTGTAACAACATTGCCAAAAAAAGCACTAAGAGTTGTTAATCTAATCTTACGTAGCTTCTTCTCCGGCAATATTACATTGCTAACCAGAGCTTACAAAACATTTGTTAGACCAATTCTTGAATACAACTCACTTGTCTGGAAACCACATTGCATATCAGACATTGATACAATCGAGAGACTCGAGAAGTATTTCACAAGAAGAGTCCTTCACTGCTCCACTCGCAACAAAATAACTTGAAATACTAAGATTAGACAATTTACAACTACGTCGCCTCTGATCTGATCTAAATATAATTCATAAAATCATATACCAAAATGTCCTTCCTATTAATGACTACTTCACCTTCAACCCCATCAATACACGAGCATGTAATAAATTCAAGCTAAATGTAAACTGATCCTGACTCTGTGATTTCTTCCCCAAACCCTAAAAACTTTAACCTTAGATTGTCTACAGTCGACCTCTCCCTGTTTCTAAGAGATCTGTAAGGGGGTTGCATATACATATCTCTGTGCCTACCATTCCTGTGCTACTGTCCTTTTGTCCTCTTTTATTGTTACTTTTTACTTGTTATGTTTATACAACTACTACTATCCTATATGTGTTTGACATGAAAAATCTACAAGCAAATAATGAAGCTCAAAGAGCACCAAGGACTCCGAAGTTTTATATTTAGTTTAAATCTGAATTAACCTTTGCAGAAGTATGAAAACCAAACATTTAGAAGCTAAGACACTTTCCAAATACTTTTTATTGACTGATAAAAATAAATGCATCCCCCCCCTCGAAATAATGTTATATACTGGGAAGCCTATATGAATTCTCTCGCAAATATTACCCTGTTTTCCTGAAAATTAGACCCTGTCTTATATTTTTTTGGAACCCCAAAGCAAGTGCTAGGCCTTATTGCCATGCACTCAAAATCCTGATTGGCCTTATTATCAGAGGATGTCTTATTTGGGGGGAAACAGGGTAGAAGAGAAAAGAAAAAATGTCTTCTTATATATGTCTCTATTAAAAATTAATTGAGAAGGTAAATGTAAGTAGATAATGCATCTTGTACAATTCCGTGGAAAACATTTATTATTTATTAAATTGATTGAATGACCATCTTATTATAGGGTAAAAGTGGCAGAATAGAGTGGCTTACAACTTCTTCCAACATTCCCTAAACTATTTATTGCTGTTGGGATTACCAGCGTGTACAGTATTTTGCTTTGGGCTGTAAAATGGTTGCTCTTGATTTTGAAGATTGTTCTGACCTGGAGGTTCAAAAGGTTACAGAAAATTTAATGGAATTCAATTTAATAGAGAAAACACTCCTCATATTTAACAGTAACTCTAACACCCACCTGAATAGCTAAGAGAAAGGCCAAGAAAGGATCCTTAGAAAGATAATCCTAAAATGTGTGTCATAAATGTCAGTGATGGGAAAAGGGGTGGGTTCTATCGGTGTGGTCCAGAGTGCCTCATTGATAGGAACCCACTAATGATGCAATTTTTGGCATTTTTTTCTGGCGTCTCTGTGTCAGAAGAAGCTCCCCCACCCTCGCTTATCTTAATGCTGACCTTTATTCATCCGAAGCACAACTGAGAAACTTCTTCTCAGCAGACGCTGGGGAAAAAATCGCCCAAAATTGTGTCATCAGTGGGTTCCTACCAATGTGGTTCTTTGGACAGCACCAGTAGGAACCCACCACTGGATGGGACAAACCCATATATACATCAATTAGAATGCTCGGCTGCATAGCTAGAGGTGTAACAAGCAGGAAGAGGGAGATTGTGATCCCGCTGTATAGAGCGCTGGTGAGACCACATTTGGAATACTGTGTTCAGTTCTGGAGACCTCACCTACAAAAAGATATTGACAAAATTGAATGGGTCCAAAGACGGGCTACAAAAATGGTGGAAGGTCTTAAGCATAAAAACTTATGAGGAAACACTTAATGAACTCAATCTGTAGAGTCCGGAGGACAAAAGGGAAAGGGGGACATGATAGAAACATTTAAATATGTTAAAGGGTTAAATAAGGTTCAGGAGGGAAGTGTTTTTAATAGGAAAGTGAACACAAGAACAAGGGGGCACAATCAGAGGTTAGTTGGGGGAAAGATCAGAAGCAATGTGAGAAAATATTATTTTACTTAAAGAGTAGTAGATGCTTGGAACAAACTTCCAGCAGACCTGGTTGGTAAATCCACAGTAACTGAATTTAAACATGCTTGGGATAAACATATATCCATTCTAAGATAAAATACAAGAAATAGTATAAGGGCAGACTAGATAGATCATGAGGTCTTTTTCTGCCGTCAATCTTCTATGTTTCTATGTTTCTAATTCCCTTTGGAGAGGACTACACTTTTATTACAGGAGATAGACTTGTTTAAATTGGAAATTAAATTCTACTTATCTTTTACTATTTACCATAAGATTACTTATTCTGATCTGTTATTATATGGACTATGCTAATCCTCTAAACTCTATCATATACTCTTTTAAAGCTTTGTACTACCTATTTCTGTTTTCTTCTTCTTCTGTTTCTATCTGTTTAAGTATTTCCAATAGTTATCCATTTAAGAGTCATCAATATTCTTTCTTTAATCTTGATTTATGAACTTTGTGCTGTATTCTATTGTGACTTTGCCTTAATAATATTTATTTTGATCCTAATTACTGGTACCATATGCTACCTTTCCCTGGAAATCTTTCTGCTGGACCTAGCCCCTGCCATCTATTGGTTGGTTGGGTCACTGTGGTGGGACCTCTGCTGGTATTCCTGTCATCACCACTAGAACTATGCTTTAGGTCCTGAAAGGCAATTTCGATTTTTAATTCTATTTGGCTGTTTTCTACTATGGCTAGGGTTCATTGACCACAACCCAGGCTGCCACTTCTAGATCTTTACTTGGGCATTACATCACTTACCTGGATTTCTCCTTCCTTCTCTGTCACTCACTCAAGCCAACTCCTTTCGGTCCACCTTGAAGCCATTTCTTTATTTGTGCTGCCTTCACTTTTCAAAATGGACCAACGTTGATTCCAATGTACTCAAAGTTGCCTCTGAGCCACCTTGGACCAACCTATGTAAGACTATGCTGCAAAGTTACTTACTTCCTGCTGCAAGATCTACCTTCTACCTACAAAGTTTACGGGGACATCTGCAGAGTATCTGGCACTAAAGAACCCTTTATTTTCCTGTTATTGATAAAGTAAATACTTGTCATTTCCAAATTATCTTTTTCTCAAACTTCATCCCTTATATTATCAGTATTCACTCGACCGACACATAAATTACCTATCTTCATTTATTTTATTTATCTTCATAAATAAAATTCACCTTACATTCTGCATTTGTTCATACTTTCTAACAGATTTATGTTTATGTGTTCATTTCTACGCATATGACATTCAACTTCATTACGCAAGATCTGACCACTTTTACTCACCTCTATTACATGTTTTCCCCTGTGCTACTATTTTTCAGATATAGGCAGCACAAATAAAGTGAGAAAGAGGCAGGTTCTGCAAAAAATAAAAATAAAAATAGTAATAATAAAAAATGTGCACTGCCTGAAGTCCTAACCCTAACGTTTTATGAACCTTATCTGCAATAGACCTGCCAAACAGGAAACATAATATAAATTTCATTTATAACTTCTATAGTTTGAATAGGAAATACAAAGGAGCTAGGAAATGAGTATTGCCTGAAAGAGGTTTAGCCTTTCATTTTGCTCTGTTTTTTATATCACCATTCTTTCAAATCCCATGATTTTCACTGAAAACAAGTATTTTTGTACCAAAGTGTTTATCTCCTATTTTTGTCATTTATTTTACTTTGCCAAAGGTCAGTTTGTTTTTCTATGTGTTATAATTGGTTTGGTAATTTAAAGCTATAGCTGAAAATGGAAAGTATGTTTAATTTATTTTAAGTGATGGTTATTTAATTTTGTTTCTATCAGGTTTGCATTCTTGGTAACTAAACTGTGGTTTAAATGTTAAATAATTCACATTGTTTTTGGAACCCAGCTTCGTGGCTCAAGAATAAACCATAAAATGTTTATTGTGCAATTATTATAAAGGGAATTTTGAAGCAGCAGGTGTTGCTTTCATGTTGGTTAGTACTGCCTCCATCTGCTAAGGGGATATTTTTACTCCCAGTTCTCATCTGCGATAGTTTGCCAGCCTTGCTTTCTGATTTTCTCAGTCACTGATTCACATCCTTGACATTAATTTTGTACATGGGTTATCCGATTGCAAGACAATAAAGCTTAATCTTTTCATTAGTGAAACTGATAATGATTGGGAAGAGACAGTTTTAAAATGATGATGGCAGTTACATAGCATTTGAATGATATGGACCCCATATTTTCTTTTTTTTTAAAGAATCCATGCAGGTGTGAAGTTCTATGTTAGGAATCTAGATTGATATGACATTAACTTGTAGGATGTAACCTAATTCTGAAATTATAATAGCAGTAGTTGGTGTTATATTATAATGGAGAAACTATCAATAAAGTATTTTCTCTTCATGGTATACTTATTGTTTTTACAACAATCACATAAGGATGTAATGCCTGTTTTCTGTGTTGCAAGCCATAGAACATTTTTAATAGCTATAAAGGAAATCATGGATCCACTTTTCATTGTTTGATCCAATAATACATGTTGTGATTCAGCCTGAGGCTCCTCAGGGACCGGCTGCATCTCTGCTGGATCCATGCCCGGAGGAGGAGGACAGTGAACAGGAGGGGGAGGACCAGGCAGACGGGGGAGAGGAAAGTCAGGAAGAGGAGGAGGGAGAGCAGCCTGAGAGCCCCGGGGGGGGGGGGTGCTCTCCCCAGCTAGTAGCCTGGACTCATTGGATGAAGGAGCACAGGCTATAATTGACATTAGACAGCACCGTGCAGCTCAGAGACGGGATCAATTAGAAAGGTATTTGCATCACTGAATTGGCAACAGCTGGGTTTGGGTGTGGTTCTCCTCAGCAGGGTTTAAAAGGCAGGCCCGCCCTTGCAGCCTTGTGGAGCGTTATCAACTGGAAGTTCTGTGACCCTGCTTTGCTTCTCGGCGTCTCTGATCTTGGCTTGTGGCCTAGAAGTCTGGAAGACTTGGGGGAGGTGTGGGTTTGTTATCTCCAGGGTTGTTTTTGACAGCAAGAATCCTGTTTTATTTTATGGCCTTTGTGAAACCTCTGTGAAGTTCCAGCGTGTTCCTGTCTGTAAGAACAGTTTCTGTTACCTGTGTTTGCTTTGAATTATATAAACTGCCTTTGCTTTTTACCAGTGTGTCTGGATTCTCTTTTTGGTTTGGTGTTGGCTTCTGGAGGGACCCAGACAGAACAATACAGAAATAAAGTTATGCTGAATCAGTACCAAGAGCAAGCTTATCCAATACCTGCCAACAAAATAAAACAACCTGAGAAAATTTGTTTTAGGTACTGTTTAAAAATAGATGAAGATAGTGGGTACATCTTGTTAGTTCTTCACAAAAAAACCATGAACTGGCCCTCTTAAGAACACTTGCTGAGAATATCCTTTGTTGGTCTTACTAAAATTACTGAGATGACATCATGACTCTCACTCCCAGATTTCTAATACTGTACTATCTTCTCAGAACTACATGAGATTGCAAAGTGGTAGTAGTAATTTGAGAATCAAAGTTTATCTGGATTAAAACTAGCCTAAGATAAAGTCTGTGTTCTTATAATGCAAGATTTTGAGTCAAAGATACCTCGACTCAGGTGAATTATTTTGTAGGAATAATAAATGTAGTTATATTTTATTTTAATTAATTGCCTATTTTATGAATCAACCTCATCCACCATCAATTATGATGTTACTTTGGAATAACTTAAAGCAGCAATGGATAGACTTTGAATTAATACCCATTTTTATTTTTGTTCTTTTTAGGGGCATAATTTTTTGACAGTTCCTTGGGGTCTCATTTAAAACTCTTCAACTACAGTTTTTAAGTATTTTCTATCTCCCAGAAATTATGCCATTAGTTTTCAATAATGGGAGTTAAAGAAATCTCTTGAAGAAATTTGGTGGTGGTGGGGCTTTTATAACTCTAAGGCAGTGATGGCGAACCTTTTTTTCCTAAGACGACAAAAGAGCGTGCGTGTGCACTATTGCACATGCGTGAGTGCCCACACCCATAATTCAATATCTGGGAAGGGCAAAAACTCCTTCCCCTGCCCTCTAGAAGCTGGAAACAGACTTTTCCCAACTTCTGATGGGCCCAGCAGGCTCGTGTTTTGCCCTTCCCAGGCTCCAAAAGGCTGCCAGTTCACACAAATTCCTGAAAATATACCATGTACTGTTCCTAGTCAATGATGCATAGCATATTTTCAGAAAATATATGTAGATATATATGCAAATGAACTTATTTGCAGAAATATTAAAATGCTATATTGTATAACCAATCATAACTGGTATAAATACTCTAATTCATCATTAGATTGTTAGAATGATTAGAATACTGTGGGCAGAGGAGGAGGAAGGTAATAAACAGAATACTGCCACATTATGAAGGCAATTTCAGCTATGTCATAAAATGAGAAGGCGGGAATGGCATTATTCAATTGAGTGGATCTGAAAGTCAGTATGAAAGGCCACCAAAATGACCATGAACAATAACTGAATCTTGTTTGGGAAGTTTAGCAAGGAATAAACGCACTCCAAGAAATTATGGATCAAACATCCAAAGTTATTTAGCAACATTTCAGTAAATCAGTGTTTTCTGATTGTTTGTGTCCTCATTGATAATCATTTGTAAAGCTCACACTTTTTGTGAGAAGGCCCCAATTCTAAGTAAAAAATATGAGAGTGACAGCACAGTAGGGCTTCTCCTGCTATTTATCTGAAGTTGGCTTTAACTAAGATGAAAATATAATGTGTTGTGGTTCAGCCTGAGGCAGATCAAGGACCAGCTGCGTCTCTGCTGGCTCCATGCCCGGAGGAGGATGACAGCGAAGAGGAGGGGGCTGGGCAGTCGGACGGGGGAGAGTACAGTCGGGAATGTGACAAGGAAGAACAGCATGGGAGCCCCGGGGAGGGGCTCTCCCCAGCCAGTAGCTTGGAGTCTTTGGAGTCATTAGGTGACGAAGCACAAGCTGTCATTGACATGCGACAGAGACGTTTAGATCAAAGGAAGGATAAATTGAAGAAATATTATCAGCATTGAATAAGGAACACCAGGGCTTGGGTGTGGTCCTCATTAGCAAGGAAGGGTTTATAAGGCAGGCAAGCTCTTGAAGCCATGTGGAGTGTTATCAGTTTGGAGTTGCTGTAACCTGCATTGTTTCTCGGCGTCTCTGTTCCTGGCTTGTGGCCCAGCAGTCCCGAAGACCCGTGGGAGGTGTATGTCTGTTATCTACAGCCTTGTCTTGGCAGCAAGAATCCTATATTGATGCATGGACAATTGCTTTCGTGTATATATTTGGAGTTCCAGTGTTTTCCTGCTTTGTAAGGACATTTTCTGTTAGCTTCGTTTCTCTTGAACATTATAAAACTGTATTTGAATTTTACCGGTGTGTCTGGCTTTTTTTTTTACCGGTGTGTCAATCTTTTTGGGTTGGTCATAGCTTCCAGAGTGACCCAGACAGAACAATAATGGAACCGTCTTGAGTGATGTAATGAAGGCAAAAACAAAAGCAAAGAGATCCCTGCAGTAAATCAACCTGCATGATATAAAAGCAAAACACATTTAACTCAACTGAATTAGCAAGTTGAGTTTGAAAGCATTTCATTCTGCGTGCTGGCACAAACAACTGCCATGCTTTCCCATCAAGACTAATCTTTTAAAGTTAACTAATGTTCATCCAGCTATTATAAATGCTACAGTTGAAAACAATACTGTGGATTCCTTTCAGCTATGAAAGTAAAGATAAATGGTGTCAAGTGAGGTGTGAGACACGTGGAGAAGAGAAGGAAAAAACTGATTTTAGCTTTGAGGAGTGTTATAATTGAAGAGACAACAGTACCTAGGATAACATTGTCAGTTGTTCTAATTTTGCCATAGCTGTGTAGCCAACTGCTTTTAACTACACTATTAAAAGGAATCCATAGGCAATCTTTTATGTCAGGAGGTGTAAAAAAAATATTTTGCTAGCTTTCTCACAGGGGGTATTAAAACAATGTTTTATTCATACATTAGGGTTGAAAGAGCAAAGATACATACAGCACTTACAGAGGCCTTGTATTATTTGCTCAGAAATATCTCAACTGGAAACTAATATAACTGGAATGGTAAGGAAAGCTGAAAAATTGTTTCATGCTGTAGCTGACATGTTTTCTTCCCAACACATTTTATATAATCACTTAACATCAGTGATGGGCAGCCAAAATTTTGGCTGCCACACTGTGGGTGTGGCTTTTTGGGTGTGGATTGATGGTCATGTGACTGGATAGGAGTGGATTGCTAGCCATGTGGCCAGGTGGGAGTGGCTTGAACAATCATCATCGTTCAAGTGAATTGTTAAGTCCTCCACTTACAATTTCAACAGTGTTGCTTTCTGGGGTGACAATTTGCTTTGCGTTTCCCGTGCTCTCCTGGGTTGCCCCCTGCCTTCGGCTGGGTAGCTAGGTGAATGAGTGCCGATCAACTGTGTTCCACCCCATCCTGCCTGCTGCCCACCCCTGCTTAACTTCTTAAACCTAGATGGGAGAAACAGATTAATTCCCCTTGAACCTCAGGTTCACTTTCTTTTCTTAAAAAAATAGAAACATATAAGATTGATGGCAGAAGAAGACCTCATGGTCCATCTAGTCTGCCCTTTACTATTTCCTGGTTTTTATCTTAGGATGGATATATGTTTATCCCAGGAATGTTTAAATTCAGTTACTGTGGATTTACCAACCATGTCTGCTGGAAGTTTGTTCCAAGCATCTACAACTCTTTCAGTAAAATAATATTTTCTCACATTGCTTCTGATCTTTCCCCCAACTAACCTCAGATTGTGCCCCCTTGTTCTTGTGTTCACTTTTCTATTAAAAACACTTCCCTCCTGAACCTTATTTAAACATTTAATGTATTTAAGTGTTTCAATCATGTCCTTCCTTTGCCTTCTCTCCTCCAGACTATACAGATTGAATTCATTAAGTCTTTCCTGATAAATTTTATGCTTCTTTCAATCTTCAAACTGTCTTCTAAAAAATCTGTGGTGGTTGACCTTTGAAAGTCTCCTGTGAACTCAGGTTTGATTCATCCATGTTGACAAAGTGTATCTATCCAGAACTGTGATTTCTCCCAGCAGCTCAACAGAGATTGAATGCTTCATTTTCCCAAGCAGAGTATGATTTTAAGGTATACCTCTGCTCTGATTGATTAAAGATTAGAGTGCTGTCCCTGGGGATTCCTTTATTAGTTGACAGACTCCAGAATCTCTTTCGTGCAGGATGACCTGCAGTATGCAAAAGTGGCTGTATTTTGTTCACCTTGAGACAATTAAAAATGAACACTTTACGACCAGTATAATAATTGAGAATAATTGTAGCTCAGGGTTGAAATGAGGGGTCCTTGGTGCTCTGAGCACTGATAATGTTACGTAGCATGTAAGAAAACAAGCAAGCCCAGAAAGCATCAAGAACTCATAATACTTGAGTGCCTGGCTCCAATTCCCATTTGTCATCATACTTTTCATTGAAGACCTATTGCCCAATTTGCTCAAATAATATCCTTTAGTCAGGCTTCAGAGCAGGGGTGAAATTCAACAGGGTCGGATAGGTTCTGGAAAACCAATAGTGGAAATTTTGAGTAGTTCATAGAATCAGCAAATGCCACAGCTGGCTGGCCCTAGAGTGGGGTGGAAATGGAGATTTTGCAGTATCCTTCCCCTACCATGCCCACCAAGGCACGCCCACAGAACTGGTAGGGAAAAATTTAGAATTTCACCCCTGCTTCAGAGTTCTATAACATCTATAGAGTTGATTCAAACTGTGCAGAATGTTTACATTGCTGGGAAGTTTTCTTCCTTCTCTTTAGAAATGAACCAATACTAATGGGTTTGGATTTCCTTCTTTTTATTTTATTTATTTTATTTTATTTATTTATTTTGTCCAATACACAATACATATTGAAGAGGATAGACATGAAGTATTACAGTGTTCCCTCGATTTTCGCGGGTTCGAACTTCGCGGATAGCCTACACCACGGTTTTTCAAAAAATATTAATTAAAAAATACTTCACGGGTTTTTTTCTATACCACATTTTTTTCCGCCCGATGACATCATACGTCATCACCAAACTAATAATTTTTGCAAATAAATAACAAAAAAATTAATTATTGTTAATTAATAATTATGTTTATAAATATCAGGATCACTAAGTGTCTTATTCAATGGTGAGTACCAGTAATAATGGTGAGTAAAGGGTTGTTAAGGGAATGGGAAATGGTAATTTAGGGACTTAAAGTGTTAAGGGATGGCTTGTGATACTGTTCATAGCCAAAACTGGTGTATTTACTTCTGCATCTCTACTTCGCGGAAATTCGACTTTCGCGGGCGGTCTCGGAACGTATCCCCCGCGAAAATCGAGGGAACACTGTATATATAAAGAAAAGATATAAAAGTAGAGGAGAAGATATATGAAAGGAAGAAAAGATATATGATATATGAGATAAGGAGAGACAATTGGACAGGGGACAAAAGGCAGGCTAGTGCACTTATGTACGAACCTGGAGAGGTCAATCTTGGATAGTCTAAGGGAGAAATGTTGGGGGTTAGGGGTTGACACTACTGAGTCCAGTAATGGCAGCGCCGGACTTACCCGGCGGCAGGCTTTGCTGGAGGGACCGGGAGACACGGTCCCTCATGGCGGCCGCCATTTTGGATCCCGGGCGAGGTCTCGCGATGCGAGACTTCGCTCGGGAGGTCAGGCCTGATTGGCCAGGCTTCTGATTGGTCCGGGCGGGGCCTGCTTGCCCTATATAAGGGCGAGCAGGCCCGGGGCTCCCCCTTTTCGCCCGGACTGCAGAGGCCACGAGCAGACACTTGCGTTTGCTCGCGGCGGCCATTTTAAGTGCGGCCTCGTGTGCGGCCGCCATTTTGTGGCCGAGTCGGGCAAGAAGGCTTCTTTGGACGGCGAGGGGCTTCTTTGGGCTGCAGAGAAGCTCAGAGAGTAGCGGAGCCAGCATCGGCTGGTCTCCGCTCCGGTTTGGAGCCTTAGTCTTCCCGGTGGTCGGGGGTCTTGGGGGGCTTTCCCTTGGGCAGCAGGGGTACCTGGGAGGGTGCGGCCCTGCCTATAAAGGGCCTAGGAGCCAAGCGGTGGGCAGTGAGGCCTTGCTGCCACCGCTGGTGGGGGGGGAGGTTCGCCCCTTGTGGTTGCATTGGTGAGGCCTGCTGCATAGGACAGGCCTTGCCTTGGGGGTGCAGGCCTTGGGGGGTGCCCTCTTCCTGTTGTTGCTATTTCTTCTGGTTGACATAGAATATCTTACATAAGCACATGGCCCCTAAAAAGCGGCAAGCTCCGGCCCTCCCGGCCCAACCAGTGGTGCGGCCTAGGAGGGCTACCAGGCCGTCTGCCCGGGCTCGGGCTGCGGCAGAGGGGCCCCCGGGGGTGGTCCCGGTGGTGGTGGGGGGTGGGTTTTATGCCCACGGTCCCTCAACCTGAGGTTTCCCCTTCTCTTTCTTGGGCCAGGGTCCTGGAGCGGCTCGATAAACTGGAGCGGTGGCGGTCGGGTGCTGGCCCGGAGGGGCTTCCCACGACTGCTGCCGCAGCCTGGGGCGCCGACTCCGAAGAGGAGCCGGCCCAGGAGGGGCAGGTTGCCCACACCACGCAGCTGGCACACACTGTGCAGACGGCCCCGGTGGGGCAGATGGCCCAGTCGGGGCAGTGGTCATCGTTGCAGGGCCCAACAAGGATGGGTCCCCCGTGGATGGCTTCTACCCCTTACGGGGCAGGTGAGGTCGCACCACACGTAGGCACTTCACCGCTCCTTCCCGTGCAGGGTCCCGGGTTCATCCCGCCCGCATTGGGGAGTGGCAACAGCTTCATGGGGGCTGCTGCGGGCACCTGTGGACAGGTCTGGTCCCCGCCGGCCCCGCCAGTAGGGGGCCCAGGGGTATCTTTCCCACCTGGGGTGGGGGTGGGGGGTTGGATCCCTCCTCAGTCGGCCATTATGCCACCGCCCCCTTTTGTGTATCCACCGGGGCTTGGGGTGCTGGGATCGGGGGCCACCACGGTGTGGGACCCGTTCGCCAGCATCAAGCCTGGGGCCATCCCTTGTGGGTTGCCCGCGACGCCTTTAGGTTACCATCTTCACCCGTCGGTGAAGGAGGCAATATGGCGGGGGGAGTATGTCGACCTTTTCTCCATTTTAAACAGGGAGGTCCCTAAACAGGACAAGGAGGTGGTACCTGGGGAGAAGGTTAAGAAAACAAAGGTCACAAAGTGTTTCAGCTCTTGGCTGTATGCTTTTCTGACCTTTGCGTCGGTTGTAATTCAGAGGCAGCCGGGTAGGGCCGCTGCCTTGCTGAAATATATCGACCTCATTGCGAGGGCCCACTTTGAATATGGGGGAACAATATGGAGGCATTACGATAAGGGGTTCAGGATGCGTATTGTCCATGACCCCTACTTGCCCTGGGATATGGTGGTTCCGGACCTTTGGTTCCAGGCCACGCATATGTCGGGGAAGGAGGGCTGCGATAGGACCGACAGCGGTCACTTTATGGAAGAGGAGCCCGTGACGCCCGCGCCGGCCAAGGCCGTGGCGGGCGTCGTCGGGAAAGGGGCCTCTTTGGTGTGCCACGAGTTCGCTGCAAAGGGGGCATGTTTTCGTCCCATTTGCAGGTTTCGTCACGCCTGCGGGAGTTGTGGGGGGAACCATTCCGCAGCCGTGTGCCCCCGCCCCAAGAAGGGGGCTGAAAAGAAGGGCGGGGGTCCCCCAAAGCCTCCCCCACCTGTTGGGGGAAAAGGGGCCCAGCCCAATTAATTTGCGAGTGCTTGAGGGTTGGTTGGGTGACTACCACCCTCGCCCGAGAGCGGACGCTCTCTGGCTAGGCTTCTCAGAGGGGTTTCAGATCCCTTACATGGGTGTTAGGAGGGCCTTCATGTCTGACAACCTTAGGTCGGTTGTGGGTCATGAAGACATTGTTAGGGAGAAGATTCGGAAGGAGGTGGCCGAGGGCAGGGTCCTTGGGCCCTTCCCGGAGCCGCCCTTCCCGAATCTTCGTGTGTCTCCTTTGGGTGTGGTCCCCAAAAAGGCGAGTGGTGAATTTAGGTTGATTCACCATTTGTCTTTTCCCAAGGGGGAGTCAGTGAATGATTTCATTCCTGACGAGCTTTGTTCAGTCCGGTATGCATCCTTTGATGCTGCCGTGACTATGGTTAGGAAGTGTGGGGTGGGAGCCCTTATGGGTAAATGCGACATTAAGTTGGCATTCCGGCTCCTCCCCATTCACCCAGATGACTTTGCACTGTTGGGCTTCCATTTCGAGGGGGGCTATTATGTAGACAGGGCCTTGCCTATGGGTTTCTCTGTCTCGTGCTCTCTTTTTGAGAATTTTAGCACCTTTTTGGAGTGGGCGCTCAGGAGGCAAAGTGGTCGGGGTACTGTCGTTCACTACCTTGATGATTTCTTGTTGGCGGGGCCTGCGCATTCGGAGCAATGCTTTGCTCTAATGCGGGACTTCGAAGCCCTTTGTGCTCAATTAGGAGTGCCTTTAGCCTCTGAGAAGACCGAAGGCCCCGCCACCAGGATTACCTTTCTGGGTATTGAATTGGACTCGATGGCGCAATCTTCCAGATTGCCCCTAGAGAAGTTGCTCAAGATTAAAAGGAAGCTTGATGAGGTGCTGGGCTGCCGGAAGGTTACCCTACGGCAGCTTCAGGAATTGGCAGGCATTCTTAATTTTGCCTGTCGGGTAGTTGTTCCTGGAAGGGCTTTTTCCAGGAGGTTGTATGATGCGATGAAGGGGCTCCGCTTGCCCCATCATCGTACCCGCCTCAGCGCAGGGGTCAGGGCTGACCTTGGCGTGTGGCGGGATTTCTTGGTTAGGTTTAATGGTTTGTCTTTTTGGCGGCACGAGCTTCTTTTGGAAGCTGAGTTGCAGCTCTGCTCCGATGCCGCGGGGACTTGTGGTTTCGGGGTAGTGTTAGGTGACCAGTGGTGCTGGTCGGCATGGCCTCTGGAATGGAGTGCCTCTTCGTTGGTTAAGGACCTGACGTTTTTGGAGCTCTTCCCCTTAATAGTGGCCTTAGAGCTTTGGGGGGAGCAGTTTAGGGACAAGACAGTGCACTTTTGGTGTGACAACCTAGCGGTTGTCCATGTGGTGAATGCCCTGTCCTCCAAGAGCGACAGGGTCATGCGGCTTGTCCGCCATTTTGTGCACAGGTCCTTGTCTCTAAACGCATTGTTTTTGGCTAAGCATGTCCCCGGGTTGGATAACGGGGTCGCTGATGCCTTGTCCCGTGGTCAGTTGTCCAGGTTTCGGACCCTGGCCTCGTGGGCCCGAGAGTTGCCAGAAGCGTTCCCCAGCCACCTCTGGAGTCTGGAGGGGATCCAGAGTGGTGGAGAGACGAGGCATCCTGGGCAATCTCCTTGTCTGTAGCACCCGGCACCCTCAGGGCATACCAGCGTGCAGGTAAGGAGTTTGGGGAGTTCAGGCAGGGCAGGGGTTACCAGCTTAGTTGGCCTGTCCCTGTAGAGCACTTGGCCGAGTTTTGCGTCCAGCTTAGGCAGCGTGGCCTGTCAGTTAGGACGATCCGGTCCCGGTTAACCGGCCTCGCCTTTCTGTCCAAGGCGGGGGGGTTTGCAGATTTTTCGGGTGACTTTCGCATCCGGAAGATGCTGGAAGGCTGGCTAAGGGAGCAAGCTGGGGCCCCTGGTGACACTCGTCAGGCTCTGACGGTGGAGCAGCTGTCTTTAATCAACGGGGTTTTTGGCAGTCTGTGTTCCTCATTGTACGAGGCCCGTCTTTTTAGGGCAGCGACTTGTGTCATGTTTTTTGGGGCCCTCAGGGTCAGCGAGGCCATGGCTTCGTCTCAGGCTGACAATTCGCTCCGAGCCTTCCAGTACGCTGATCTGGCCTTTAGACAAGGGGGGGTGTCCCTTGTAGTAAGGCGGTCTAAGACAGATCAGCTACGCAGAGGGGTTACCATCCAACTTAGTGCGGCCACCGACCAGTCGGTGTGTCCGGTGGCCGCCCTACAGCTTTATTGTGGTCTGCGGGGGTCAGGTCAGGGGTACCTGTTTAGGCATTGGGACGGTACCCCTCTGACCCGTTTCCAATTTTGGGCGTTAGTATCCAGGGCAATGGCCCAGGTGGGCATGGATCCCGCCGGTTATGGAACGCATTCGTTCCGTATCGGCGCCGCCACTAGCGCGGCACTTTCTGGTTTCCCGGCCCATCGGATTCGGGAGATCGGCCGCTGGTGGTCAGCGGCATATTTGGGTTATGTTAGGCCCGCTGAGGATCCTAGGCAGGGCTTAGGCTAGGTAACCTCTCTGTGTGTGTGTCCTCTTGCAGGTCCCCAGGCTGACATGAAACCGACGGCGCTGCTGTGTGGCCACAGCATGATTTTTTGGGCCGGCCGCTCGGCAGCCAGGAGCGCCATCGGGACCCAGCTGTCCCTGGGGCAGTGGGTCAGGGTTGCCTGGATGGGCTGGAGAGGTATGCAGTGGGAGGGTCTCCTACCGGCGTTGCTGGGCTGTCAGCATTCTGTGGCTGCGCCCAGCAGCATGGGGGGCGGCTCCTGGAGTCGTGCCCAGGTGGGTTTGGGTGGGCAGCGTCCTGTGGCCGCACCCAGGTGGCTGGTATTGCACTTACATGGCAATGACCTGTGCATGCTGGGAGGCCTGGCGCTGATCATCCAGGCACGCGAAGACCTGCGAAGGCTTCGTGAGGTATGGCCCACCACGCAAGTGGTGTGGTCAGAAATATTACCTAGGATTGTGTGGAGGGACGCCTCTTCCCTTAGGGCCATTCACCGGGCTAGACGAAGGGTGAATAGGGCTATGGGTAAAACAGTTAGGGAACTAGGTGGGGTTGTAGTGGCCCATCCCCTTATCACAATAGACCGGCCATGGCTTTACCGGGCCGACGGCGTTCACCTGTCAGAACGGGGGAACGCCATTTTCTTACAGGACCTGCAGCGGTCTCTGCGTGAGCTGGCGCAGCTAGAGGGGGGAGTCGGGGGGCCAAGATAGAGATCTGACCCCCGCTCCTGTGGCAGGTTAGGGGCGGAAAACTGGGGTGGTTTAGCAACCGCGCGTTCTCCCTTGGGCATCTTTGGGGATGATTGACAGGTTCTCCGCAAGCTCATGGAGGGAGTTTCTGCCTGAGCAGCTGGGGGGAACCTGTCTTTGGGTCCTGCACCTTTAATTCCCGGATTCGGGTTAGCCGGTGGGACCCCGCTCATGCACAGCATGGCAGGGTCGCAGGTGATGGTCTGGCCCCTCACCTGGACTTGCATCGAGATACGCCCATGAGTTGCCCAGGAATGTTTTTGGCATAACGTCATTTCCGCCCCGGAAGTATTTGTTTGACCCTGCAGGTCCATTTCCGGGTCATAGTTGATTATGCTAATTTATGCAAAGTATTGAATAAAGTATGCAAATTTATGTTAATAAAAATGACCCAGTTTAAATCCAGCTCTTGTGTCCGTGTCGTTACTCCGTCTCTCCAGCAATGGCAGCGCCGGACTTACCCGGCGGCAGGCTTTGCTGGAGGGACCGGGAGACACGGTCCCTCATGGCGGCCGCCATTTTGGATCCCGGGCGAGGTCTCGCGATGCGAGACTTCGCTCGGGAGGTCAGGCCTGATTGGCCAGGCTTCTGATTGGTCCGGGCGGGGCCTGCTTGCCCTATATAAGGGCGAGCAGGCTCGGGGCTCCCCCTTTTCGCCCGGACTGCAGAGGCCACGAGCAGACACCCGCCCGCCCTCCCTATTTTTCAGTGCGCTTAGGGCTCGCCCTTAGGGGGCCGAATGGGAATTTTTGGCAGTTCTGCCTCTTAGCCGAGCTGTTTTTTCGCCCATTCCACACTGAGGAGATGGATGTGCGGTTAGGGGGTGTTTGCATTTATTAGGTTAATTGGCTTACCTTTGGTCATTTGGGTAGGCAGGTTAGGGGCGGAAAACTGGGGTGGTTTAGCAACCACGCGTTCTCCCTTGGGCATCTTTGGGGATGATTGACAGGTTCTCCGCAAGCTCATGGAGGGAGTTTCTGCCTGAGCAGCTGGGGGGAACCTGTCTTTGGGTCCTGCACCTTTAATTCCCGGATTCGGGTTAGCCGGTGGGACCCCCCTCATGCACAGCATGGCAGGGTCGCAGGTGATGGTCTGGCCCCTCACCTGGACTTGCATCGAGATACGCCCATGAGTTGCCCAGGAATGTTTTTGGCATAACGTCATTTCCGCCCCGGAAGTATTTGTTTGACCCTGCAGGTCCATTTCCGGGTCATAGTTGATTATGCTAATTTATGCAAAGTATTGAATAAATTATGCAAATTTATGTTAATAAAAATGACCCAGTTTAAATCCAGCTCTTGTGTCCGTGTCGTTACTCCGTCTCTCCAGCAATGAGTTCCACGCTTCGACAACTCGATTGCTAAAGTCATATTTTTTATAGTCAAGCTTGGAGCGATTAATATTAAGTTTGAATTTGTTGCATGCTCTTGTGTTGTTGCGGTTGAAGCTGAAGTAGTCATTGACAGGCAGGACGTTGCAGCATATGATTTTGTGGGGAATACTTAGATCATGTTTTAGGCGTCATAGTTCTAAGCTTTCTAGACCTAGGATTGATAGTCTGCTTTCGTAGGGCATTCTGTTTCGAGTGGAGGAGTGAAGGGCTCTTCTGGCGAAGTATCTTTGGACATTTTCACAAATGGAAGGGAACAAACTTACAATCTGGACATTGAACTGCCCAATAAACAGCAATTGAGCAATTCTATGTCCCAATACTTTAAATAGTCATTAAAAATATGAATCATATTTTTTTTTTAAAGGAGAGTGCATTCAGAATTGACCACTCATTTTGATTAATTCTATAGGAACTTCCCCTTCATTGTATAAGACAAAAAAACCCCCTTGTCTTACAATGTTTGAAGTGAAAATATATAGAGTGGATTTTGATTAAACTGTCTTCCTGTCAAGCTCAGGGTTTCAAAGATTCTTTGAAGTATCTTGGTACATAATTATATGTCTTATACCTATTTTAGTTGTACATTGAAAAGGCAAATCAAGACATATGCTAACTTAACTTTTGTGCCATATAAATGGTAAACTTTTTTCCTCAGCTTTCATGTACCCTTTGAATTTATTTTAAAGACACACTTGGCAGAATGTTATTATTTTGATATATGTATATATCCTGTTTATATAAATATTTTGATTTTGCAATATGTTTTTAATCTTTTGCTATTTCATTGGTAACATGGACAGGCATTAAAAATGTTCACTCAATCAATCAATCAATCAATCATGCCCAAAAGCAGACAAAAGAAGAAGAAAAAACTGCAGCTAGTATCCTGAAGTGGTTAGCATGATGACAGGCATCAGGGATGACATATTTGATGACACAGTTGACCTTCTATCACTACTAGGTAGAGTGTCTAAGTTCACTTCTATGTATAATCACATTTGCTTTAATCTTTAGCCTCAGAAACTAAAAATAATAAATCAGTGCTACATCAATTTGATCTGGCCTTTGAAGATATTTGTCACTTTTTATTTAATTGTCAACTTTATGCCCCTTTTACTCTTAGATAGTTAAAATGTATGGAATATTATAAAATGCACAGATAATTCCCCCCCCCAGAAGAATGAATTGTAATACAATCATTTTTAAAATAAGAAACTTTTATTTATTATTGCAGAACAATCTTTAATTTTACAAGAAAAATAAAATTTTAAATTCAAACTGATAATACAAAAAAGGACAAAACTTTTATGCCTACCAATACTATAATATAAACAACACAAAATATCACTGTGATATTGTGCAATACTCAATACTCTATATTTATAAAAAGTATATTACAAAATCTCTGCTGTAACAACACATTTTTGTATACTTTGATTGGTTAAAAATATTGCCTATTCCAAAACAGATAATTCACACATTCTGTTAAATATTGACAGTTGATTGTTTGATACAATCTTGATAAACTGATAAATTCCAAATATTTGGTATATAATTCAACATTACATTAATATCTTTTACATTTAAATATTTTACTAATATACATCCATACCTACTAATATACATTCCATAAACCTACTACCTATGTTTCCTTGAAAATAAAACCCTATCTAACACCAGGTCTTATTTGGAGGGTGTTGTGATTCCGTCTGAGGTCCCTCAGGGAACGGCTGATCCTCTGCCGGCTTCCTGCTCAGAGGGGGAGGATGAGGAACAGGAGGTTCAGGCAGACGGGGAGGAGGAATCTCAGGCTGAGGGAGAGGGAGGACAGCCAGAGTCCCCCGAGAGGGAGCTCTCCCCAGCAAGCAGCCTGGATTCCTTAGATGAAAATGCACAAGCAATCATCGATCTCCGGCAGAGAAGAGCAACACAACGAAGGGGACAATTAGCCAGGTACTTTCAGCACTAAAGAGGCAACAGCTGGGTTTGGGTGTGGTGCTCTCTGGAAAGGCTGAAAAGGCAGACCCACCCTTCCTGGCTTGTGGAGTATTATCTTTGGGAGTCCTGGGACCTGGCTGTGATCTTTGGCGTCTTGGAATTCTGGTTTGTGACTTTGAATACTGAAACCTTGGGGGGAAAAGGTGTGGGTCTTATTCTCTACAGTGGTGGGTGTGCCAGCAAGAAGTCTGCTGTATTGTCTGGCCATCAGGACTCTGCTGTGAAGTCTCATAGCCTGCCTGTTGGGAAGAACAGGTTTTTCTCTGTGTTTATTTTTCAAACTATAAAGTGCTTTTGCTTTTACCAGCGTGTCTGGCTGCTTTTTCCAGTTGGTGTTGAAGTCTGGGGGCACCCAGACAGAACAGAGGGAGGAGAATGTTGTCCATTGACTCACCTCACTTGTATGCATTGCCCCATTTCTTTTTCCTTTATTTAGCCCAATACAATATCTAAGCATTTTTTTCATAAATCAATTTTAATATCAGATCTGAAAAGCTCATTTTAACGAATTAATGCATTCCTAATGATTCTGCAAAGAAAATATATTACCAGAACCTAGACATTATCTATCACAGTGTTACTTTCCCCCTGCAATTGATCAAACTGAAATTTGAATAGTTTTGCAATTATTCTAACAAATGAGTAGGAAAAAAATATGTATTTTCCAGTATCTAATATTTTTCTCACCACAAATTTATTTTGAAATTAAATAAGGTGATGGAGTTAGTATCAGAATGCAAAATTTCTCAGGAAAGTAATATTTATTTATTTATTAAATTTATGCACCACCTATCATGCTAGCCAATATTTCATCTTTAAATTTTGCTAAATCTGTGGGTTTCTTTTCACTCAAATCTACTTTCTTCCATTGTACTCTTTCCAAAGAATGTTAGAAAAGTACCATGTTTACAAAAAGTATTTGTTACTCCTTTCTTACCACTCAAAAAACCCCCAAACCCTGTAACAAATAGTTACCAAATCTGTAAAAAAATATATCTAATATGGCGAAAGATGATGATGATGATGATGATGAGTATTATTATTATTATTATTATTATTATTATTATTATTATTATTATTATTATTATTAATTAGATTTGTATGCCGCCCCTCTCCGTAGACTCAGGGTGGCTCACGACACAATAAAACAATTCATAACAAATCGAATAATTTAAAAAACATTTTAAAAATCCCATTATTAAGCAGACATACATACAAACATAGCATACATAAATTGTATAGGCCCGGGGGAGATATCTCAGTTCTTCCATGCCTGGCGGCAAAGGTGGGTTTTAAGGAGTTTACGAAAGGCAAGGAGGGTGGGGGCAGTTCTAATCTCCGGGGGGAGCTGGTTCCAGAGAGTCGGGGCCACCACAGAGAAGGCTCTTCCCCTGGGACCCGCCAAACAACATTGTTTAGTCGACGGGACCCGAAGAAGGCCAACTCTGTGGGACCTAATCGGTCGCTGGGATTCGTGCGGCAGAAGGTGGTCCTGATGATATCTGTTTGAGTTCTAAATTACTTTCCCCATCACATTAAACTAACATGTATTTTCATTGTTATTACTGGAAGCATTTTTAATTATGGCAAGGTGTTTGCAGGAAAGCCTTTAATTAGTACCACTTATCTCTTGTAATTTGATTGAATAATGTTGAAAAAACAGGGCATTGTCATTCCACTTAGACACTTACAAAATATACTTGGATACTTTGACACTTACAACATATACTTTTCATTTTAGTTTCTGATAATTATGAAGAGGATTGTGGGATTTAAACAAATCTTAAATATCCCAAGACTTTTGATTAGTCTTTAATCTGTTTGGCAGGTAAATATGAAAACAATGTACATGCAGCAGCCAATTCATTTGTGTACTACTGGTAAACAAATTTTTAAAAATGTACAATTTTTCAGAGGATCGAATGTATATCATTATATGTTATTCCTTACTAAAAAATCCATCTGACTGTAAACTGTATGTAAGTGGTCCATTCTTCTAAGATTCTAATAGACAATTTAGAAGTCAGTGTATGCTATTAGTGAATTTATATAAATAATCCATATCAAAATTGAACATACATGCTTACATCATTAAATGAGTGAGAAGGACTAGGGAGTCAAACTAAGGCTTTAATCTAGGAGATTTAAATGCAAATTACAGCTCTGCTAATAATTTGTATTTATTTGTGGCTTGCCAGAAAATCAAAACATTGCATACAAAAAAAAAAAGAAAAGCAATGTCAATTATTTTTAATAATCAGATTTGTTCAATTTCACTGCTTTTATTTTGGTTTGCTTTGAAGATTCCAACATAGAACAGATCTTTAAAAATATTTAAGAGTATAATAAGCAAATCAATGAATAATATATTAATCAGTAGATGTATAGGTAAGCCAAGGTAAATTATAGCTTCTTGCTGTGTAAAGTTTATGCTCAAAAGGGAATGTATGAATAACACTAATGGAAAACAGAGGTTTTTCTACTAGGTAACTTACAACTAATCAGTTATAAAATTAACCAATTGTTTTTGAAACAGTTGTCTAGTGATATCTAGCCATTTACAATTCGTTTTCATTACTTTTCGTTTCTTGTGACTTGTTATAATAATTAACATTTTGGAAGACCAAACTGAATTTTCACAGATATAATAATGTTAGCTAATAATATCAGGCATATTCAAATGAGTGAAATGAGAACCCAGATTGTTGGAGGCAATAAACTGATTTTATGAACTGCTTAGAGAGGCCTGTAGAAGCACTATGAAGTGGTATATAAGTCTAAGGGCTGATGCTATATTTGAGGGTTATCAGTGAACATATTCATACATAATTCACATTTCTAGGGAGTGAAAAAAGACCTGAGTATATTCTGTTACAATTTAGACTGCATAAGCATCTAAAGGGTTGTGCCTTTCTTCAAAAAACATAATTAAACTTTGATTAACTTCATGTCCAAAATGGCTATTGAATAGGAAGGATCTGGATGTTCCCTGGTGTAACCTTCCTTCTTTCCTTCTCTCCTCCCTCCCTCTCTCCCTTGATAGCCAGAAGCCATGAAGAAGCATAGCACTTGAAAATTACATTTATTGTATAATACAAAGAGAAAAAATAACTGGAAGATTTGCTTTCATTATCTTACACGAAAGACTTTGTGATGCATAATAATACTTTACCAAAGTTATAAATTAATCTTGGAAATAAATAAGTCTAAAATTATTTTGATTGTTTTGTGTCCTCTGGCTAGCATAATTCTTTGAAAGGAGTCATATTTGCCTGTTTTACACAATGCTATCAAAGCCATCAATCATTAATCAAAGTCAAACTATCCCCAAGCAATCAGTGATAATCACTCTTTTCACACCACCTCCTCTGCATATTTCAAAATCACATTATTACAAGTACTACCAAACCATTCTAATGGGCTGAAAGCTTCCCAACGGTTATGTGAAGTAGTGGAGAGGAAAATCACACCAAAACTAATTACTGAATAATGAATTGATGTCAGTGGTGTATTCTCAGTGGAGTATTATTATTTTTTTCTGATGCATTAACCTGACCTTTATTTTAAGACAATGACCTTATCAACGAGAAGCCTGCATTTATAATAATGGTATGATTTGGCTCACAAAGTAGTGTATAGTTATTTCATTTTAATCACATCTGTTGATTGAGGTTACATTTATGTCAAGAAAAATAAAATCTAGTGTGGCAGTTCAACCATTATAAAAATAAAAGTTTATCCAACACATGAAATAAAATGTAATTCATGAAACTTTCTGCCTGATGCATGATTCTACAAAGCAGGGGATATGGGCCTTCTTTTTTCAGTCTGGAATTTAATCTGAATTATACTAATAACCCTTTTGGGGCAAGGAAGAGGAAAAGTTCTTTCACCACATGCACATGTATACCCACATATACAAGCACAATCATGCAGACAGGGACACTCTGTTTTCCCACACTCACATTTTTTTCTGCCCAGATATACCATATGCATCACTCAATACAGTACATGCTTACCTTCCATATTCTTAGATTTGCACACAGGCATTCACATATACTTCATGAAATTCATTACATCTTGTGTGTTTGCTTATTTTTAATTTGCTCTCCAGCTATGCCAGAGTGAGATCCCAGAATGGGCAAAGTTGTAAATTACACTACTCTCCAGGGCTAAGGTTTATATTTGCCAGCTCCAGCTCCATGCAACGTATTGTATAGACCAGTGATGGCAAACCTATGGCATGGGTACCACAGGTGCCATGCAGAGCCATATCTGCTGGCATGCGAGCTGTTTGTGGTTTTCAGGGAGCCTCCAGGGGATGGGGGAGAATGTTTTTACCCTCCCCCAGCTCCAGGGAGGTCTTTGGAGCCCAGGGAGGGTGAAATATGAGCCTACTGGGCCCAGAAGAAGTTGGGAAAACAGGCCATTTCTGGCCTCCACAGGGCCTCTGTGGGTGGGGGAAGCTGTTTTTGCCCTCCCTGGGCATTGAATTATGATTGTGGTTACTCATAGCACGTGCCCACACTCTTTAGGCACCGGAGAAAGAAAAGGTTCACCATCACTGGTATAGATTCAAAAACAAACAAACAAAACAACAACAACAACAAAAAAAAACCAAACCCCAAACTATGTGCTAAATTAAGACAACTTGAACAGGGGCAGATGTTTTAGGAAATACAGCTTGGTTGCATTTGTGCTGTATGGACTAGAATTGCTTTGTAAATTTTTTTGATTGATTGGTTGGTTGGTTGGTTGGTTGGTTGGTTGATTGGTTGATTGGTTGATTGGTTGATTGGTTGATTGGTTGATTGGTTGATTGGTTGATTGGTTGGTTGTTTGATTGTTTGATTGTTTGATTGTTTGATTGTTGATTGGTTGGTTGGTTGGTTGGTTGGTTGGTTGGTTGATTGGTTGATTGGTTGATTGGTTGATTGGTTGATTGGTTGATTGGTTGATTGGTTGATTGGTTGATTGGTTGATTGGTTGATTGGTTGATTGGTTGATTGGTTGATTGGTTGATTGGTTGATTGGTTGATTGGTTGATTGGTTGATTGGTTGATTGGTTGATTGGTTGATTGGTTGATTGGTTGATTGGTTGATTGGTTGATTGGTTGATTGGTTGATTGGTTGATTGGTTGATTGGTTGATTGGTTGATTGGTTGATTGGTTGATTGGTTGATTGGTTGATTGGTTGATTGGTTGATTGGTTGATTGGTTGATTGGTTGATTGGTTGATTGGTTGATTGGTTGATTGGTTGATTGGTTGATTGGTTGATTGGTTGATTGGTTGATTGGTTGATTGGTTGATTGGTTGATTGGTTGATTGGTTGATTGGTTGATTGATTGGTTGATTTTTATGCCGCCCTTCTCCTTAGACTCAGAGCAGCTTACAACATGTTAGCAATAGCACTTTTTAACAGAGCCAGCACATTGCCC
Source organism: Erythrolamprus reginae (assembly GCF_031021105.1). Taxonomy (NCBI): domain Eukaryota; kingdom Metazoa; phylum Chordata; class Lepidosauria; order Squamata; family Dipsadidae; genus Erythrolamprus; species Erythrolamprus reginae. The sequence continues at coordinate 309,464,841 of NC_091951.1, forward strand.
CCACAATCCGGGTCTTCATTTTACCCACCTCAGAAGGATGGAAGGCTGAGTCAACCTTGAGCCGGTGATGAGATTTGAACCGCTGACGTACAGATCTACAGTGAGCTCCAGTGGCCTGCAATACAGCACTCTACCTGCTGTGCCACTCTGGCTCTGCATACAATTTATGTCTAAATTGTGACACAGTTGGAGGAGAAATATGGATCAGAGGAGCCGGTGGCTGCTGCATTTGGAAAGGACAGACCAAGTGTCAATAAGGACAATTGGCAAAGCTGTTGGAATCCTAAAAACGTAAGGAAATAATTATTTCCACCTCTTTGTGCCCTTGGATCTAGGCTGAAAAGAAGCCAAGCACTGAACATATTAAAGAAATATCAAGAAACGTTTGTGGCAAATAAGGAATGTAATGCTAGTAGTTTTACAAGAAAATTAGCAAGGAAAACTGGACAGTGGTGAAGTGACTCTTTCTCTTAGGTACATAGAACTCCGGCATTCTTGAATGAAATTTGATTACTATTTCAATTTATATTATGTTATTTTTTATAGTACCTTGGTACAAAGTTTTAAGTATTCTTACTATATGGTCATTATATCCAAAATCTGTTGGGTCAAGGATCTGTGATCCAACTCTGCTGCATTTGGGATGGAGCAGCATAAGGAAAATGGGGCATTTGAAAAATGGTGAAAAAAGCTCCAATAATCAATAGTAATAGTAGAAAAAGTGGGTGTATATCTAGAAAGACATTGTATAACACTATTTTTGTACATGCACGTACCTGCTCATTATTCATAATTATTGTGCATTTCCTTTTTGTGTATTGAGTTTTTAGCAGGAGAAATGCAATTTTCTTATTCATTTCCAAAGCCCATCTTTGCATCCCAGCTCATAATTAATTAGCAAACTGTTGGAGTTTATTACTGGACCTCACAGGTGCAGTATATATTTCACTAATGTTTTATAGAATGTTTGGAATTGAGTTATGTGGTGGTCTTAACAATAGGACTTGCATCAAGCTTACTAGCCATAGGTTGTACATTCTCTTCTTAGGGCCACAGTGCTACAGCTTTGTCATAATGAATGTGACAGACAAATGGAAGTAAACTCCTCTACCAGTGCTGCAACCTGGATCCCTGTGCAAATGTGAAAATCTCACTAGCCATATATCTCCATGCCTTTTCAGTGAATGCATAGACAGGAGTTGTTTGTTATCTTTGTCCTTCATGCATCAATTGTCTGTATCTGTAGAAGAGATGTAATGGAGTGTGATGGAGTGAATGCTCTAGATTCTCAACTTTGGGTTTTCTCCATGTTTCAAGACAGCTGTCTATAGAAGAGTCCTGGGCACCCACAGGCTCCTTTTTCTGCATTCATCAAAATGATGAAAGTGATGTGTCAGGTCTGTTTCACTCAGAATTTAGGAAAGTAAAACTCAGAGTCCATTTTGAACTTCAAAGAGCACTTTTACTAAATGAGAAGTGAATGCAATGAAAGAAAAGCAAATCTGAAGAAAAAGGCGTGCAAGATGCCTATTACAAAGTAACCCCAACACCCCCTTTGGCAGTCCACCCAATCCAAAATGTCCATAAGCATTAGGTGGGTTCATCTTCGCTGGCATGTCACACTTCTGGAATGCACAGACCGTTAACCTTGAGTTGGTGATAAGCAGGTCTGCTCTGTGCATCTGTGCCATGTTGCAACTCCACCCTCCCGTGTCTTTCTTATACAAAATCAAAACTTCCATGGGCTTCTCCAGCATGCTTCCCCCCTCCCCAAATCCCGAATGCTCTCCCCACCTCCATTTCCTGATGACAGCTGATGGCAGTGAAAATATGAAGAATAATTCAGAGAGGCTGACATAATACAGAGAGGCTATTACACTGGAAGTTCTGTCTGTTTGGGACATGGAGGGGATATTAAGGCCATGTACTGAAGGAGGTGGAGTTTTCATGCTGCAGATATAATAATGCATGGGTAAAGTGTCCTCTAGTCTATATAACTGAGAGATAGCGGATAGCACCTGATGATGTTGATGGTGTGCTTAATCAATTTATGTACAATAAAATATGGTAATGTTGGTTTGAATAATTGTTGAAGAATGTTGCATTAGCTTCCACTACATATTGAAAGATTGACTAAAAGAAAATATGTTCCTGCAACCCAATCTGTACAAATGCACACAAGAAATGTTTCCCTGATAAAATGTGTAATGCTTAAGCACTGTGCTGAAACTTTTATAAAAATTGTTCTCTAGAGTAGAATATAGAATCTCCATTTAATTGTGCACATCTGAAATAGATGGAGATGAAAATACATACTTTACTGTTCACTTGTATGAACAAAAAAATATTTTGTTGGGCCATGGGGAGATTGATAGACTCAATGGCTTACTTTTCCACCCAAAAATAGTACACAGATTACCAACTCTATCAATCAGGTTATTGAAAGTTGTTTCATTTTATGCACAGCTAGTTTTCCCCAATACTAAGTTACTTTGAGAAATGGAATAACACTCTTAGGACTTGTATGCCATGGATTCAACTTTTTAAGAACAGTAGAAAAAATTGTTAACCGAACCACCTGTAGGTAGAATTATAGGTAAACTTTTTAACCTTTCCCCAAAGTATTGATAATTTAATCAATAATATAATAAAGTTGGATTGGATATTTTAATTCTAATAATAAAAGGTCCAAAGACTTTGGAAGGATTGATAGATTATACAACAGTAATGCAGCCTGAACTGAAATTCTCAACAATGAAGCGAAAATAAATATGCTTACTGTGGATAAACTAAGCAGATAATACTCCTTAAGTATTACATTTTAGAAACAAATCCAGCCAGCCTGAAAACAAGATGTTAGAAGGATTATAGGCAAGATTAAATGAGTTCAAAATACAGTCCCCAAATATTCAAAGTAATTCATGACTTATCAGTACAATAGCTACTATTTTCAGTTTGATTATTTTTAAAGCTGCTTTGGCCTATCTTTTCAGGCCAGAAAGCTATCTCATGCTGGCTGCCAAAAAAAGAAGCTGATCCAATGAGTGAAATACCGATTCAAAGAAAAGAAATGCTTTCCATAAAAAGCACTAAAATCTCCAAGAAATCCTCAAAATTTCACTTTTAATTGTCCTTGTTCAATCAAAAGAAGCACAAACATAGAAAGGCAGAAAATCATATTATTCTACTATCTTAGGTAGTATTCCATGAATACGAAATACACTTATGAAATGTATTAAACTTATTCAATTTCACAGCTGTTAAGGTTGTTTGGGCATACAGTTATCAAGGGAGTCAGGAAATTATTGAAGCTTGGGAAACGAGCCCCTTGTCTGTCAACATGATTTACCATGAGCCTATCAGGTTCTTAGGAGTTGAGGACTTGGCAACATAAGGAAAGAAGAGCCAATTGCCGGTCATCAATACAACAATTGATAAATAGGAAGGCAGGATATCAATATGACACATATTCTCATAGAGAGAAGTAACCTGAGGATGGGCTCTAGGACCAATTGGAAAGCTCGGAAGATTAAACCTCTGCTCCTGGTGACCAACCCAGATTGGATTTTGCAACATATATTAAGTTCCTAGGTCTATCTGCAAGAAAACGTAAAAAGTCAAGATAGACGTGAACTTGTGATGTTGAAGCTGCCATATTGACTTTTTTTGACACCTTCTCCAGAGGACCTTTGAGTTCTTATTACAATGCAAAATCTCCAAACTAATGCACAAACTGGAACACAAAGGATCACAACTTTTTGTCCTTCCCCCTAAGTTGTTACAGTCTGATAAAATATTTATACTACAATGCAACCATTTAGGAAACTGCACACCCAAGAATACAACCCTTAGTATATTAATATACAAAACAGGACCTATCTAGCAAGAAGAGGATTGTATCCTATGGAATGATAGCAAGGAAGAGGAAGCAATAGCAACAGGAGCAATTAGGAGGAAGATAGAGAGATACAAGATAACACTTCCTGTGCTTCCTCTCTTTTTGTTTGTAAAAATGAATGAACAACAGGAGGCCAAGGGAGTACACAACCCCAATGACAGAATAAGATGGATTTCTAATAGATGTTGGAAGAGTGAACTTGTTTTGGAGGTAAGCTTTAAGTCCCTAAGATAGTAACCTGGAGTTCCATAAGCCAGAAGGTGCACACATCCCCCAACAAAATGAATGAAATAGAAATTTCCTTTTTTAATATAATCCAGCAAGTGTAAGCTGTTGTAAATCAGAGAACAGCAATGCATGGAAAGATCATCACAGCTAATTGTTTCAATATATTTCTAAGTGAGGTAAGTTCCCTCCAAATATATTGGAGTATAAAATTACCTAACAGAGTCATTTTCTCTTTTGTGTGCTTCAGCTCAATGGGGAAACTTTCCTTTCATTGAAAGGAAGAAGTGCTAATTTGGCTCAAACAAAGGGTCTTTGGTTCAGACACAGTATCTTAATACAGTATTGAAAAAAAATGCCTAAACTTATTAGGAAAAGAGGTGATTTCTTTAGTAACCCAGCAGTCGGGTTTCAGGCCCGGTTACAGCACGGAAACTGCTTTGGTCACATTGATGGATGATCTCTGGTGGGTCTGGGACAGGGGTTTATCCTCTGTCCTGGTGCTTCTTGACCTCTCAGCGACTTTCGATACCATCGACCATGGTATCCTTCTGCGCCAGCTGGAGGGGTTGGGAGTGGGAGGCACTGTTTTTTAGTGGTTCTCCTCCTACCTCTCTGGTCGGTCACAGTCGGTGTTAGTAGGGGATCAGAGCTCAACCCCAAGGTCTCTCCCTTGTGGGGTGCCTCAGGGGTTGGTCCTCTCCCCCATGCTATTCAATATCTACATGAAACCGCTGGATGAGATCATCCAAGGGCATGGGATGAGGTATCATCAGTACGCTGATGATACCCAACTTTACATCTCCACCCCATGTCCAATCAACGAAGCAGTGGAAGTGATGTGCCGGTGCCTGAAGGCTGTTGGGGCCTGGATGGGTGTCAACAGACTCAAACTCAACCCAGATAAGACGGAATGGCTGTGGGTTGTGCCTCCCAAGGACAATTCCATCTGTCCGTCCATCACCCTGGGGCGGGAATTATTGACCCCCTCAGAGAAGGTCCGCAACTTGGGCGTCCTCCTCAATCCATAGCTCACATTAGAGAACCATCTTTCAGCTATGGCGAGGGGGGGGGGCCTTTGCCCAGGTTCGCCTGGTGCACCAGTTGCGGCCCTATTTGGACCAGGACTCACTGCTCACAGTCACTCATGCCTTCATCACCTCGAGGTTCGACTACTGTAACGCTCTCTACATGGGGCTACCTTTGAAAAGTGTTCGGAAACTTCAGATCATGCAGAATGCAGCTGCGAGAGCAGTCATGGGCTTCCCCAGGTATGCCCATGTTACACCAACACTCCGCAGTCTGCATTGGTTGCTGATCAATTTCCAGTCACAATTCAAAGTGTTGGTTATGACCTATAAAGCCCTTCATGGCATCTGACCAGAATATCTCCGAGACCGCCTTCTGCTGCACGAATCCCAGTGACCGATTAGGTCTCACAGAGTCGGCCTTCTCCGGGTCCCGTCAACTAAACAATGTCGGTTGGTGGGCCCCAGGGGAAGAGACTTCTCTGTGGCGCCCCCGACTCTCTGAAACCAGCTCCCCCCAGAGATTAGAACTGCCCCTACCCTCCTTGCCTTTTGTAAACTCCTCAAAACCCACCTTTGTCGTCAGGCATGGGGGAATTTAGATATCTCCCCCGGGCCTATATAATTTATGTATGGTATGTTTGTAGGTATGTCTGCTTAAAAATGGGTTTTTTTTAACTATTTTAAATTTTAAATTGTAAATTATTAGATTTGTCATGAACTGTTTTATTGTGTTGTGAGCTGCCCCGAGTCTACGGAAAGGGGCGGCATACAAATCTAATAAATAAATAAATAAATAAATAGATAGATAGATAGATAGATAGATAGATAGATAGATAGATAGATAGATGAATGAATGAATGAATGAATGAATGAATGAATGAATTTATTATTATTTATTTATTATTTAGATTTGTATGCCACCCCTCTCCGCAGACTCGGGGCGAATGAATGAATGAATGAATGAATGATTATCTTTTTATCCTAAGAAATGCAAAATGGCATGTTTCTTCTCCCTTTGCTTGAGCGTTTAAGGTTCTCTCCCTCTGCTGGATTATTTGCTACATTTTAGATACCATTTTGAAATGGCTAGATATCACCCCAAGCAGAACGTGCATTAGGAATGTCATCGAGTTAATGACCAGAACTGATCATAAGCAGTTTTTGCTTCATGGCTGATTTGGTTGTCAAACCCATGTTATTGCCAAGCTTTTTCTTCATACTTACCATCACTGTTAGTTACACTATTTCAAAATACTTTCTCACAAACAGCTGATATCAGTAGAAATCTCCTAGGCAAGGAAAACCTGAAAAAGATTCCTTCGTTTATTGGAAATGATTGTTGCATTTTGCATGGTAACCATTTGAGGGTTTTTTCCCTTAAAATAAATAATCAGGAACCTATCAAAATTGACAGGCAACATTGGAAGGTGCTTATATTTAAGGATTTCTGTCTGAAAACTCTTAAACTACAGGAGTCAAAATCAACACAATTTGGATCCCAACACAACTTATAAAATAAAACAAAATTAAAGAATCAATAAAAACGATGGAATGAATTTGGATTATTCTTTTCTGATTTTTTAATGGTATAAAATATGGAAGAGCTATAGAAGTGAACATGCACATAATTATAACAAACTTCTGATAATTGTATACTACAGATATAAATTATGGATCAGAATCAACTCAAAACACATTATATTTTTTTGACAGGTGGAACTGTGGATTTTGCTTTTGTGTGGATATTCTATCAATTTTGATGGTATTATAGAGGCTGCCTGAATAGCAGAATCAAAGGAATGTAATGAGGAAGTCTGATTTGCAAGTGTACCCAACAAATGGTTTCATAATAATGGGATAAAGATGAGATGTATAGCTGATTAGTTTGGCTCATTCTTTACAAATTCACTATATGGCAGAATATTTGAAACCATAATGACTATGTCTTTGTCAATTATGTCTTTTTAAATGCTCAAAGAAATCTACTTAAGATGATGACTCTAGAATTTACACCTATACCATTACTATTATCAAGACGTTTGTTGTAATTATGTATATGCTTACTTAAGATGATCGCCGATATATACATTATTTATCATTGTGATCTTGATAACTATATTGCTATAGTACAGCTTCAAAATTTAAGACATGCGTTCCTGAAGACTTTCCTCTTTACTCACCTTTGCATTCAAAGCATCATTTTGAGAATCAGTTTGTATTGGGGAAATCCATTAGGCATTTTACATTGTGTTATTCCACTCCACAATTCTACTCCCTAACTCACCCAGCACATTTTATTTTATTTATTTTATTTATTTATTTTGTCCAATACATAATAATACACAATGAAGGTTATAGAGGATATAGTAGACAAGAAATACAAGATATAGGAGAGACTATAGGACAGGGGATGGAAGGCACTGTAGTGCGCTTATGTATTCCCCTTACTGACCTCTTAGGAATCTGGAGAGGTCAACCATGGATAGTCTAAGGGTAAAATGTTGGGGGTTAGGGGATGATACTACAGAGTCAGGTAATGAGTTCCACGCTTCGACAACCCGATTACTAAAGTCATATTTTTTACAGTCAAGTTTGGAGCGGTTAATATTAAGCTTGAATCTGTTGTGTGCTCTTGTGTTGTTGTGGTTGAAGCTGAAGTAGTCTTTGACAGGCAGGACATTGCAGCATATGATCCTGTGGGCAATACTCAGATCATGTTTAAGGTGTCATAGTTCTAAGCTTTCAAGACCCAGGATTGTAAGTCTAGTTTCATAGGGTATTCTGTTTCGAGTGGAGGAATGAAGGACTCTTCTTGTGAAGTATCTTTGAACATTTCCAAGGGTGTTAATGTCTGAAATGCGATATGGGTTCCAAACAGATGAGCTGTATTCGAAGGTGAGTCTGGCGAAAGTTTTGTAAGCACTGGTAAGTAATGTGAGATTTCCAGAGCAGAAGCTATGTAGGATTAAATTAACAACTCTTGAGGCCTTCTTAACGATGTTGTTGCAGTGGGTTTTGGCACTTAGATCTTTAGTTATTAGTATTCCGAGGTTCTTGACCGAGTGGGGATTATCTGTGATTATTTGTTTATTAAGTTTGTATTTGAAGTTCTGATTCTTTTTGCTGATGTGTAGGACAGAGCATGCACACTTGTAAGAAGAAGGCAAATCCTTTGCATAAACAAAGCCACATTTTAATTAACATTTATCAAAGGGAATGAAAACAAAAATGATAATATCGATAGGCTATGGCTGAGGACTTTATGACTCCCTCCTTTTTTTAATTAGTTAAGAAGATGAATGCTATCCTTAGTAGCTGAGACTTTCTCTTGGTTTCTTGGCAACCCTGGTCTTTCATTGCATTAGGTGTCATCCAATATTCCCTGAGTATCTTCTTGAAGCAGCTGTTTTCTTCCTGATGGGCAAACTGCCAGCAGATTTTTATTGAGATTTTCATTCTTGCTTTTTAATTTTTTATTTTTATTTTCAGTTTTAGGCACAACAGGGAAATTCACAGCCCTTTTGAATTTAAAATATCACATTAGAAAATATTAATAGAAGGATCTCAATACCCTCCCTAAACAGATTGGTATTAACCCAATTTCAGATGAAATGATGATATTCATTGCAAAGGAGCTATTGAGCTTTTGTTTCTCCTTTAGGAAAATATGAGCCACAGAGCCGAGCTTTCCTTTCTACCCAAATTGAAATCTTAAATATGTTTACTCAGATGTAGTCCTTTATTGAATAAAGTATATCGAATATCTTTATCCTCATTAAGAGCTAATGGTTAAATTTATCTCTAAAGCAGAGCCCCTCAGACAGAGAAGAGTTTTCTCTCAGGAAATATTGTTTGCTGATGTTTAAAGTTAATAACTGCTAAGAGAAGTAATAGCTAATGTTTGGGATGTATCAGCAGTGGAATCTTGCCTTCCTTACTGGCTCAGAAGCATGCGTTTCTTCACCCTCTGCACATGAGCAGAAGGCCTGTGCATGAGTTAGGAAAAAAGAAAATGGCAATGTCCAGATGGACAGGTGGATCCTTGCGCTACTACCACACAGGTGCTCTGAATCACTGACGGCCGCCACTACCGCTATATCCAAACCGTGCCAAACTGGTAGCATTTCGCCCCTGGGATGTATGCATTGAATCTCAATGTCATTCTAGGTCGAGTATGTAAGACTCCAGGAAGAAACCTGAGAGGAGAAATTGAGTGTGGGATTAGGCCAAGAATATGCTTTTAATTGATTAAAAGTTTCTGGGGAGGTCAGAGTAGAGTATCTTTTTCCTTTTGAAAGGAAATTCTCTTTTCCTGAAGTCATTTGCACTAATCGCAGTTCCTGATTAAATGTTTAATGGTACAATTTATTTGTTTGTTTGTTTGTTTGTTTATTTATTTATTATTTTGTCCAATACACAATACATATTGAAGAGGATAGACATAAAGTATTATGTATAAAGAAAAGATATAAAAGTAGAGGAGATATATGAGATAAGGAGAGACAATTGGCCAGGGGATAAGGAGAGACAATTGGACAGGGGACGAAAGACAGGTTAGTGCACTTATGTACGCCTCTTACTGACCTCTTAGGAACCTGGAGAGGTCAATCGTGGATAGTCTAAGGGAGAAATGTTGGGGGTTAGGGGTTGACACTACTGAGTCCGGTAATGAGTTCCACGCTTCGACCACTCGATTGCTAAAGTCATATTTTTTACAGTCAAGCTTGGAGTGATTAATATTAAGTTTGAATTTGTTGTGTTCTCTTGTGTTGTTGCGGTTGAAGCTGAAGTAGTCATTGACAGGCAGGACGTTGCAGCATATGATTTTGTGGGCAATACTTAGATCGTGTTTTAGGCGTCGTAGTTCTAAGCTTTCTAGACCTTGGTAATTTAATACTTCCTGTTATATAAACATTTGCCCATACTTTTTAGTTACGGTATGTGTAATGTTTTTGTTTTATTTTGTTTTCTATCATGCTCTAATTGGTCTCTGCTGGTACAATTAAATTAATTTTTTTTAAAACTTTCTCCCTCTTTTTCTAGTTTAATTCAGTCTATGCAAAAAGTGGAATCCCAAATAATTAAAATGACTACTGTGTCTTGTCACTGCGTATGACATTCTCTGAGCTGTATTGGTTCTGCCTTTGTGAATGGGAATTTTGTCTACTATACCAGATTAAAAAAATAAGAAATAACTAATCTCCAAATAGTTAAACAACAGGGTGATTTTTTCCAGGTGGGGATGTGCATGTGTGGGCACAAGCACATATTACAAATCTTAGTGGGGGAAAAAAACCTTTTCATTATCACACACTTTGTGACTTTGAATATGAGTAGAAGACATCAACTAACACTCCAACATCTTTTAAAACATTAAAGAGGACATTATATTAAAGTGTTACATTTCCAATTTCTCTGCTCCTCTCAGTTGAATGAAAGCTCCCTGTAGGGTATCCACTAATTCCAATGTTTTCCCTTAGCATTACCTTTTAGAAACCACTGCAGTGCTGTGTGAATTAAGTCCATTATCTAATATCAAGTTAACATTGTGTTTTATGGGTAATACACAAGCAAGATATTGATTTTCAGAAGAGAAAGCTTTGCTTTCCCATTGGTTGACAGTTTACCAATATTCTGATAGCATGCAATACTTACAGTTATTGCTATTTTCCATTTCAAAAGCAGTGATAATTCCTCTTTAGTTGCTGATATATTTTCCAAGAAATAAATCATGCACTTTTTTTCTATCGCTTATGCAATTCTGGGGGGTATTTTAATTTTCAGTATTCTGGGGAGGATTAGATTTAATGTAAAACAACAGGATATTTTTTCACTGAAAATACTTCTACAAATTCTGTGACCCATGTTTACAGCCATGGCTTGTTTTAACTGGTGCAAAGATTCTCCTTCTCATGCGTCTATGGGGATTTTTAATCATCCAGGTCATGGTTATTAAAAGGCAACTGGGGTTTCTTTTTTTTTTTCCTTGAAAATGTTTCACTTCTCATCCAAGATGCTTATTCAGTTGGTCAGAAAAGTCCAACTGCCTTTCGCAAAATCACATTTTGGCAAGGGTGAAATGCTCCCGGTTCGCTCGTGCCTGTGTGTGTGTGTGTCATCATAGAACTGGTTGTGAAGGGAATATGAGGCTCCACCCACCTACTCAGATGTTGCCATTTGAGATTTTTTTTTTACCTTCTTTGCAGGCACAAAGTGTTCTGTGCATGCACAGAGGGTAGAAGAATCCAAATAGTGGCATTCAGGTGCAGAACCTTGCAGTCCCATTGTGACTGGCTCTCTGATGACTGACAGACACAAGTGATCATTTCACCCTGCCTTCCAGTTTCCTTCTCTTGCTACTTGTTTTCTAAGAAAGACCTTAAAATAAGAAGAATCCACAAACTCTTCCGGTCAAAGTCTCATCAAAAAGTAAAGATCAATGGAATCAGATGACTTTTTAACATGTAGCCATTCAATTATTTATGGTATTTGTCTTAGTTGATCTTAAGCTCATTTGTCTTAATCCAAACCCTAACAAAAATAGAATTTAGCAACATATATGTTAAATAAATTACTGCTAATGCTATTACTAATGTTATTATTCTTAAGATATTAGGACATGATCTTATTACCCTGTCACATCTATTTCCACGAAGCTGACACATGAACTCAAATATCCTGATAACCTACTGTAAAATCATCCTCCCTAGCAATTTCACTCCATAACTAAAGAGCTTGACACTTGATGTCTGTACCCTGGCTAAAACAACCTTCTTTGGAATAAGAAGAACCATGTAAAAAACAATGTTTCAAACTCTTGGAGGCAACTCAGAAGATTTTACAGAGTATGGGAATATTTTCCCATCTCAGGAGTTTTAGAATGCGTAGACTTCAACTCCCAAAAATCGTCCAAGCAAACATGTGTGACTGGGGAATTCTAGGTTTTGAAGTTCACACATTTTACAATTGCTGAGGTTGAGAAACAATGGTCTCTGATATTGATGGCTAATAATGGGTGATACTAGTCTAATATTTCTGAACTGAATAATGGTTTATTGAGGAAGTGGTGTGACACTGACATATTTAAGGCAGACAGAAACATCATCTTAAGAATATTTTCACCACCATTCTGTCCAGATTACTTCTTTCTGCATGGAATATCTCACCACCAGAAGGGTAGAGATCCAGAATCTTATCCACTTCTTTAGGAGTCAACAGCATGACTTTAGTAATGATTTTTGAGATTGATAGAAGGTAATCTGCTTCGTGCCTAACCAGATTGGAACAAAGGAGAACCCACTTGCAAAGATTTCAAATCAAATACCTCTATTTTAAAAAATGATTTGTACAAAACAAGATCAGTCTCTTAGTCCATGTTGGCAGAGTTTTCAGGCAAATTGACCAATAGATAACGAACTGCTGCTGCCGGGAGCCAAATCCAATTTATACATTCTTCAGTGCTGTAATGTTTTCAAAACACATACTCACAAAGTTTCAGGTTTCCATCACACAGCTGCATATTTGCCCAATGAACTTAAATGAATAACAGCAGTTTGCCAGCAAAGCATTTCTGGAACTTCGAATCTAGGACCTTCACCATTATAAACATTGAAACTCCACACCTCTTTACCCATAAATCCTCCCTTATTTACTGTCTATCTAGACTTTCTTTTATAGAGATATCACCTTCTAGAACTTTTCCCATAAAGATATTCATGTCTGCTTTGTGACCTTCTGAGGCTCCTGACCCCCAATGTCTCCCTCCTCCTCCTCTGAGTCAAACATTACCATCATTGGAGTTTCTACAGTCTCTGGTGGTTCGTCAGGTTTCGCAGGTTCCAATTCTCTTTCACTCTCACTCTCTGACTCAGTTGTCAAAAACACTGGCCTAGGGTACCAAGACGGACCCAGTTCATCCTCCTCAGAATCTGTGACTAACTGAGCTGGTCTTGGACCACTCACAACATAATCCAAACCTTTTAGTTACCTAGTCTTATCTCATATAAATGGAATTATTTTCTCAATGAATCAAACGGTTGACAATATCTATTTCTAGAAGGAAAAATCCAGTCTTGACTCAGCCATTATTGTAAGATTCTGAAACTGAATAACTTTTTAATGACGAGGATTTTAAAAAGAAGAAAAGGAGACAGGATTATATTTTAACTCTCACTTTGGCCTTGTTTATCCATCCCAGTGGAAAATTAGATATCTTGCCTTTTCTGACATTAGAATGCTTTGAGAATAAAGCTAATATCATCCTGTAAAATAATAATTCAAAAGAGATTAACCAGTTAACAATGTTCCTAAATATCCAGGGGGAAATGCAGGAAAGGGATAAAAGAGAAATGTTAGTCAATTGTTTAATCTGTATCATGACAATATGGTGCACACCACTGACTTGTGTACTTGTGCATAATGTTAATCACAACAGGTTTTATTATCTTTGCACCACTGATTTTTTAAAAAATTACTAAATACATGTAAGTGGACACCAGCATTCATTATAACTTAAAGAGAGAAAGTATACTTTTAGACTTTTTGTACTAAATAAGATTTTGAGATTTTTTTTAAAAAAATATTCAATTAATCAAAGACTTCTCCTGGAAAAACTAAAATTAAATACTGTTTTTCTGTGGATGTTGTTTCCATCAAATACATGCATAGTAGTAAGTAAGTAAGTAATAATTTATGATTATGGTTATGGTTATGGTTATGGTTATGGTTATGGTTATGATTATGATTATGATTATGATTATGATTATGATTATGATTATGATTATGATTATGATTATGATTATGATTATGATTATGATTATGATTATGATTATGATTATGATTATGATTATGATTATGATTATGATTATGATTATGACTATGACTATGACTATGATTATGATTATGATTATGATTATGATTATGATTATGATTATGATTATTAATTATATTTGTATGACGCCCCTCTCCAAGGAAGTAATATGTTGGTAGCTTGGAAGGTACATTTTTGGGAAAATTTTGGAAGATGCAATTTTTAGAAAATTTGAAGAACCTTTAAAGCATAATTATTCATTCATTACTTTTATCCATAGAACCAGTAAGAATAAATTATAAGCATTCTATTTTCCAGGAGATGGGGGAATCACTTCTGAATTTGTCACCTTATTGTTCTGTCTGGGTGCCCCCAGACTTCAACACCAACTGGAAAAAGCAGCCAGACACGCTGGTAAAAGCAAAAGCACTTTATAGTTTGAAAAATAAACACAGAGAAAAACCTGTTCTTCCCAACAGGCAGGCTATGAGACTTCACAGCAGAGTCCTGATGGCCAGACAATACAGCAGACTTCTTGCTGGCACACCCACCACTGTAGAGAATAAGACCCACACCTTTTCCCCCCAAGGTTTCAGTATTCAAAGTCACAAACCAGAATTCCAAGACGCCAAAGATCACAGCCAGGTCCCAGGACTCCCAAAGATAATACTCCACAAGCCAGGAAGGGTGGGTCTGCCTTTTCAGCCTTTCCAGAGAGCACCACACCCAAACCCAGCTGTTGCCTCTTTAGTGCTGAAAGTACCTGGCTAATTGTCCCCTTCGTTGTGTTGCTCTTCTCTGCCGGAGATCGATGATTGCTTGTGCATTTTCATCTAAGGAATCCAGGCTGCTTGCTGGGGAGAGCTCCCTCTCGGGGGACTCTGGCTGTCCTCCCTTTCCCTCAGCCTGAGATTCCTCCTCCCCGTCTGCCTGAACCTCCTGTTCCTCATCTTCCCCCTCTGAGCAGGAAGCCGGCAGAGGATCAGCCGTTCCCTGAGGGGCCTCAGACGGAATCACAACACCTTATAAGCAGACCTTTCCAGTGTTGAAATAAATAAGTGTATTCACAGGGATCATGGGTGACAGTGATGGATAAAGTTATGGAGGAAAATGTAAAAAGAGATAACCTGAACAATAATATAATGGATTCTGAGCCTAAAATGCAAAATGCTAAATCTACATAACGCCTGTCATTTAAAGCATGAAAATTGATGAGCTGAGAAAATGGGAAACATTCTCATACTAAGAATGTGTATAACATTCAAAAGCAGATGGGTTACCAATATAAAGATTAAAGTGATGACTTATCAAAGATTTCTCCAAAGAACATCTCAAAGTTTTCAAAAAAATCAGTAAAAGCAGAAACAAGTGGTTTGAGATATTTAAAATATCTTGTTATATTGAATGGGAGGCAAATGATGACATAACATTTATGTGATGTGAGAAGCTATATAGATAGCAAGGCAAGATAAATGAAATTAAAATCCTTATATTTATCAAGTCTAAACTGTCTGTGTTAAGGAATTAGCATATGGTAATGAGTAATTTCCTAATTCAATAGGATATATGCTATTCGTTTTCTCAGAAATCAGTACTCTGATCTCATCGTATTCTGTATCAATCAATATGCGTAGAGTTATAGATGGAACTTTAGCAAAGTCTATGGGTTAGATATATTTAAAGTAGAATCAGATGTGCTTCTCATTTAATATAACTTTCTTAGCATTCTATTTTCTAGGAGACGGGGGAATCACTTCTGAATTTGTCACCTTATAAGCAGAGATTTTCAGTGTTGAAATAAAAAAGTGTATTCACATAGGTGTTCTGTCTGGGTGCCCCCAGACTTCAGCACCAACTGGAAAAAGCAGCCAGACACGCTGGTAGAAACAAAAGCACTTTATAAGTTGAAAATAAACACAGAGGAAAACCTGTTCTTCCCCACAGGCAGGCTATGAGCCTTCACAGCAGACCTCTTGCTGGCACACCCACCTTTTCCCCTCAAGGTTTCAGTATTCAAAGTCACAAGCCAGAATTCCAAGACGCCAAAGATCACAGCCAGGTCTCACGACTCCCAAAGATAATTCTCCACAAACCAGGAAGGGTGGGTCTGCCTTTTTAGCCTTTCCGGAGAGCACCACACCCAAACCCAGCTGTTGCCCATTCAGTGCTTGAAGTACCTGGCTAATTGTCCCCTTCGTTGGATTGCCCTTCTCTGCCGGAAATCTATTATTCCTTGTGCCTGGTCATCTAAAGAATCCAGGCTGCTTGCTGGGGAAAGCTCCCCCTCGGGCTGAGATTCCTCCTCCTCTCCCTCCTGTTCCTCATCCTCCCCCCCTGAGCAGAGAGCCGACAGAGGGTCAGCCGTTCCCTGTTCCTCATCCTCCCCCTCTGAGCAGAGAGCCGGCAGAGGGTCAGCCGTTCCCTGAGGGGCCTCAGACGGAATCACAACAATAGGTGACAGTGATGAACTGTTCAGAAGGGTTTTAGAACCCACTACTGCTAAGAAAGTTATATCTTGTATAAAAACTAGACACTTCAAAATCCACCATTCAATCTACAAGTAAGTTGGTCATCAATTCAAGCGTTTGTAGACACAGTCATGTGTAAGTGACTTAGCAATCACTTCACATAATAACTGATTTGCTAGTTCCATTCATGGTTACTAAACTATTTGCATACACTTAGATCATACAGACTTATATTAATCAGTCTGGATAAAATTGCTTCAGATAAAAATATGTTAGAATTCATTATTGGTAGATCAAAAGATTTCTTTGCGCACAAAATGTTGCAATGTGAACTGGTAGCCAAGGTAAGTGGAACCCACCCCTGGTGCAATAACCTTGGAGGCTCAAACTCAATTGAAAAGTTGAGGAGCACTAAACAACAATCCTCCCACGCTCCTTTTGAATAATACACAATTTTAACATCACTTTTTTAAAAATAGAGAAACATTGACATTTGCAAATATGTTACTGAGAAAAGAAATATAAATACATATTTACCACAAAAGGGCATATCAGTCAAAGATAAGAAGAAAAGGGCACACAGTGTATCTCATTAATTATTGCTTTTAAAATGTTTAGACGTACACAAAAAAGGTAACTTGATAAAATTCTACCCATATGAGTTCATAATTTACTTTTTAAATTTCTACATTGCTAACAGCCAATATAGGGTTTACATTACATTTGGAAAGAACTAATCACATTACAATTTCTCTCTATATCATCTTCCTTAAAAATTCATTAAAATAAATTGGCTATTATAATTTTTAATTAAGTACCGGTATATGAATTTTGTATACATCACAGTAAGGATGTCCAGCTATGGCAAATTTAAGATTTGTAGATTTCAACTCTTGAAGTTCTCCAGAGATGAACTGGGGAATTCTGGGAGTTGAACTCCACAAGTCTTAAAGTTGCCAAAATTTGGACATTCTTGAATTACAATTTTGTAAGTTAGTATGAGCATAGCTATAAATAAAATGAACTTGGAAATATTTGTAAAAGTAATTCACAAGTACACATAAAAGTTAAATGGTTCATAAAGGCGTCTCTGAATTTACATGTTGTCATAAAACCACGTTCTGGAAATGAAATTCAGAATTCTTCCTTTCTTAACTTAATCTTTCCTAGAAAGTTCTTTTGCTGACTTTCTTTCTATCAATAACATATTTTTGCTGATAATGAAAAAGAAAGGATACTAGTATAGATCTATTTCAAGCTACATGTATTTTGCTCTAATCAGCTAGCCATACCAGGATTTGAACCAGGGCAGTCTGCCTAGCTTTAACCTCTAGGTCACAGGTTCTCCTCCTGTTTCAGTTAGTCCAGGTTCAAATCCCAGTAAAGGTATGGCTATCTGATGAGAACAAAATACCATGAAATAGATCTATACTAGTCTCCCTTCCTTTTCATTATCAGCAAAAATCTGGAGGACAGAAGGAAAAGGGGGGACATGATAAAAATATTTAAATATGTTAAAGGGTTAAATAAGGTTCAGGAAGGAAGTGTTTTTAATAGGAAAATGAACAAGAACAAGGGGGCACAATCTGAAGTTAGTTGGGGGAAAGATCAAAAGCAACATGAGAAAATATTATTTTACTGAAAGAGTAGTAGATCCTTGCAACAAACGTCCAGCAGACGTAGTTGGTAAATCCACAGTAACTGAATTTAAACATGCCTGGGATAAACATATATCCATCCTAAGATAAAATACAGAAAATAGTATAAGGGCGGACTAGATGGACCATGAGGTCTTTTTCTGCTGTCAATCTTCTATGTTTCTATGTTTCTAAAAACATGTTACACATATAGAATATAGTTTGTCGGTTGTAACAATTAACTGCAAAAAGAAAGCAGTATGCTCCCTTCCATATTTTCCAGGGTGGTTCAACAGACAAAAAACATTACACACACACACACACACGCACACCATAATTCCTTGTTAAATGATTTAAAGTGCAACTCATACAAAATACAGAGCTTGGAAAGACTTCTATATCAGAAGTTTTATTTTTCATTATTATCCTAATTTTCCGCTTCAATAACCTTTCCAAACTGAATCTAGATTCTCCAAGGCAGGTACACCGCTGCTGAAATTTAAAAGATAAGGCTGCATTTTACCTTGCAGGTGCTGCTGCCCTCATAGAAGCACATAATTGATACAGGGTGAATAAGAGTTCTCTTTCTCCCTTTCTCTCACAGCCTATCTTTTCTTTTGATGAAATAGCGGAGCTCTAGGGGTGTCCCTCTCGCTGTGTCAAGTTATAAACTTACACAGCATGCTTGTTGAAACCATTTAGAATTGTTACCTGTAGACTATCTGCTGTTACTACCAATTCAGTCCATGTCTTCCCCACTGCTGTTCTCTCACTATGTTTCTACATTCAGAAACTATTGCTTTCTCGGTGGGGAGCTTTTCCCATTGCTGTAATAGTTCTTTGCTCCAATGCGGTGATTAAATAGCGTCAAAAATATTTCTGAGTCTCACCATTACTTCCACATGTAGAGTTATTGCCAGTGAGATTTTACCAAGAAACATTTGCTGCTTTGATGCCTAAGAAAAGCATCACGGGACTAAATGCAAGACTGGCAAGGATATAGGTAGCATTGTATGTCCACCTCTTCTCTGCTCATGAATTTTCCTAACAGTGCACTAAATAACTTAATGACTATTTATTACACTAATGGGAGACTGGTAGGATAAAGACCCAAAGCCAGCACTGTTAGGAAATTCAGGACACAAGGTGTATGTGATCCTTCTTCACGACAGGAATTATCTTATGAGCATTTATTACACCCACCACTATACAGATGGCTATTCAAGTAGAGATGCATCTGATAAATTGTATTTTATTGGGTTCCTACTGCTTAAAGAGCTGGTGAAGATATTTTTTTCCAAATAAATCCTTTATATTTACCTTCCTTTTACATATAGAGTCAACCAGGTTGGGAATTTCCTTCCCTTCTTCATATCTCATTAGTTACTAGTCTTTCTATAAATTAAATTAAATTAAATTAAATTAAATTAAATTAAATTAAATTAAATTAAATTAAATTAAATTAAGTTAAGTTAAGTTAAGTTAAGTTAAGTTAAGTTAAGTTAAGTTAAGTTAAGTTAAACTAAACTAAACTAAACTAAACTAAATTAAGATTAGGCATGATATGCCTACTTTTGTGCATTTCCCCTCCTTAGGCATCACACAGAGGCCAAAAAAGCTGTGTACTCTTGCAATAAATTGATGGTTTTTGGAGAAATTAAAAGATACAACCCTGCTTTAACTGGCATGGTGAGCAACTTTCTTATCTCCATTTCTCATTTTTTTTAAAAAAAAAATCTACAAAATTTTGTCTATACTGTCGTTTTAAAGTAATCTTTTTACTTTGTCATCCATCTTTCAAATTCTTTTTTCAAAGTTTCAGAGTTTGCATAAAAATCCATTTTCAGAAGCACGCACAGATGACTGATTTAGTGGGATTCAGCAGTGTCCCCAAATTTTGCAGCCCCCTCTGACATGCACACAAAGTAAACTGACAAACACCATAAAAACATGACCAGACCACAAACTCTTAGACAAACCAAAAAAGTTACACCCCAGACATACATTATTAAATAGCTAAGTAGTCTGCAAGCTCCAAGTACCCAAGATATCACCCACAATCCACAAACATCAATTAATCAGCATACATCAATTACATCAGTGACCCCAGGTGTTACCCCATGGACTCACCAGGGAGTTTCAACACAGCTTGCAGTACTCCACACCCACCCACCAGTATTTATAGAGGGAAGGATGCTCAGTCTATGCTTTGTTTTCCCTAGCACAAGGACAAAAGCACCAGCCTGAAGATAATGAGTGGGACCTCATCGAAATGTCACCAGGAATCTCTGAAACGTACATGGGAAGAAACCCGAATATGCCAAGACCTTCATACCTGTACCCGTGAAAATCTACGAATATATATATATATAGTCGAGTCACCCTGGTGTATGGAAGGAGCATGACAGCTTCCTTTTTGCCTCTCAGCCCCACTGGGGGCCATATTCCATAAGAACATAAGAGCATAAGAAGAGCCATGCTGAATCAGGCCAAAGCCCATCAAGTCCAGCATTCTGTGTCACACAGTGGCCCACCAATTGTACATGGGGATCTTGAGCAGAAAAAGAAGGCAAAGACCTCCCTTTCCTCAAGGGATTGAGATTCCAAGGCAAATTGAGATTCCAAGGCAGATAAGCTTTTTATTGTCGACAACTATAATCTATAAGTGTAACATTTTTGCTGATAATGGAAAGGAAGGGAGACTTCAGGCTTATTTGTCTTCATCAGGTAGCCCCACTGTTACTGGAATTTGAACCTGGGTCTCTGCTTTGTAAGGCAGTGGCCTTAGCCTCTAGGCCAGTGATTTTCATCCTTTTTTGAGCCGCGGCACATTTTTTACATTTACGAAACCCTGGGGCACATTGAGCGGGGGGAGGGTGGGGGCTAAAAAAAAGTTTGGACAATAAAATTCTCTCTCTCTCTTCCTCCCTTTCGCTCTATTTCTCTCTCCCTCCCTCTTTCTCTCCCTTCCTTCTTTCTCTCTCCATCCCTCTTTCTTTCTCTTCCTTCCTTCCTCTCTTTTTTGCTCTTTCTTTCTCTCTCCCTCCCTACCTCCCTCTATGTCTTTCTCTCTCTCTCCTTCCCTCCCTCTCTTTCTATTGCTTTCTTTTTCTTTCTCTCTCTCTTGCTTTCTTTCTCTTGTTCTCTCTCTCTCGCTTTCTCTCTCTCTCTTGTTCGCTTTCTCTCTCTTGCTCTTTCTCTCTCTTGCTTTCTTTCTCTCTCTCTCTTGCTTTCTTTCTCTCTTGCTTTCTTTCTCTCTCTGAGTTTCGCGGCACACCTGACCATGTCTCACAGCACACTAGTGTGCCGCGGCACACTGGTTGAAAAACACTGCTCTAGGCTACAGGATTCAGATAGTTGAGATGTTCAAATTGCCTCAATTTTGAGAAAAGATATAGAAAAATGAAAATAAAATCCATTAGAATACAGAGTTCTGGAAAGAAAAACATTTAAAAAATAATATCTATGTCTTAGAATTTGTTTAGAAGGTACAAATAGGAACCAATTACGGTTAATTGGTTCCTGGAATATTATGTCCTATTGAGTCAGCACAGAACATGTAGAATGCTGGAGAATTAGAGTGCAGCAAAGTGGAGAAATGGCTGGGAAGCTAAATCTTATAAAGAATGGTTAAAGGAGCCAGCTGTTTATACTCTGAAGAAGAGAGAACTGAAGGGAGACATGATAGCAGTCTTTCAATACTTGATGGGCTATTACAGGATAGAGGCCATGGATTTACTCTTTATGGTGACTGAGGCTAGGATAAGAAATAATGGATTGAAGTTTTACAAAGAAAAACCTTAACCTGAAACAAGGAGAACTTTTCTAACCATGATGGCTATTAAACACTTGAATAAGCTGGTTCCTTGAGTCATGAATGTTCCAACACTGGAGGTTTACAAGTGAAAGTTGACACTAATTTCTCTGGGATATTGTGAAGATGTCTGTCCTTATTTAGACCAACCATTTTTTTGAATTCCCTTCCAACTCTGTGAATCAATTATTTGGTAAGCCTGTGACAAGCGTAAGAGGTCCAGGAGTACTGCTTATCTAATGAAGATCATACACCAGAGCAACGTATATGGTTTCCATTGCATGATTCACCTTGAATTCTTTATAACATATAACCTTGGCTATTTTAAGATGTAAACTCTCAGAATGCCACAGGCCACATGGGATATTTAATATAACATATTATTATAACCAATATTTGAAGTTACATCTGTTGCAGTACTCCTACAGTCATGTAATCAAAATTTGTGATTACATGATAAAAACTTCAGAAACTTCTGCCCCCTCCCCATTCTCACAGAAGGTCTCTTCAGAAGACCTTATTCTCCAAATCACATGTGCCATTATTTTTCCCACATATCCATTCTTGTGAGATCTACAGAAGAGCAGGAGGGTTTTAAAGGACAGTGAGAAAGAGATGTGTGACTTGGGGAATGAGTGGCATATGCAGTTTAGGGTAGGAATATGATGCACAGACGGGAACAGAGCCCAAGAAAGCAAAGGCAAGTGGTGTAGAGCTTGAGGAAGTTGCCCATTTTTCAGGAGCAACAGCACTGTTGGGGCTGAAGTACAGATCTGTGGGCAATTGCAGCTGGCTCAGACTACTGAAAGCGCCGGCCACTACTTCAGCCCAGCCCTGGCATGGTACAGAACATCCAAAGGGACGTAAATTGTGAAAAGATAGGTGGCGATGGTGGGGGGAATTGCTGTAAACCCTTGCAATCATTAGCACTGCTGAGTTAGGTGGGGGGCAGTTTTGGCTTTGTGAGGGCTGTTTCTGACCAATCCCTAGGAAATAAAACCATTGACTCCACAGATTTAGGGAAAAAAATGTACTTTTACTATGAAAGAACTAATTGCAACAAAAGTCAGAAAAGGTCTGAAGCAAAAAATAATTTTTAAAATAACCCAGGGATCATCCTCCCCACCCCCGTAGTAAGACAACCAATCATCAGCCAGGGAAATATTTTGTGAACATCTCTGGTCCAGGTGCTCTGCTTTGCCTTCATGCATACCATTCCCAGGATGGTTGGCCTTGAAGATGTTAAACAATCCAAGCTGGCCTCTCTGAGTCCAAGCTTCCCCGTCACTTCCCAGCAATTACAGTGTCACAGCACCTGTATATTTCCCTTCCAAAATACCAATTGCTCCCTCCCTTCATTTCCATGGCACCTGGTATAAAGTAAAGTATTGGATTATATACTGTTTTGTTACTGTTGTTAGCCGCCCTGAGTCTGCAGAGAGGGGCGGCATACAAATCCAATTAATAATAATAATAATAATAATAATAATAATAATAATAATAATAATAAAGGAGTGAAGGAAAAGTAAAGTAAAGAAAAGTAAAGACAGACAATTGACAGCCCCACTGTAGCAACTACAACTAACAGTCCTTCCAAAGTCTTCCCACTCCCTGGCAGAAATTTGTGCTCCTTACCTGGGACTCCAGTATGTGTTAGTTAAGTATGTGGTCTCACTTTATAACTGCATCACTTAAGTAAGTGCATAAGTCAATGCCTAGTTGTACATAATTACAAAGAAAAAATATATATAAAGATATTACTTTCTTCTTCATCTGAATAGGCATACATAATTTTAGTAATTTATCATCTTTAAAAATATAACAACATTTTTTTCACATATTTTGTCTCTTATCATTACAATTTTGCCATTCAGTCCTAATGAGCAAAAGCTCATTAACGAGAAGTCCTTGGTGGTACTCAGTTTGGGTAATGAAACATGTGCAAGAAACAATCAAACTTCAGAGGGAACCAAGAATCCCCCATTTCAACCCTGAGCTTTATATTCTTTCCTTTTACCTTTAACAATCTTGGTCTTTAATCCCTTCAAATAAGATCCTAGAAATTGATTCCCTTTTTTTTCTATATTCCTTCTGAAAATATATTTTATAACGTTAACGGGTCACCTTTGTAAATCCAATGTAGGAAAGTTACCCAAGTCACTCTTCTGTTATTTGTATGTTCTTTTTATTGACTTCAGCCACTTTCATTTGTATATTCAATGTAACCCGTTTTTCCATATCATTCTGGTAACCTGTCATTTTAAATCCACTTTCAAATCAATTTCAGTTTTGTACTTCAGAATGTGTTCCTCTTCTATTATGTCTTTTAAACACAGTCTATTTATAATGGCAGACACTTTTAAAATTGTCTTCTGGGTCCATAATTCAGAAATATCCTTCAATATATTAAAATATTTTGCTCTATTCTCTGATTTAAATAACTATTACAATCTTTAGTTTCTTCTAGTTCCTTTTGCAGTATTATTTTTAAAGCACTCAAAACAGCAGTATGTTCCCACTGAAATAATTTTTACAATTAATCCCCAAAACTTATTTCAAATACACCTGGACCCTAAGTCCCTTTGAAACTTTCTAAAATAAACATCGTTTTGCTGTGATTGATGTGATGTGATGATTGATGTGATTGAGAAATTGGAAAAGGTAAAGGGCATTATAGAGTAATTTGCCTAAATTTCTAAATCATTTTTATATCATCCTATTTTTTATAGTTATGCATATATAGGAATTGAATCTTTGCCTCCAAAATTAAGTAGTGGGAAGTGTTGATACATTATTGATTTGAAGGCATTGTGTAGTTATTCTATGAAGCAAAGAGAAAGAGGCCTTATTTGATTTGTTTTTGACAGGAAATTATCATGAAACTTAAACACCGAAATTTGGCAATTTGCTTATGAATACTAACAGTGTGATTCTGGAAGACTGCATGTGATTCATGGAAAATGGATTCCCTTTGGTTTGGAAGAAAAGAATACTTTTTTTGACCATTTCAAATAGGACCCTAGATAGATAATTTTCTCTTTCTCTTTCTCTTGGGTAAGAACAATGATTATTCCTGAAGATTTCAACATTTATAAAGTAATTTAGGTAATTTAGGTACACAAAAGGAATAATCCTGTTTCCAAATTTTGTTGATATATTTGTGTAATTCCAGGATATTGTTAGATTGCAAATTAAAATTCTTAATGTTCTTAATCATTGACCTTGTTGATCAGAAATGTTAGGGACTAAAAGTCCAAAGAATCAAAAACTCTACAGATATCTTAATACCCATTTCAAATCATTCTTTTTGTAAAAATAAGCTGGAACTGATATAAATTATGTTATACGGAATATCTTCCCCCATAATTTTTTTTAAAAAAACATGCTGAAAAATGAAGTGGAAATTAAATGGTGAAGCCAATAACAGACTGATGATTATAGACTGAATTATAGAACTTGTATTTCTGGATGGTTCATTAAGGAACAATAAATTAAAAACTAGCATAGCAATTACATTGAATGGAAGAAATCAACAACAGAAACATGTTATAAGAAAAGGCTCTTGGAAAAATGTAGGAAGCGTGTAGCATAATCTGAACTCTGAATGCAGAGTTTAAAAATATTTGGGTTACAAGTATTCCTGTATGAACTTGGTTTATTTGCAAGGCCTTGATTTGTTAGCAAACTGCATTCAAGGAAATGGTACAACAGAGGACAGAAGTCATAACTTTAACTCATTCATTGGGACAGATGAAATATTTCCTTGTCTGGCAGCCAACCTTTACATCTTCAATGTAATTACACATGCACCTTTAGCTGGATTCAGTAGCTCACAGAACAAAAGAATTCATGAGTCATGGATATATCCCTGCTTTACGAAACAGCTCTTTTTACACTTGAAGTGCTATAGGAACAGAAAAAACAGCAGCAAATGAGTAAAATCAAGAAGTTCAGGCATGTTCAGTATTTAAACCTTAGGGCACACACAGAGAATCAGAATATTAACTTTTATAGATGCTTCATTGTTGCTGCCATTGTTTATACCTGCACTGAAGCAGCTTATCTACTCAAGAGGAGTTCTTGTCTTCCTGTGAAAGCACTGGCTTCGAGAGAAAGAATTATTATAGAGCTTCTGGGGTAGCTTTTGACAGCACTGAGCTTCAAGCACAAGATTGAAGCACTCCAATATTATCCTACTTTCTGGCCTGAATCATGATCACTTAGATAGTTGGGATGAGCTGCTTGCATGCATGGATCACTGCTTTGTCATATGCTTTGGATTAGATTTAAATTTAATAATAATAATTAATAATAATTTATTAGATTTGTATGCCGCCCCTCTCCAAAGACTCAGGGCAGCTCACAACACAACAATAACACAATACATTACAAATCTAATAATAAAATTTAAAAATCGATTAAAAACATTAATAACATAACCAGTATATTAAAATCACCAACTACACAATCGTACATATTCCACCCAGTCCATCATACAACAGATGTCGGAAAACACAACGAAGGGGGGAGGTAATTATTCCCATGCCTGGCGACAAAGGTGAGTCTTCAGCATTTTACGGAAGGTGAGGATAGTGGGGGCTGTTTGAATCTCTGGTGGGAGTTGATTCCAGAGGTTCGGGGCTGCCACAGAGAAGGCTCTTCCCCTGGGCCCCACCAGCTGGCATTGTTTATTCAACAGGACCCAGAGGAAGCCAATTCTGTGGGACCTAATCGGTCACTGGGATTTGTGTGGCAGAAGGCAGTCCCGGAGGTATTCTGGTCTGATGCCAGGTAGAGCTTTACAAGTCATAACCAACACTTTGAATTGTGACCGGAAACTGATTGGCAGCCAGTGCAGGCCACAGAGTGTTGATGAAACATGGGCATACCTAGGGAAGCCCATGATTGCTCTCGCGGCCACATTCTGCACGATCTGAAGTTTCCAAACACTTTTCAGAGGTAGCCCCATGTAGAGAGCATTGCAATAGTTGAACCTCGAGGTGATGATGGCATGAGTGAGCAGTGACTCCCTGTCCAAGTACCTTCTTCTCTCCTGACCTTTGCTTCAGTTCTCACCTGTTACTGGATGGGAGTGGGATACAGCATCAACACCATTAGCTCCTCCACATGCAACCCAGGGATGGATTCCAACTTACCTCACTGCTGGTTCACGTCCTCCCACAGTGCATGGCTGTGCACGCATTCATGCACATACACAGTGCCAAAACCTCAGCTTTTGCACATGTGCATGCACAGAAGCAAAAAGAGGCAAAAATTCTCTCCCCCCCCCCCCAAATCCAAACAAAAAGATGGTGGCGTCCATAGACCAGCACTGAAAGAACTGACTCCATGATGTCACCACCAGTTTATTACTAGTTCTATAGAACCAGTAAGAACTGGGAAATACCCATCTCTGCTACAACCTTATTTAGTATAATACCATCTGGTGTCACTCCTGATGCCCCAAAGATGAGAAGGTATGACATTAAAATTAACTTTCTCTTTCAGCAGTTTACTTTCAACTCTCTTAAACAGGAAACATGGCACTGCTCTTCCTTAGCCTTGCCATGTTATGGCCTATCTTTCTTAATCATGATTTCTTCATAGGGTTTTAACGCAATGATAGAGATTGAAGTATGCACCTAGCTGATCCTAAACTTTTTTTTAAAAAAGGAAAACCTATTATAATAGATTCAGATTGTAGAGGTGGCCTCAGAACAAAGTAGCAATCAGATCTTTACCTCCAGTTGCCAACACTCAGCATAAGCACCAGTTCAGTGCTGAGTCCCATGTTCCACAACAGCAATTTCTTCCTCTGTAATTCATGCTCCAGTTAGTCTACAATGCAATTAGCTCCAGAATGGCTTCCCTGGGGTGCCACATGCTCCTTAAATGTCTCTTTCTTTCACTCAAATTACAGTCTGTTGAATAAATGAATAGCAGGAGGGGCATGACCAGTCCCTCCTGTTGTACTGGTACATATTATTTCAAAACACATCCCAATTGCAAAAGACAAGAAAACTTATAATCACAGCAGCTAAACAGAATGAAATGCTTGAACCACTTCTACCATATCAATAGCCATATCAAGAATCTATCAAAATGCACCAGAATCACATATAATCACCTCAATGTGTATGAAATGGTTTATGGCCAAGAATGTTTTGCACATGATTCAAAATTTAAGCAGGATTCAAAGTAGCTCAAAAAGAAAACACAAAACAAAAATGTCCATGTAATTACAAGGCTTCATTAAATCCTAATCTTTATATTTACTAGTTAACTGTGTTAAATAAACCATTTCATTTTATTAGCAAAGCATGTTGTAAAAATTACATCCCTATTTAGAATACTTCCTTCACCCTAAGCAAGTTGAATAGCTTGGTTGGTGCCCTTCAAATTAGCTTTTCCTTAAAGAAATACATCCATCAATATTATTTTTTCTACTATTGGATTTTAAGAGTTATGTGTTGACTTCTCATATGGTACATTCTTATAGTAGCCTTTCATCAATACAGTATTGAAAATAAATAGATCTTTTACAGAGATTACAATAATTAAGTGTTTGCTTGGAAAGAAGATAGCTTGAAAGAACAATTGATTTTTTAGAAAGACAATTGTCCTTAATTCTTTACTACTTAGCTGTGCATTTATTTGGATCTATCTGAATAGATGTTTCCATGGTTTCTTATTCTGGCTATCATGACACATAATTCTAATAACTATTTGCATTCTTGCATAATAAACATGCACAACACAACACCAGAGCAGTTATCTTCATACATATTTCTTTGTTTCCAAGTTAAATTTGTTTTTGGATTGTAAATATTTTTCATATGCCATATATTCAAAGTTATATTGAAAGAAACCATGTCAAAGTTAGGTAAACCTTTGCTTTTTACTGAGTTTGTTGTTGAAATTACTTTGGAGGCATCAGTAATCCCAAATTGTAGGCCAAGACTTTGATCATTACATCTGATGACTTTTACTTATGGATCTCCATTTTTGGCAGCATTGGCACCAATACATCATGCCACTGGCAGAAACAATTATTAGGGTGTCATATGGCAGAATCATATTTCCAGAGTTTTGACATTTCCAATACAAAGAAATCAAATTGATTCACCATTTATTCCTTCTGTCATTCTTGTTCATTGTGCCAAATTTATCCATGTCTGATGTTTATCTCTTTTTCAGGTTGAACAGAATGGAAAGAATTAATGTGGGAAAGAAAACGTTTAGAAACTGTTGATCTTGTTGAGATAAATTTGAAATTTGGTTTTAAAATACTTATCTGGAAGCTGCAAATAATCCTCAACCAGATAGCTTTTGCAGTTAGGAACAGGTTTTCCATGTGCATAAGTATTTCTTGCCTACATCATGACCTCTGAGAAAAGTCATCATAACAAAATATATGAGAAATCCATTTCAAGACAGGCAAGTTATGAGATTATTTAACCTCTTCCTTCTACTTTCCATACTAGCTGTGTTATTTGTTAGATTTATAACCTGTCTCATTTCTCAGGAGTTAAAGGTGAGCTATATAGCATTCCTTCCTTTTTTCCTCTATAACAAAAGGCTCTGTTTGGGATAAAATATAGTGGCTCTTAGCTTCTATGCTGAAGACTGACAAATCTGGGTTTGTCTTTTCCTGATCCAACATCTTAAGCATTATATTTTGTTAGCTGAATAATTCTGGGAAGTCCATAAGTCTTAAAATTGCAAAGGTTGGAGACCCTGAGCTAGCTGGCTTTCATAGCTAAGTGATGACTGGAACTCACAATCTCCCTCTTTCTAGTCTGGTGCTTTAACCACTAAACCAAACTTTAAATTTTGAAAATATTTCTTATTATTAAATTATAAAATTGTGATGGTGTATTCTCCCAGAGTGGGATGGATATAGTATGTCTGAATTATGATTGAATTAATTTCTATCTAAGGACAATGAGGAAAACATTTTGGACATTAACAGTGGATAAATACAGACATTATAAGTCACATTTTCTATTTTATTTATATATTGAATATGAATTGAATGAATGAAATCTTTCTCCTGGTCCTCAAGACCATGAAAGTCTAGTTACCTCAACCTTGGCAAGGTGAACTTGGCCCACCAAACCTAATAGAGAAGACACCTAGGTATCTCTTTTATTAAACAATATCATCTTGTTGATACAACCAGGCCTCTAAATGGCAACATAGCCCCAGAGATTTGATGGCCCTAATTTTATTAATCTTACATGAAGTATTAAAGACCTGGTTGTATCCCAGGCATTTGGTAAGACGGGCAGATGAGCTCTATTGTTACAGATAAGTGGAGTTATTATTTATCATTGGGTAGGTGGGGGGTGGGGAGCCGGAAGTTGTTGTATGAGAAGATTTACTATGTTTTAATCCTTGTTAACTGCCCAGAGTAACTTGTGTGAGATGTGAAACTATATCAATCAATCAATTAGATAAAAGCATGACGTTCTAATAATTCATCTTCCTACAACATTTAACATTTACAATGGTCTGGTTTAGCTGTTGAGCAAGCCAATCCAAAAATCCAGCTGAGAAGATTTCAATTTTGATTATGCTTCCTAGAATTTTCTACAAGAAAGTAATTAAGTTATAAATGAAGATATGGATACATATTCCTGTATTTTTTTGTATTTTTTTCCTGCCGTTATAAATTTTCCCATTATTTGCAAAATGCCACACTAGTTTGATTTATTTATTGATTTGATGTGATGTGATGTGATGTGATGTGATTTGATTTGATTTGATTTGACTTGACTTGACTTGACTTGACTTGATTTGATTTGATTTGATTTGAATGCTGCCCCTCTCTGGAGACTCGGGGCGGCTAACAGCAACAATAAGACAGGGTATAACAATAATCCAATACTAAAAACAATTAAAACCCATTATAATAAAAAACCAAACATACAGACAGACATACCAGGCAGAGGTGGGTTTTAAGTAGCTTACGAAAGGCAAGGAGGGTGAGGGCAATTCTAATCTCTGGGGGGAGTTGGTTCCAGAAGGCCGGGGCCGCCACAGAGAAGGCTCTTCCCCTGGGTCCTGCCAAGCGGCATTGTTTAGTTGATGGGACCCGGAGAAGACCCACTCTGTGGGACCTAACTAGTCACTGGGATTCGTGCAGCAGAAGGCGGAGTATGACCAGGCAACCTTAAGTTTATTTCACTCTACAATCTTTTCCTGCTTTTATAAGCACAGAATTTTCTGAGACCAGAAGAGAGAGGGGGGGAGGGAGAGGGAGAGAGACTGGTGGGATTAGAAATGATTTTAAGATTTCTGGGATAATTTTCAGCACTATGGATAATGGTCTAAAACTAATTAAGAATGATCCACATGGATATGGGAAGCAACATAGTAAGCTTCTGTGTTTTCTGTTGGAAGCATTGAGATGGTATACCTCATTTTTCCACATCAAGGCACTGCCTCTGAGGAGATCCCAGAAATCAGTATCAAGCTAGCTTCACGAAGCAAAATGACATGACTTTTCACAGGCCAAATAATTAACTGATGGAATTTAGCTCTACAAATGGGTTGAGAACATTTTAAAGGAGGATTAGACAAATTGATAAAGCCCCAATTACTTTCATGTCAAGCCAGTGGGATTCCTAAAAGCAACAACCAGGCCACTGTGGATAGCAAGGTGCTGAACTGGATAAATCCTTGATCCAATCTAATTAGCTATGCTCTGGTGTTCATGCTAGGCATTATGCAGGAGCATGGCCAGAGCACAGCAGTTGCCACAGGCAACACTATGTCAATGCTTTTCAGAAGGCAGCAAATTGTCACTTGCTGTTCTGCCATTTAGGATTGCTGCCCTGAACACAAAGATGTTCTGAGCTATATCTTCACGGCGCAGATTATTTGGTAGATGGGATGGTGGAAGAATAATTTTTACAGGTTAAATGGTAGATGTGACCACGCTAGAAAGTCATTACAAAATTAGTGGGCAACATTTTAAGATTTCTCAGCCTGGAAATAATCATAACAATAATACTAACGTTAGTAAGATAAATAGTTCTCAGGAAATGATGGTAATTAGGAATGGAATTTCCATCATGAAACCGTGCAATTATAAATGCCATGTTACTGCATTGCATAGTGGTGGTGAGTAGATGGTGAAAGCCTACTTAATCCAAGACATACCAGGCCCATCCCTCCAGTTCCAAACCTTAATAAGATAAGTGATTGACTTATGTTCAACTTCCCTACCTGTCTCCCCCCTCTCCCGGGTTACCATCTGTTGTGGTTGGCTCTGGCCCAGCTCCTGCCCCAGGGAATGGGCAGCTGGATGCAGGGGAAAAGTCAACATATCACAGCCCTGTGTTATTGCCGACAGAATCAGATCAGAGTTTAGTTTCCTTGGACGAAGAAGAAGGTGGGAGTGACTCGGCAGAGGAGGGCTTGGCACACAGTCAAGGCAGTCAATCTTCCTTATCTTCTATAGCTTCAGATGATGACATTTTGGACCCACGCAAGCGCAGAATTATGCTTAGAAGAGACCAAGTAAGAACATATTACAGGAAATAAGGGAGGCTACCTGTGTTTGGGTGGGGCTCCAGTAATTAGGGATGCTGCTATAAATAGCAGCATGTGGGTTTGGCCATTGTGGAAGAATATCTGTTGCAGTTTCGTCAGGACTCTTGTGTGCTGGACTTTGTTGCTTTTTCATGCCTTTGAAACCAAAGCAGAGCAGCATGTGTGTGTGTGTGTGTATCCCTTCGTTGGAAGAAGAAGGGGTGTGAAGTTTCTCCACAGCTGCTGGCTAAGTACTTAATGACTGCTTAAGGGACATTGTACAGATTACCTGGTTGTTTTGGGAAGAGTGCTCTTTGCAATACAAAAAGAGTGCTTAGTTTATTTTGACTTTTGTGATAAAGAACATTGTTTTGAATTTTCAAACGTGAGTGTGTGTCTGAAATTTGTATCCTTGAATTTTCAGGAGGCTCCTATCAGAGAGCCCGGCAGAACACCATCTCTATCTTTTGACTGGCCTGCACAGCAGTACTTGTAAGTTGTGGTGGTAGGCACTGGCACTGTGAGTGAAATACAGCCTGGGACCTTCAGAAGTTTTAAACGCCTCCACTAGCCTTTCACTTCAGTCCCAGAAGAACTGTCACCACCCCCAATGCTGAGGAGCCTTATGCTACAGGAAGACACCTAACATAAAGCCTGAGGCATCCTGTAATGTGGCATGCCTAGTTGATCTCCATCTTCTTTATCCCGCTGCTGACAAGGTGTGTCTGGCCAGGTCCTATGCAAGGTAACCGCATGCATCATTCTCCAAACCCTTCTTGCCGTGTTTTGAGCTTTCCAAAGCAGTGCACAAATACTGTAAATATTTTGATGAAAATGAGTGTGGCTTCATTTCAAGGATTTGGAAGGCTGCTACTTCAGCTCCAGTGCCATGGATGCTTCCACTGCTACCAAGGAATGCAGCTCTACAAAGTGACAAAAGGGCCAGGCATTGGGGTAGGGAATAAATGAGGGAAGTTGAAGTGTCCCTGTGGTTGTGAGTGTCGCAATTTTGATCATGTAACTGCAGGGGCACTGGAACAGCTCTGATTTGGGGATGGGTATAAGTACCTTTCATTCAGTGCTGCTATAACTTTGAACAGTTGAATAAATTATTGTTAATCAAGGACTATCTGTAATTGTTTGGGCAGATCTATAGCTCAAATATAGCTATTTTGACATGTAACTTGCAATGTCCAATATCTTTTAATTAAAACAAAAACTGTTGC
Organism: Erythrolamprus reginae; assembly: GCF_031021105.1. Classification (NCBI taxonomy): domain Eukaryota; kingdom Metazoa; phylum Chordata; class Lepidosauria; order Squamata; family Dipsadidae; genus Erythrolamprus; species Erythrolamprus reginae. The sequence goes on from NC_091951.1 coordinate 309,498,488, forward strand.
ACACAACCTGGTCTTTGTTTTAATTATTGAAATAGGTGGGTAGGCCTTTATAGGACCTTCAGTTGTAATTACATCCTGTTCATATGTATGATACTGTATATAGGAAGTTAGATGCTTTCAAACATAATTTACATATTTTTTCTTTCTCCCCAAAATAAGATAGCTTTTTAAATTTAAAAGTGAAACATATTAAATCATTGTCCAAAAAGTATAGGTTTGTTCTGTGCTGCACTGTTGGAAAACAATGGTCAGGTAGAAGAATTTGCAAGGATTCGATAAACCTTTGCGTTAGTGAAGGTTTTACTGTTTAATGGCTAATCCCACAATTCGATCAACTCAAGGAGACAACATAGTGCTAGGATAATACATTGGCAAAGATCCCAGGGACTGATTACCATTAGTTACTCTTCAATATATATCTGATCCTTGTGGTTCAAAAATCCATAGATGATTACAAAGACAAATGTATATACCAAAAACCCAATCCCTGTGCTTTGGTCCACAGATTATCTTTTATCATGTGAATCAGGCATACTGGAAGAAAACAAAATACGCATTCACACAGTCTGAAGTTATGTATGCTATATTATTTTGAAATTCAAGATTGCATTACTAAATTTAAATGGCAAAGTAGACAAATGTCAATAATATGATTTTGCTCTATCTCCCAAATTATGAAGACAGTGAGTAAAAGGCTCTTTGTCCCATTCTTACATTTAAACCAGCCACAAATCCATTGCCACATGGAAGCTCAATTTGGTTGATTCTGTTGATATCAGGTAAGGATTGAATAAAGAAGGAACTGTCTGAGTTGCAAACTAATTTATTTGTTCCTTTATTTATTCCATCAACACTGCAAAACTAAAGTGGATAGCTGATTTCAGATAGTTTTCTGGAAAAGGAATCTTTACTTCTTAGGGCCCTTCTCTTTTCTGTAATATCATAGCATCCTCACATGGCCCTTCAGAAAGTTGGAAAGTAGAGTTATATACTGGATTTTTCAAACTTTGCCCTCTACAGCTGTAAGTGAAAACTAAATAGACTCTCACCTTATAATTTAAGCATGGTTCCTTTAAAAACAACAACAACAACCAGGCAACAGTTGCAAATTTTCTTTTTCTTTTCTGTCCCTCTTTACAGAAAAATTTCCCTTTTAATAGGTATGCTCGAGTGCATTCTAGAATTTGAAATGCAGATCCCCAGTACTTCCCCTCTCTTCTTACATTGGAAATGTACTAAAAAGATGATTATAGGCTTTACTTGTGACCTATATACTAGCATATCTACATTATTTTGAAATCGAAACTGAATTGAATTACAACAATACAAAAATTAAAATACATATCAGTGGAATACATATCAGTGGAATACATATCCAAAAATCACTAGCACAACCAGGATATAGTTTATTTCTCCTTGTGTTTATTTGATGTTGGTTTGGGATTTCACAGAGAAATGGCAAATCTACAGAGATGTCCCTTTACACTTAACACACACACCTCTGTGAACGGATGTAAGACTAGAACAATTCTTATTTCAGGTTAGGTGACAGTATAATATCAGGAAAGCAAGTAGGGAAAGCAAGTAGGATGCTTGGCTGCATAGCTAGAGGTATAACAAGCAGGAAGAGGGAGATTATGATCCCACTATATAGAATGCTGGTGAGACCACATTTGGAATACTGTGTTCAGTTCTGGAGACCTCATCTACAAAAAGATATTGACAAAATTGAATGGGTCCAAAGACGGGCTACAAGAATGGTGGAAGGTCTTAAGCATAAAATGTGTCAGGAAAGACTTAATGAACTCAATCTGTATAGTCTGGAGGACAGAAAAAAAAGGGGGGGACATGATCGAAACATTTAAATATGTTAAAGGGTTAAATAAGGTCCAGGAGGGAAGTGTTTTTAATAGGAAAGTGAACACAAGAACAAGGGGACACAGTCTGAAGTTAGTTGGGGGAAAGATCAAAAGCAACGTGAGAAAATATTATTTTACTGAAAGAGTAGTAGATCCTTGGAACAAACTTCCAGCAGACGTGGTAGATAAATCCACAGTAACTGAATTTAAACATGCCTGGGATAAACATATATCCATCCTAAGATAAAATACAGAAAATAGTATAAGGGCAGACTAGATGGACCATGAGGTCTTTTTCTGCCGTCAGATTTCTATGTTTCTATGGACAATTATGTGAAGGAAACATTTTAAATACTATATTGCTACCCTTCTACTGAATCTTTAAAGCCTAAAGATTTAAATACCCAGCACCAGAGCATACATGCAGTAGGTTTAAAAAAGAATCAAGATGATGGCTCTTCCTATGAAATTGAAGCTCCATCCATTTTATGTGCTTCATGAATGTAAAAAGGCATAGAGCTTCAATTGCATTATTGTAGTCCCTCTTGTCTCCCTCCAGAATTAAACAAGTCAACATATAATTTCCTTCAAACATTCTTATTTTACTAGATCTTTTGAAAATGGATTATAAAACAGTGCTAAAGGCTACAAGAATCCTCTTCAGAAATCCTCTCCGTGAGAGGAGCACCCTGTTCAAGTAATGAATTATGAACAGATGCTAGACTTATATTTCTCAAAATTTCACTTCTTTTCTCAATCTGGAGTTTTCAAAATAATATACTGTACAGTTTTAAGAATGTTGTACAGTTCTTGAAGCATGTATTTCTAGACGTTATTTAATAAATAAAAAAATAATGATGGATTCTGATTTGGACTTAACTTGCCCAAGAGCAGTGTTTTTCAACTCAACAACTGTAAAATGCATATAATTCATTTCCCATAATTACCTGAACAGTGGTCTGCAATGGATGAGGCACCATTCTTCTTCTAGGCAAACTATTGCTCTGTTTAACAAAATTTGCCATTGAAATTCCTCCTAATATTCAGCATGAACCTCCTTTCTTTTAATTTTCACCTATTAGTCTAACTCTTCCTCTCATTATTATTAAAAACCATGCTTAAATGCTGTTGATATCTTTTCAGATATCACTAGACAAGTGTCACTCAACCTTAGTATCTTCAAGATGTCCGGACTTCAACTGCAGAATTCCCCATGGAAGTTAATGTCCACACATATTAAAGTTGTTAAGACTGATAAACACTGCTCTGATGATCCTAACTTTATCTGAATATTCCTTAAAGCTCTCAAATGCTCCATTTGAGATTTATCCAAATCTAATGAACCCCTTAATTTTAAGAAATATTTTTCATGAGCATATTTGTTCTTTAGCCATTGCAGAACTTCGTGTTTCATTTAGTCTAAATGCTTTTGTTTATCTTTGGGATTTCCTGTCGGTAAAAGGAATTAAAATATTAATTAAGATCTTGAATTATCCCTTAAGAGTGCTTTTATCCACTACAGAAGGCAATATTATATGCTGGCCATCATAAATTATAATTGCATGATTTGATTGCCTATTTTGTTCATCTTGCCAAACAAATGAACAATCAATGCCAATATCCAGCTGAGCTTATAAATATAATATTAAGTATAATGGTTTTGTGGGAATGCCTAATAGCTAGTCATATGGTGCTCACTAAAAATATATTAGCACAGTCCCTGAGATGAGAGATACTTCTTTCTTGAAATTCCATTACACTACTAACTGAAAGGTACATCTTAAGCCTGTGCTTTGCTTTGATAGCATGAACAATTATCCCAGAAGCTGCTTAGTAAGGCTTCCTACTAAAAGCAGAACAGCTATATGCTGTTTGTTTGGCCTCACTCTAAGCCATTACTCTGGCAGAAGATGCACCCGATTCTTTCAGATTGTCATTAAATGTGACAGGAGAGGATTCTGCCCAAGCACAGTGCATGGCCAAACTAAAAAAAAATCCAGTATCTCAATCATCCCCAAATATGCTTCAACAACCATTCTTAGACTCTGTTCCAGGTCTTTGGTATACAGCTGGTCTTGATAGCTTCCAGAAGGTTAAAACAGTGATGGCTTGCTGGGTGTCTGGGTGGAGAGTATTCCATAGGGTAGTATTATTCCTATCTGATTTGGTGGGAAATGAAGATACCCTATGACAAAGGCAATTGCATAAATAAACTGGTCCCATGCTATGTAGAACTCAGAAGAAACCTGGGAGCCAGTGCAGCTGACACAACAGTCTGCAGAGTCTGCAGAGAGGGGCGGCGTACAAATCAAATCAAATCAAATCAAGTCAAATCAAACCAAACCAAACCAAACCAAATCAAATCAAATCAAATCAAATCAAATCAAATCAAATCAAATCATAAACAGAAGTTTGCATGTGCCATTGAATTCTGGATTAGTTGTAACTTCTGGATGATCTTCATTTAATTTCAGTAGTCCTAATGGGAAGTGAACAAGGCATGTGTGACTCCGAATAGGTCCTCCCAGTCCAGAACAGGCACCAGTTAGTACACAAAACAAATATTTACAATGGGCCCCTAATCACATCTGTAATCTGATCCTTGAACAGGAGACACGAGTCTTCATTCCATTGCTTCTCATCTAAAAGTGTTTTAGCATAATTTTGTTCATAAAATATTATGCAGAATATGGAGAAGCAGTTTTTGATGATCTTCTATTTACAAACTCTTTCTTTTTCAACAAAGCAATTGCTCTGGAATGTTGCAGGAAGACGTATAGAGAATAGTTTTGCTCCCCCCCCCTTACAGCTGCCTTTTCTATTTGGTGAAATAATTTTTGCTTTAAAAATTCTTTTAAAGGCAATCTAGTGCAAATTTCAGGGATACAAATTTCATCCTGTCTTAAGTAATGAAACAACCAAGGGTCTATCAAGGGTGGACCATCTTTATTTGTTATTATTTACAGCTCATTTTTTACTCATAATACTCTTCCCCCTCCCAATAACAACCTATGTGTCAGATATGCTGGGCTGAGAAAGCACATCATATTGGCTCTCCGGGACAAAAAACTTTCTGGCTATCTGCAAGCTATCTGTAGTTTGCAGATATCAGGATGAAATTGCATTCCAAATAATGTCACCCAGAACCAAGTAATGTCACCAAGATGTCGAATTGGCCACACCCACCCAGTCACATGACCACCTGGCCACGCTGGATGCACATAAAGACTACTGAGTCGCATTTACAACTGTCCCCAAATTTATGTTTTGTGCCCTATATGGTCACCACAGTTGTGAAATGCAATGAAGAGATGCACCATAGTTGTGAAATGAATAACACAGTTGTTAAGAATTCTGCAATAGGCATAGATGTGAGGACAATAATAAGTGCAACGATCAGTCATAATAGCAATAGCAATAGCATTTAGACTTATATACCGCTTCACAGTGCTTTACAGCCCTCTCTAAGTGGTTTACAGAGTAAGCATATTGTCCACAACAATCTGGGTCCTCAATTTTCCAACCTTGGAAGGATGGAAGGCTGAGTTAACCTTGAGCCTACTGACATTTGATCTGTCAAACTGCTGGCAGCCGGTGATCAGCAGAAGTATCTTACAGTACTGCACTCTAACCACTACACCTCTGAGGCTCAAGTTTGAAGTCCAGGCTTAATTCATTTTTTTCCAGTTCTCTGAGTAGTCCCTATGCACATAGCCATGCCCACCTAGTCACATGACCAGTTAGCCACATCCACTTAGTCACATGATCATCAAGCCATGCTCCCAAATAAGCTACACCCAAGAACTGTTTGCCCCAAAATTTGAATCCCACCATTACACATCTGGTTTGAAACTTATTAGACTTTAAAAGAGGCAAACTGAACAAAGAAGGTTTAAAAAAAAGCAAAAACTGGAGAGGAATTATTCTTCCTCAGGGATTGGCTGTGAATTTTTCTTACTAGGGTTCTCTAAAAATAGGTGTTGCTAAATATGCCCATTACTTTATGGTGTTTCCTGATTCTAGGAGTTCCAGAGAAGAAGTTTGGTCTTTCACCTTGTAAATAATTTATATTTACATGATTATTTTATAGTGGTTGCTCTTTTATGATATTACGTTTCTCTAATATGTATTTTTAATTCACTTGTTTTGCATTTGTTACAAATATTTTATCATAGGTATTTTCTAGAACAGTGGAGCATGAATCTAATATCAGTAATAATTAAGCTGAAATGCATTTCAAATGTATCGTCCAATTCTCTTCAATTTTTAAACATCTCTTTCTTACTGACTTCATTTCTGTCTCTGTTCTCCTCCTATCCTGATACATGCTCTTTATTTGTTTTCTTTTCTTGTACCAGTCTGGGATTGTGCCAGTCTAGTAATCAAAATTAATCTAGCATGATTAGAAAAGTCTACTTTCTTTCCATTTGTTCCTCTACATAGATGTAATACATATCATTACAAAATAATTAACAGGTTAACATTACAAAGAAAAACTTAATATTGGCCTCATCACGTTCTGGAAATGGTGATACTAGATTAAACACAAAGCTTACTGAATGAACAATTTCTTGGCTCATTTTTCATAGTTTTTTTATTCTTGTCTCTAATATGCAAAAAAATGATTTTCCTGTGTACAATGTTTTCTATACTCATTAAATTCCAACCAGATTGCAAAAAGAACGTAAGAATAATGCCCCATTTCATTTTCCCAGAATGTATACTGTATAGAGAAACATTAGATATCATGTCCCAAAGGTGCTTCTTCAAATGGCAATGGTACTTTCTTCGTTTTTTTCCCCTTGAAAACGTTTTGCTTCTTATCATCTGAAGAAGTTTCTGGGATGAGAAGCAAAATGTTTTTAAGGAGAAAACCAAGAAAGTTCCACTTGCCTTTTTGAAAAGCACCTTTGGACAACCATGGTCTGGGTGATTGAGTATCTCTATAGACATCTCATCAATAAAAATGTCTACAGTGGTACTTCTGCCTAAGAACGCCTCTACTTACGAACTTTTCTAGATAAGAACCGGGTGTTCAAGATTTTTTTGCCTCTTACAAACCGGAGCCTCTGAAACTATAACCGGAAAAGGCAGGGAGAAGCCACTGTGGGGCACTTCTAGGAATCTCCTGGGAGGAAACAGGGCTGGAAAAGGCAGGGAGAAGCCTCCATGGGGCTTCTCTAGGAATCTCCTGGGAGGAAACAAGGCCTCCACTCTCCCTGTGGTTTCCCCAATCACAGGCATTATTTGCTTTTACATTGATTCCTATGGGAAAAATTGCTTCTTCTTACAAACTTTTCTACTTAAGAACCTGGTCACAGAACAAATTAAGTTCATAAGGTACCACTGTATAAGGTTTATGATCAAGCAGGAGAATCATCTCCAGTTTTGTGTGAAGGATCCATTAACATAAATCTTATTCATATAAGATTCCTTTTGTTTTGATGCACATATTCTGAGGGCATGGGAAGGGAAGGGAAGGGAATTTACAAATGACAAAGGGGGTCAAAATACATTTGCTATTAGGGACCCAAATTGATAAATACATCTTTTCCTAGCAGCAGCAGATTAATAAGAGTTTCAATGCCTTTTTTAGAAGATGGGATCTCTAAGTATACTAAGATGTCCATCTATTTCATATTTATGATTCAAATAACCATATTACATAATGCATATATACCTCCATAACTGAAAAATGAAATACAAACAGTGTTTTAATGTAGATATATTGAATACAAGCAATTTTGGTTGGAGCCTTCATCCATTTTCATTCCATTTTGAAATTAAAGCAAGTTATTAAGTAGAAAATTACCTTGAATTTGTATTGAAAATCTGGGTTGGAGTGCATCTTCCTCAAAGAATGAAAGAATATTTGTTGTACTTTCTTCATAATTACTTATTCAGTTATATAAATAAGTGGCTTTAGCAAATTATTCTATTTGAATCCTTTTTCATTATACTTTTTGTGCTTCTTTTTAATTAAGGTTCCTAAAGTCCTATCTCATTTATTACTCTAGGAACATTGATGAAAGTAATATTTGAATATTTTGGGTGAGAAAGCAATGGTGTTATTCAAACATTTTTCAATAAAGGGATTTTTAAATAAAAGGGAGTCATTGCAAATATTAAAAATATTCCAGGCCGATGCAAAATGTGATTATTTTTTCCCCTCCTCTTTTCATAATACATAGTGGAAGGTAAATTCTCCTTTTGGAACCTGAATCAAGTTATTAGAAGCAGCAGCCGATATTTTATCATTGTCATCAGCAGTTGAAGGATTAATTGCTGTCACTGTTCATACTATGGCACCTTGTGGGGTACAAATTACATTTTTGTAACCTCAGGACCTTAATCAAAAACAAAATGATCAGAGCTCATATTAATCTCTTGCAGCCAGAAGCAGACTTTCCATTGCAAACGAATGCAAGGTCAGCAGTGCAGCCTTCAGAAAGAGAGGAGCAGAGTTATCAGCCATGTACACATGGCATGGCCCAGAAGCAACAACGCTACAAAACTGAAGGGAACATCAAATTAAATGGCACATTCAGTCAATGGCCTTTTCAGTCATTTTACTGAAAATAGAAGTCAAACAATTGTGGTGATTTTTCTATGCTTTTTTTTGTCCACTAAATCCCATGAATTCCACTCACAAAGATATAACTGTAGGAAAAGGGGAGGAAGAACTGAACTTTCATTAAACTGAAATTATCATAATAACATAGATGTTTTCTCATGTAAGGAGTGTTGGAAACTTCAAGATGATAGCTGCTAAACAAAATAGGTGGATTTAATGTTATCTTAATATATGAGTTTCTAATGTGCAAGATAGGTTTTGGAAACATGGATGACATATTATCTCTTCATCTTGTGTCTGAACCCTAAGCTGCATCATGTCTATATAATTCTGAATATGTATGTAATTTTAACTTTCCAGTACAGTGATACCTCATCTTACAAACTTAATTGGTTCTGGGAGGAGGTTCTTAAGGTGAAATGTTTGTAAGACGAAACATTGTTTCCCATAGGAATCAATGGAAAAGCGATTAATGCGTGCAAGTCCAAAATTCACCCCTTTTGCCAGCCAAAGCACCCGTTTTTGCGCTGCTGGGATTCCCCTGAGGCTCCCCTCCATGGGAAACTCCACCTTTGGACTTCTGTGTTTTTGCGATGCTGCAGGAGAATCCCAGCAGGGGAATCCCAGCATCACAAAAACGAGTGCTTCACTGGCAACGGAAGTCCGGAGGTGGGGTTTCCCAGCGAAGGGAGCATCAGTGAAATCTCAGTATCGCAAAAACACCAAAGTCCTCAAAACCCCACCTCCGGACCTCTGTGTTTTTGTGATGCTGTGATTTCACTGAGGCTCCCCTCGCTGAGAAACCCCACCTCCGGACTTCCATTACCAGCGAAGCACCCATTTTTGCGCTGCTGGGATTCCCCTGGAGCATCACAAAAACACGGAAGTCCGGAGGTGGGGTTTCCCATGGAGGGGAGCCTCAGGGAAATCCCAGCAGCGCAAAAATGGGTGCTTCGCTGGCAATAGAAGTCTGGAGGCAGGGCATCCCAGCGGCGGTGGTGGGTTTGTAAGGTGAAAATAGTTTGTAAGAAGAGGCAAAAAAATCTTAAACCCCGGGTTTGTATCTCGAAAAGTTTGTATGACGAGGCGTTTGTAAGACGAGGTATCACTGTATATTGATTCTTCTATCAATTGTAGTTGTATTGTTCATAGCAGTGTAATGCAATGTGAATGCTATTAACATTAAACAGAAAGAATGAGGGAGGGGGAGAGTGAGAGAGAGAGAGAGAGTGAGAGAGAGAGAGAGAGAGAGAGAGAGAATTACTTTTAAAGTACAAGGTTATTCTAGACATCAAAGCATACCCCTATAACATAGCTAAGCATTCTTCCACAGAAGGGATCAAACATTTTTTTTAATATAAGCTATAACTCCTTGCAGCAGTTAACAAGTACAAAGCTTATTCAGCATGCTTTGTGGAAACATGGGGTTTAGTGAAGTTTGATAAAAATTTCACAGGTTGGAAGCAGGAATTCAACTTTTAAGATTTATTTCAGTAATGATTTTAAAACGAGTTTTACAATATTGCCACCAGATATGAAGGGATTTGTAATCATTTCATTCTCACCAATTTTTTAGGAAAAAAACCCTACCCATTTTAGCCATTGGTGGGCTGCAAATTTTTAAACAACTGGTTGGGTAGGTTGGCTGGGTTTGGCTGGGTGGGCATGACCAACCTGATGTCACTTACATCAAAGAGCGCTTCGCCCCACCTGCCCTCTTATGACTGTGGGGATGCTGCAACAGTTGTGTGAAAAATGGTCATAAGTCACTTTTTTCAGTACCATTGTAACTTTGAATGGTCACTAAATGAACTGTTGTAACTCAAGGATTATCTGTACAAAAATACAAAAAAGTTTCTTTGCTTGCTTTTCCGCATGCAGAAAAGCAAAAAATCTCACCGAAACGTGTACATACATGTGTCCCTGTGCGAAATTTTGCTACCTGCACAGGTGCAGAAAGCAAAATTGTGCTTGATCCCACACTTGCATGCCAGAGCCATGGAGCTGCATGCAATTAGCCGTACTGGCAGGAGCCCACCACTGCTCATAAAGTGAAACCCTTTAGCAGAGAGGTCATTTAAGCTTTCCAGAAAGTGGATGGGCATATTTGGGCTACGAAATGTCAGGTAAAGGAGACAAATTAACAAATTAACAGCGAGGGCAATCCCATTCTGCCTTTGTTAAGACTTTGCTTCAGGGTGTTTTTGCCTATGAATATAGCTATCTCTTAAGTGCTAACATCTACTGTGGGCTATTAAGGAACATGGGAGCTGCTTTTGTTGTAAGCACAAAAGCTGATTGGATGACTAGGTCAGTGAGTCTATCTCAGCCTAACCCACTTCACATGGTTGTTGTTGTTTTGGGGAAAGGAGGAGGAAGAAGCTGGATTATATATGTTCACTAGCTTAATTTACTTATAAAATGATAAAGACAGAATTAAAAAATATTAACAGCTGTGAACGGGATGGCCACCTTTCTGAAATGATATTGTGGGGGTTCCAGCCCTCTGGAATCAGCTCCCCCCAGAGATTCGCACTGCCCCCACCCCCTCGCCTTCTGTAAAAGCTTAAAGACCTGTTTATGCCGCCAAGCTTGGAGCCATCAGATCTCTAGACCCCGGACCGATGAGTGTATTAGAATGTTGCAGAAGAGACGGAGTAACGACTCGGACACAAGAGCTGGATTTAAACTTGGGTCATTTTTATTATAATAAATTTGCATAATTTATTAATTAAATTAGCATAAATTAGCATAAATTTGCATAAATCAACATACTCAACTATGACCCGGAAACAATGGACCTGCAGGGTCAAACAAACACTTCCGGGGCGGAAATGACGTAAAAGGTCAACATTCCTGGGCAACTATGGGCGTAATCGATGCTGGTCCAGGTGAGGGACCTCTCCCTCACCTGAGACCCTGCCATACACTCGCATGAGGGGGGTCCCGCCGGCTCACCCCTACCCTGGGACTTCAATAGCGGGACCCAAAGACAGGTTCCCCCCAAGTGCGCAGGTAGCACCCACCATGGTCTTGGAGAGAACCTGTCAATCATCCCCAAAGATGCCCAAGGGAGAACGCGCAGTTGCTGAAACCACCCAGATTTCCGCCCCTAACCTGCCTACCCAATGACCAGAGGTAAGCCAATTAACCTAATTAAATGCAAACACCCCCTAACCGCACATCCATCTCCCCAGTGTGGAATGGGCGAAAAAACAGCCTGGCCTAATGGGCGAGGCTGCAAAAAATTCCCATTCGGCCCCCGCAGGCGACCCCTAGGCACACTGCAAAATAGGGAAGGGCGGGTGGGTGTCTGCTCAGGCAACCAGGTCCGGGCGAAAAGGCTGATTCCCGGCCTGCTGCCCCTTAAATAGGGCCAGCAGGCCCCGCCCGGACCCGACGTCATGCCCGGCCACGTGGGCAGGGCATTCCCGGCCGAAATCTCGTCTCGCGAGATTTCGGCCGAAAACAAGATGGCGGCCGCCATCTGAAGGGTCCGAGTCTGCCCGGCCCTTCAGCAACATCGCCGTGGGGCCGGTGAGTCAGCCGGCGTTATTCTGTTGAGTGAATGGCATTGAATGTTTTTAAATTCTATTAGAGTTTTTAAAAGTCTTTTTAGCCATATTAATTGGATTTTTAGATGTATTTGTTATATTGTTCTGATATGCTGTGAGCCGCCCCGAGTCCTCGGAGAAGGGCGGCATACAAATCAAATCAAATCAAATCCAAAATCAATATCAGGGTTTCCTACTTGAGCAAGGGGTTGGACTAGAAGATGTCCCATGTCCCTTACTGCTCTATTCTTATTGATTAAAGGAGGCTTTGGGAGTTTAAGGACAAAACAAGCCATTTTTAAAAATCACATAAACCTTCAGTATTGTAGGATTCTTGTTTTTAAAATAAAAGATTCTGTGTCTTAAAATACGTTGATCGCCCTGGTCCTCCCTCCCCTCATCTCCAGCGCTAAGCTATTTTGTTAACTTGTGGCTAGAGGTTCTAGTGTCCCTTTGTGGAAGCCCAGTTCAATGATCATTTGGGATAGCTTCTACTTGAGGATCCTTTGTTTTCATGAAGAAATGTAGTTTACTCAGCTATTGCCTATCGTTTTTAATGTATATGTGTTGGAAAAATGTGAGATTGGAAATGCTAGGAGTTTGAAGATACAAATGCCTGTGCGTCAGACAGAAAATATGTTGGCGGTAGAATAAATGTTGATAATTTATAAACATGTTGCCATGTGTTTCCTACTGCCTCCCCTGATCCTTTAAATCTCTTAGGACTCAATCCTTTAAATATTTATAAAACTGTTCCAAGATTTGAAACTGTTATTCACAGCAAATAGAGAAGATTGAAGTATAGCTGCTGAAAAACTAATAGCATTATCAGCGGTGGAAACATTTTCCAGCAAGAATGTGGAAACTATGAGCTCTAATCTACCCACTCACTTTTTCTCCAGCACTTACTGGTTTTTCTTCTATACCTGTTTTATTTCATTAAATATTGTATATTTATTGTATATATATAAACAGATATATAAATGGGAAAACAGTGTGCTGTAAGTTTTGCACTCATTTTATATTTCAAACAATTTATTTAAACCTCACTTAGGCTCCAGAGGCAATTTTCTGGCTGCAAAAAATTGCTGCAGAACCTATCTACACTGAGAAAAAGATAGAGGTAAACTAGGTAGGTAGAAGGCAAGAGCAATGGATATAGGAGGTAAAAGGAAGGTATATTCTCCTTTTTTGTCCTCATGTCCTCCAGCATAACTTTAAAATAAAACATTGTCTGACTTTGTGACTGCCTAGTGGGTTTTTTGTTGTTGTTGTTTTAAATTTTTGATTGTTTTCATAGTAGCAGTCAAACTTTGCCGCATTAGGAATTTGTAAATTGTCTGGTTTTGCTATTTTTTTGTATGTCAACAGATTTGACAGTCTAGATTTACATTATTTGACTTACTGGTATTTTCTGATTCCAGTGAACAACGTCAATTCTGTTCTTTCAAATCTTTGATCAGTGTAATCTCTAGAACACATGATATGTCAGGTTTCTATGGTGACATTTAGAAAATAAATTGTTATCAATTCTATATTATTGCCTCCGCAAGATCAAGAAGTTTAGAGAGACTTAATGAATACCACATATCTGCCTCTGGTGCATTCATGTGTGCGTGTTCCTATACAAGATTTGCTTCTCAGTTATTTAAAAACATAATATATCCAAGCAGTTACTGATTGCAAACACATATCCATCTTCTTTAAGTACTGATTTCAAATAACTTTCAAATAAAACTTTGATATTGAAGACTATGAGAACTGAAAAACTGCTGGGCTGAGAGATCTATACAGGAGAACCTCTGGTGATGCCCATAATTTGTTCAATAACTTTGGTCACAAAGCCATTTGGTCATGACCCAAAACTAATTTTGGAAATGTTAGACTTATTTAAAAAAATGGCATGGAAGGGGAAATCGGCCACAAAAAAAGTGGTTTTTTGGTCAGAACTTAATTTGGTCATGGTCAGAAGCATTTGTGACCCAAGATTCTACTGTATCTTTTTTGTTTCTGATAATGGGTTGCTTTGAATCCAGGCCTTTCTCATCCAATTGTGATCATGCCATTAAATATTTTTTTGGTAGGGTATTTTATAGTTTAGGAAGAGATGCCCTTAGATAATGTGTTTCTCTCTAGTCAGGATCCTATATTTCATTGTAAGGATCCTGACTTAATTTTAAAGCTGATACCTTTAAAAAATACTTGACATAAAATAACGTGATGTGGATTTGTTTTAATAGTTCTAATTTCCCAATATAGACTCTACTGGAGCATAGGAAACACGCAAATGGAAGCCCCTGGCATTCATTGTTCATAGAAAGGAAATATGAGTGCATCTTGAGAATTTTGTACAAAATCATTGTACAAAAGGAATATACAATGTCAGGAAATTTTCATTAAAATGTATTATATTCTGAGTAGAAAAGAATGTGTCGAAATGTAGTATTTAAGAAAATGGTCCTTACTTGCTGACTACAATTGGGACCAGCAAGCTTGTTCTAAGCAATGTATTTGTAAAATTAAATATTGTACAATGTCAGTTTGTCAGTTCCAGCTGCAGGAGTTAAACAAATTAGCTGCAGTTGTTATGTAACCATTATTAGTGATTCCTTGCTGGCTTCCAAATTCACTTTGCTTGTTCTTATTAATAATACTGTGGATGACTAGTGTTCTGTCTGGGTCACTCCAGAAGCCAATACCAACCGAAAAAGAGAAGCCAGACACACTGGTAAAAGGCAAAGGCAGTTTTATAAAATCCAAGAAAAACACAGGTAACAGAAAATGTCCTTACAAACAGGAAAATGCTGTATCTTCAGATATATTCACGAAGGCCAAAAGTCCATGCAGCAATACAGAATTCTTGCTGCCAAGCCAAAGCTGTAGATAGCAGACCTATACCTCCCACGGATCTTCCAAAGCTGCTGGGCCACAAGCCAGGAACAGAGACGCCGAGAAACAAGACAGGATAACGCCACGCCAAGCTGATAACACTCCACATGGCTTAAAGGGCTTGCCTGCCTTTTAAACCCTGCTGATGAGTACCACACCCAAACCCAGCTGTTTCTACTTCAATGGTGAAAATATCTCTTTAACTGCTCCTCTCGTTGCTCTGAACGTCGCTGTCTCATGTCAATGACATGAGGCTGCTCAGGGACCAGCTGTGTCTCTGCTGGCTCCATGCCCGGAGGAGGATGACAGCACAGAGGAGGGGGATGAACAGTCGGACGGGGAGAGGAGAGTCAGGAATGGGATGAAGGAGAACAGCATGAGAGCCCCGGGGGGGGGCCTCTCCCCAGCCAGTAGCTTGGAGTCATTAGGTGATGACGCACAAGCTGTCATTGACATGAGACAGAGATGTTCACAGCAATGAAAGGAACAGTTAAAGAGATATTATCACCATTGAATTAGAAGCAGCTGGATTTGGGTGTGGTCCTAATCAGCAGGGTTTAAAAGGCAGGCAAGGCCTTGCAGCCATGTGGAGTGTTATCAATTGGAGTTGCGGTGACCTGTTTTGATTCTCAGAGTCTCTGATCTTGGCTTGTGGCCTCGCAGTCTGGAAGACTCATGGGAGGCATCTGTTTGCTATCTACAGCTCCGTCTTGACAGCAAGAATCTGGGATTGCTTCATGGACTATTCCCTTCATATATATATTTGAAGTTCCAGCGTTTTTCCTGTTTGTAAGGACATTTTCTGTTACCTGTGTTTTCCTTGAATGATATAAACTGCCTTTGCCTTTTACCAGTGTGTCTGGCTTCTCTTTTTGGGTTGGTATTGGCTTCTGGAGTGACCCAGACAGAACTGTATGTATGTATGTATGGATGGATGGATGGATGGATGGATGGATGGATGGATGGATGGATGGATGGATGGATGGATTGGTGCTCAGCGCCACTCAGATACTGTACTTTTCTGCTCATAGCAAAAAAAAGAGAGGGATCATTGCTATTTACCCCAGCAGCCTAACTTTTGTCAGGAAGGAGAAGAAGTCATATTATCATTAAGAGTCAACTCCTTAAAACAGTGGTTCTCAACCTGCAGGCCTCTGGAGGACCATGATGTCATCATAGTGTCATAAAGGCTCGAATAAATATTATGATTTAAATCTGGAGTTAAGTCTTGGGGTCCGTGACCACAAAAGGTATTTAAAGGGTGAAGAAAAGATTGAGAATCACTGCCTTAAATAGCAGCTCTGCCAGTGTGAAATCTAAAGCATGATTCAAGATAATTTTTGAAGAGTGCACAGCCATAATATGCATTAAGATAAATATAAATAAATATTCAGTTTCTATTAATATTTCACCAGTAGAAACATGAAGGCTGTAGCAGCTAATCTCGTATGTGCTTACCACTGCTGCCCAATTTCATTTTCTAAATAGTGAAGCTAAATCACCATGCATTTCATCTATGGGTATTTATGCATTAAAAATGAACAAAGTACTTAATATTTTGTCTTTTGTGATGCATTTGAAAAGATGAAAGATATATATTTTAAAACACACACAATTTGGTTCTAAAATTTAACTTAATATAAAGTTCCAATTCTAGAAGATGAGATACTTATATACATATAGAAACATAGAAACATAGAAGATTGACGGCAGAAAAAGACCTCATGGTCCATCTAGTCTGCCCTTATACTAATTCCTGTATTTTATCTTACAATGGATATATGTTTATCCCAGGCATGTTTAAATTCAGTTACTGTTGGATTTACCAACCACGTCTGCTGGAAGTTTGTTCCAAGGATCTACTACTCTTTCAGTGAAATAATATTTTCTCACGTTGCTTTTGATCTTTCCCCCAACTAACTTCAGATTGCGTCCCCTTGTTCTTGTGTTCACTTTCCTATTAAAAACACTTCCCTCCTGAACCTTATTTAACCCTTTAACATATTTAAATGTTTCTATCATGTCCCCCCTTTTCCTTCTGTCCTCCAAACTATACAGATTGAGTTCATTAAGTCTTTCCTGATATGTTTTATGCTTAAGACCTTCCACCATTCTTGTAGCCCGTCTTTGGACCCATTCAATTTTGTCAATATCTTTTTGTAGGTGAGGTCTCCAGAACTGAACACAGTATTCCAAATGTGGTCTCACCAGCGCTCTATATAAGGGGATCACAATCTCCCTCTTCCTGCTTGTTGTACCTCTAGCTATGCAGCCAAGCATCCTACTTGCTTTTCCTACTGCCCGACCACACTGCTCACCCATTTTGAGACTGTCAGAATATTTTTATTCAATATTTTTGATTTTTCAGCTTCTATTCCACTCAGCCATATAAGATCTGTAGCTCTAAGTATTTGTGTTTATACCATATAAGAAAGACTGAGGAAAAGAAAATAGAAGAAGAAAAAATACATAGCCTGTAAATACTTTACTCCAAATCATCTACTGTTTTTTTAAAAGAATCATTAACACTTACTTTCTTTTTATCAAATCAACAGTTTTTTTGAATATGTTTCATAAGAATATTTAATAAAAAAAATCAGAAATATTTAATTTATGGAAATGCACTCATTTTGGGGTATTTAACCCTCCTGATGAAATCCGCAGCAGGGTTTATAAGTTAAAATAGCAAAATGCCAGCATGGATTAAAATTAGAATTCTTTCATATCCACAATCACCTATATCATCCCTCCCGCTAAATTACTTTAAAAGTGAAAATAGCGATTACCCTCCGTCTCTGCAGGAAATAACTTAGTCTTGATACTGTAATTTACACAATCTGTGTTAATTGCTGAGAGGTTGAAACAAATGTTTAAAATGCAGCAACATCCTGTAAGAGTATGAATGCAAGTTTTATATAAAACAAAGAAGCCAAAACTATCAAACTTCCAGTGCCTAAAACTATTTTAACTAAATATTATCATCTATAATTGTCACAGGGCTCTTCTCAAAAAAGAGAACCTGGTTCAGATAATACCTGAATGGCCAATAACTCAAAGGCTGCCCTTAACTCGTTACTCAAAAAAATAATTCTAGAAGATGAGAATGGTATAAACTCCATAGTTCTATTCTAGTCTTTCTAGAGAATCTGCAATATAAATCAATGTAATCAACGTGAGTAACGTTTTACACAAGGAACTCTTCATGAATGGTCCAACAGTTATATAAGCTAAGGGTGGGAACATGAATGCCTCTTTCAATCCTTGGCTTATGCATGTGGTCCGAAATGTCAAGATGGCATCTACAATAGCAAAGTTATTTTTTATATACTGTATACCATACATAAGATCTTGACATTTTTGACCAGACACCCTGTATGAGAGAGTTTGCCAGAAACTGATCATTTTTGTAGTTTCTGGAACTCTTTCCATAACTGTTGATCGCCACTGATGCAGTTTTCTGCCATTTTGAGAAAGGAATAAATGAAAATCACACAATAAAGTTTACTATAACATTAAAAAAAAAAAAGATTGCTATTTTTAAAAAAATTCAGAACCCCCCCCCCCCAAAAAAAGGTCATGTAAAACCAACTTTGCATGCCCTTCAATCCTCAACATGGCATCTGTCTTAAGAGAAAAAAATAGAATAAAATAAAACTTCCACTTTAATTTATTTGTTGGGGTGAGGAATTCATCAGGAAATGTGATGTTAGGTATATATATTGTACATTAAGTATCTAGGTTTGTACAACTGCTGGGTATATTGCAGTCATTAATAGCTGATAAAAAATATTGCTGAGAGGAGATAGGGGGAGGAGGAGGAGGAAGTGAAGGAGAAAGACCACAGTATCCTTCTGTGCTGGCTGGAGGGGTTGGGAGTGGGAGGCACTGTCCTTCAGTGGTTCTCTCCTACCTCTCCAGTCGGTCGCAGTCGGTGATAGTGGGGGGTCAGAGGTCGACCTCTAGGCTTCTCCCTTGTGGGGTGCCTCAGGGGTCGGTCGTCTCCCCCCCTGCTATTTAATATCTACATGAAACCGCTGGGTAATATCATCCAAGGGCATGGGGTGAGGTATAATCAGTATGCTGATGATACCCAGCTGTACATCTCCACCCCATGTCCAGTCAACGAAGTAGTGGAAGTGATGTGCCAGTGCCTGGAGGCTGTTAGAGTCTGGATGGGTGTCAACAGACTCAAACTCAATCCTGATAAGACGGAGTGGCTGTGGGTTTTGCCTCCCAAGGACAATTCCATCTGTCTGTCTATTACTCGGGGGGGGGGAATTATTGACCCCCTCAGAGAGGGTCCACAACTTGGGCATCCTCCTCGATCCATAGCTTACATTAGAAAACCATCTTTCAGCTGTGGCGAGGGGGGCATTTGCCCAGGTTTGCCTGGTGCACCAGTTGTGGTCCTACCTGGACCAGGAGTCACTGCTCACAGTCACTCATGCCCTCATCACCTCGAGGTTCGACTACTGTAACGCTTTCAACATGGAGCTACCTTTGAAAAGTGTTCGGAAACTTCAGATCATGCAGAATGCAGGTGCGACAGTAATCATGGGCTTCCCTAGGTATGCCCATGTTACACCAACACTCCGCAGTCTGCATTGATTACCGATCAGTTTCCGGTCACAATTAAAAGTGTTGGTTATGACCTATAAAGCCCTTCATGGCATCGGACCAGAATATCTCCGGGACCGCCTTCTAATGCACGAATCCCAGCAACTAGTTAGGTCCCACAGAGTTGGCCTTCTCCGGGTCCCGTCGACTAAACAATGTCGTCTGGCAAGACCCAGGGGAAGAGCCTTCTCTGTGGTGGCCCTGACCCTCTGGAACCAGCTCCCCCCAGAGATTAGGTTTGCCCCCACCCTCCTTGCCTTTTGTAAACTCCTTAAAAGTCACCTCTGCCATCAGGCATGGGAGAATTGAGACATCTCCCCCAGGCCTATATAGTTTATGTATGGTATGTTTGTGTGTGTGTGTATGTCTTGCTTTTTAAATAAGGGTTTTTTAGATATTTTTAAATATTAGATTTGTTCTACATTGTTTTTATTATTGCTGTGAGCTGCTCCTAGTCTATGGAGAGGGGCGACATACAAATCTAATTAATAGTAGTAGTAATAGTAGTAGTAGTAGTAGTAGTAGTAGTAGTAGTAGTAGTAGTAACAACAATAATAATAATAATAATAATAATAATAATAATAATAATAATAATCAAGGAAGAGAACTTGATTTCTCAATTTAGTGGAACAAAGAAGGTGAAACAGACACTGGGAAAAGCTGGAATAAGCATCATAGAGGACTGTGCAAGGTTACTGATAGACTGATATGGTCCATGTGACTTGCTGGTCGATATGTATTCTTTTTGCTTCCAGGAGTTAGGATTGAAAAGTATTATATATGAATGCTGGTTTAAATTCCCTGGCAGATGTAATGCTGCCTGCCCTTTTCTATACTGAGCATTAAAAATAAAATATCATGAGATCTTGATTAATAGAATTTGAACTTGAAGACAAATGCAAATTGGCAGAGAGCAAGGAAGCAACCAAACAAGTCTAGTTATCAGCTGCCAGAGATAAAAACTGCCGTAGAACAGGTCACATCCATCAAAAGTAGACAAGGCTTTGAATGACAGCTGCCAAAGATAAGAACTGCCTTGTAGCAGGTCACATAATACTCCTCTTAAAAAAAAAACCCATACACACACAAAAAACCCCACCCAAACCAATCCTTAGATATATGAAAAGGAATGGGTGACAGATACTGTTGAGAAAAGATTAAAGGGAAAGTTATAAGGGGCTTTATTTTCAGAAAGTTCACTATTTGTATACTTTAGCATCAGATCTTGGAGCCTTATCTCTCTCAACATCCTGCTTCTGAACTCATTCAATTGTGTATGTGTGTGTGTGTGTGAAACACCAAATACAAGCTGAATAAACAAGACCTTACAGACAACCATCACTCTGTAAAAGACCTTGGAATCCTTACATCAAATGACCTAAGTGCCAAAGCCCACTGCAACAACATCGCCAAAAAGGCTTCAAGAGTTATTAACCTGATCCTACGTAGCTTCTGCTCCAGTAATCTCACACTACTAACCAGAGGATACAATACTTTCACCAGACCAATCTTTGAATACAGCTCATCTGTCTGGAACCCACGCCACATTTCAGACATAAACTATCTAGAAAATGTCCAGAGATACTTTACCAGAAGAGCCCTCCACTCCTCCACTCGCAACAGAATACCCTACGCAACTAGATTTACAACTAGGTTTAGAAAACTTAGAACTTTGTTGCCTTAAACACGATCTAAGCATAGTCCATAAAATCATCTGCTACAATGTTCTTCCTGTCAATGACTATTTCAGCTTCAACCACAACAACAAACAAGCACACAACACATACAAACGTAATGTAAACTGCTCTAAACCCAACTGCAGGAAATACAACTTTAGTAACCGAGTAGTTGATGCATGGAATTCACTACCAGACTCTGTAGTATCATCACCTAAACCCAAAACTTTACCCTTAGACTATCCACTATTGACCTCTCCCAGTTTCTAAGAGGTCAGTAAGGGGCATGCATAAGTGCACCAGCGTGCCTTCCATCCCCTGTCCTAATGTTTCTTTTTTACTAGTATCATGTATATGAATATTATTATATCTTTGTATACCACCAATATGTACTAGACAAATCAAACAAACAAACAAATAAGTCTGGCTGAGTTTCCTCCTGGTGTTCTGTTTTGACTTGCAAGTGCATGTGAGAGTTGACAATGGGGCAGAGGCGAGCCACCCTATGAGAAAACATTTCTGGATGCCAGCAGGTGAGAATGGCTGGCAGTGCCTGTATGGACTGACGACGGGGCTGGGGTGAGTCACCCAACAAACTCTGACTTTTGAACACAGCCGGTGAGAGCGGCTGGTGAAATTTGGGCTAGTGGATGATCTGATGTCTGCTGAGAGGCAGTGGACAAAGGAGAGCGAGCTGATGCAGTCATGAGAGTCGGAGCTGGCTAGCATTGCCGAGATTGGTGAGTGAGAGCGGCCAGTCAGAGGCAGCACTGGTGAGGGAGCAGTGGAGCATTTGAGACTGTCACCCGTTTCTTGCCAGTGGGTGACAGTGGCTGGCAAGGACTTTCTACCAACATGTCAACGCTCTTTGTTTGGCTACTTCTGCACTGCAACACTGTAACCCTTCACTACCAGACCAGTGGTTGGATGTAGGGGTTCAGGTAGCCTGTTGCTCATGTACCTGCCTCTCAGCTGTGTGACAATGGCCCTGCCTGCGCTACTTGAGGCAGTAGATAGACTGGTGGTGGTGTTCCCCAGACTTATAGTCTTGGGGGACTTCAATCCACCATTGCTCGGTGAACCCTCAGAGGTGGCACAGGAGTTCATGGCCTCCATGGCAATCCATGGATCTGGCCCAAGTAATTCTGGGTCCGATCCATGAGGGGGATATGGTATTCCACTCAGGGTAACCGAGTTATGGTTTGAGATCAAGGCGCTTAGGTATTTTGTCTTTGTCATGGTCAGATCATTCCCTTCTATGGCTTGACTTTATGACTCCAATCCCCCACTGCAGAGAGGCAGAACCGATTAGGTGGTTCTGCCCTAGACACATAATGGACCCGGAGGGATTTCAGAGGGTGCTTGGGGAATTTCCAGACTTACTTATACACAATCCGGCAGAGTCTCTGGTAAGGGTCTGGAATACGGCCGCAATAGAGGCTCTGGACCAAATTGTGCCTTTGTGACTTCTTTGTGGCAGTAGAACCTGGAAAGCTCCTTGGTTTACCAAGGGGCCCCAGGACATGTAATGCCAGCTGAGATGTCTGTTAAGATTTTATATTAAGACTTATATAATGGCGATCAAGGCAGCAACATGTTAAGTTGTTTGCAACTTTCTGCCCTGATTACATCCACAGAATCTCACCCATCCACCCTGTTTGGTCACCTGTTTCGGGTGACTTGCTCCCTCTTTGACACCATGGAAATGGTGGAGTTCTTGCATGGTAGAACTGAGGAGTTTAATCAGTTTTTCGCAGATAAAATTGCTCAGATCTGGACCAACTTGGACTCCAACCAGACAGGATTGACTGAGGTGATAGGGATTAGTCTTAGACCATTATATGGGATGAGTTTGAACTGGTGATGCCAGATGAAGTGGACAAGGCATGGGAGCTGCGAGCACTTCCACCTGTTAATTGGACCCGTGTTCTTCCTGGCTGGTCTCAGCCAGCAGGGAGGTGACACGAGACTGGATCTAGGTGATGGTCAAGGCTTCTTTGAGGGAAAGACTTTCTGCCTCTGTTAAAAGAGGCAGTTGTGTGCCCTCTCCTCAAGAAGTCTTCCCTGGAGCCAGCTATTTTAAATAACTACTTCCCCTTTTATGGAAGGCGGTTGCCCTCCAGCTCCTGAAGCCGATTATTTGGACCCTTATCAGTCTGGTTTCAGGGCCAGTTACAGCAATGAAACTGTTTTGGTTTCATTGTTGGATGATCTCTGGCAGACCTGGGATAGAGGATATTCCTCTATACTAGTGCTTTTTGATTTTCAATAGCTTTCAATATCATCAACCATGGTATCCTTCTGCACCGGCTGGAGGGCCTGGGAATGGGAGGCACTGATCTGCGGTGGTTTTCAGCCCTCTGTTTTCCACCTGTGTGAATGTGACTCATAATTGCAACATCAAGCTGTAATAATAAAATGTAAATGGCACCTATACCTAATCAGCTGGATTATATCAACAGTATATTGCACTGGGAGAAAAATAAGTGTCTAAAAGATTCCAAAGTTATATTTGTTTTGTTTAGATAATTCTCACTGCATATATTCAGATGTGGTTTTGTATTAATTCCTATGCATTTGTAAATACCTGAGTCCTCACACTCATAAAACATCTCCAACTCTGTAGAGTGTATAGTGAATGAATAATTGTTAATTCATCTAATATTTATGGAACCTTCTGTAGATTGATTTCATATTCATGAAATTGCCAGAAAATAAATAAATAAAAACATGTAAATATTTTATTGTTTTAGATTTATACATTTGATATAATGGATAAATCTGTAAAGGATAGAATATGATAAATTTCTGAAAATAGAAATAACAACAACAAAACAACAACAACAACAAACAATAATAGTAATAATAGTAATAAATAAGAAAGAACAGTCAGTAGAGAAAGACATTTGCTTGGAAAAATACTCTTAACTATGAAAAATTTAGAGGGCGATCTTGCACATTTCTGCTTAGAAGTAACTCCTAGAATGTAATGGGATTTATTACTACACAAGCTCACATAGCACTCTGACACAAGAAGATATAATTAACTAA
Source organism: Erythrolamprus reginae (assembly GCF_031021105.1). Classification (NCBI taxonomy): domain Eukaryota; kingdom Metazoa; phylum Chordata; class Lepidosauria; order Squamata; family Dipsadidae; genus Erythrolamprus; species Erythrolamprus reginae. The sequence goes on from NC_091951.1 coordinate 309,522,708, forward strand.
ACATTTAATATTTCTTGTTTATGACAGATGATATCTCAGCAAAGAATATCACATGGATATATATTTTTTTCTTTTTGAAAAATTGTCATAAATAAGAATTTACATTTTTAAACAAAGGAGTAAAATCCCATGTTTGTATTTATAATAGGCTGGTAATATTATTTTTAACTATTTAGCTAAGCAGGTAGATTTTAATGTCCCAAGTCTAGTGAAATAGGACACTACACATTACTTGGAAAAGATCAATCTGTCAGCTTCCATTTTTTGTTATTTTTGCATAGTGTTAAAATTCTGCTCCATTTTTCATTAATTTGCAGTTTTTTAAAAGCAATTCTTTCAAAATAGAGATTTTTCAGAATGTGTAAATTCCTGGGAATATTGTTGCAATATTTTTAGCAATAAATATTTCGGAGAAGGGTGGAATACAAGTCTAATTAATAATGATGATAATGATGATAATGATAATGGTGATAATGGTGATAATGGTGATAATGGTGATAATGATGATAATGATGATAATAATGAAAATGAAAATGAAAATAAAAATAAAAATAAAAATAAAAATAAAAATGAAAATGAAAATAAAAATAAAAATAAAAATGAAAAAAAATAAAATAAAATAAAATAAAATGGTTTGTCAAAACCTGGTCTGAATGGCATATCAGTATAAAAGCTTTATGACATGATGTTTCTTATGTCATTTAGATTTTTGCATGAACTCTTTATTTCACTTCAACAAATTTCTACATTTCTGGGACTAAAATAAAAAGAATAAGAAACTGTAATTTCCTAAGTAAGACTTCCAATATTTATAAGTAGCTTTCTCTTAATTCATCTACTTTCTACATAGTAAATATCTAAATATATAATAAACATTGACTTTATAGACAATCATCACTCTGTCAAGAACCTTCAAAAAGAACTTGACTTTGTGATCAAACAATTGGTAATTCAAATCTCAACCAACTAACTCGGTCTTAAACACTGGCAAGAAGAATAAGAACACAAAATGAGTGAACATGACCTTGTAGATGACTCTTACTCTGTCAAGGACCTTGGAGTATTCATCTCTAATTATTTAAATGCCAAAGGCAACAACATCACCAAAAAGGCATTAGGAGGGTAAACTTAATCTTGTGTAGCTTCTTCTCCAGTAATCTTACACTACTAACTAGATCATATAAAACATTTGCTAGACCAATTCCCAAATATAGCTCATCTGTCTGGAACCCACACTGTATACTGGGCATTAATACAATTGAGAATGTCCAGAGATATTTCACAAGAAGAGTCCTACACTCCTCTGCTTGTAACAGAATACCTTTTATAGCCAGACTTGAAATTCTGGGCCTAGACAACTTAGCACTACATCACCTTCGGTATGACCTAAGCGTAGTTCACAAAATGATCTGCTACAATATCCTATCTCTCAATGACTACTTCAGCTTCAACCACAACAATACACGAGCACATGATAGATACAAACTTAAGTGAACCGCTTGAAACTCAATTGCAGAAAATATGATTTTAGCAACAGAGTGGTGAATAACTGGAATACACTACCCGACTCCGTGGTTTCATCCCAACCCCCACAAATTTTAACAGACTGTCTACTGCCCCCTCCCCCTTTCTAAGAGGTCTGTAAGGGGCATGCATAATGTTCTCTTTTACTTTTATTCATTTAATGTATTCAAATTATGTATATACTTATATGTATTATCTAATACGAGATTGACAAAATATTAAATAAATAAATAAATAAATAAACTAACAAATGAACAAAATAAGTAAGTAAGTAAGTAAGTAAGTAAGTAAGTAAGTAAGTAAATAAATAAATAAATAAATAAATAAACAACATTGTGCGAAATATTTTACCTGGGAATTTACACAGTGAAGGATAATATTCATTGAGTAATGAATGCAGTGAACAAATCAATGTAAGGATTAGCTCCATTTAATTAAGTGTGCATGTTACATAGAATTGTCCAATACTGTATCTGTAATTGGAATTTACAAAGATTGCATTCCTTAAGCATTCCCATCAATCACATTCCTCTGCATGAGTTTCTGATGGATTCATATTTCAGCAGTGCTTAGTTTCAGTCATATGCAGGGGTGGGATACTGCCTGGATGGGGGGGGGAACGCAGTGGAGTAGTGAAAATGGAGCTCCACCCCATAGAACCCAATTTGCACTGAAAGATGTTGAAAGAAAATGCAGGGCATCCTGCATAAGCTATGCCCACGGTGTGGTAGTAAAAGTTTTGGCAGTCTTTCATTGGTCATATGCATTGACAATGATTCTTATACCTTCTCATGGTTCTTTGATTCATAAGTTGTAGCTATTGCTGGATTTCTACTATTCATATTGAAAGAGGACATTGTTGAAATTATTTCACATTGTGTTTTATTAATTGAGAACACTATCTTTCCAAAAGAGAGTACACTTAAGAATAATGTCTATTAATAAATGAATAAAAGAACAAGGTTCAGATTGGAAACTTGCAGCTTGCAACTTGCAAGCTTTTTCTTCTATGATTAATTACATTAGTTTTATTTTTTTTAAAGAAATAGACATATAGTTTCCAAACCTATGAAATTATTTATATGTATTGTTAGGTCTTTCTTGCTTCTTTTCAATTATACATATATAAAAGAATCAATGTCCTATTCTTTAAAAAAAAATCTGGTATTGGTAGCAGATAAAGAAAAATCAATTTAAGTAGTTAAAAAGTAATATAATACCCCAACCCATATATTTCTGATGCTAGCCTGATGGAAGTTTATTGCATAAAATGTATAAATATACTAGATGTCGTTCACAGTATAACACATTCTGAAAAGAATTTTTGTTAACATTATGCCTTTGTGTTTACCCTTTTCTGAATACAAAATGGATTTACTAATGACTTGTTGTTTAAACAATCTCTTTATTGTTACACTACTTTTAGTGCAGACTATTAAGAGTGTGGAAGTATTTCAGCAAGGTATGTTTTTATTTCCTTAACCTATTTTGCTTTCATTTTTTAAAAAGAAAAGATTGATCAAAGTTTAGTTTGCAATGCTTTTATATTGAAAATTGTCTTCCACCCACTTTTCACATCCTACTATGCTGCTTCATTGGCTGGTAATGGTGGGAAATGAGTGAAGAACAGAGGTGAATGCATAGAGCAGTGATGGCAAACCTATGGCACAGGGACCACAGGTGGTATGCAGAGCCATATCTGCTGGCACTCAAACTGTTGCCCTAGCTCAGCTCCAACATGCATGTGTATGACGGTCAGATGATTTTTGGCTTTTACAGAGGCTCTTGGAAGGAATTTTTGGCTTCCAGAGTTTCTCCAGGGGGATGGGGGAGGGCATTTTTACACTCCCCCAACTCCAGGGAAGCATTTGGAACCTGGAGAGGGTGAAACACGAACCTACTGGGCCCACCAGAAGTTGGGAAACAGGCCGTTTCTGGACTACAGAGGGCCTCCAGGAGGGGACTGTTTCTGCCCACCCTAGGCATTGAATTATGGGTATGGGCACTCACACATGCACAATAGTGTGTGCGTGCACATTCTTTCAGCACCCGAGGAAAAAAAGATTCGCCATCACTGGCCTAGAATATATATCTCCAGAAAGATCAACCCAGGCATAAAAAGTTACCCAGCTCCCCAGTTGAACAAGCAGGCACCTATATTGGGCAGCAGCAATATAGGAAGATGCTGGGGGCATATGATTGCTTTAGTGGCAATAAAGGCATAGATTCCTACTGCACAGATGAAAACAATTGTGAACCAACTCTGTATCTTAGCAAGAAAACTATATGGGTAGGCAATATGAAATAATTAAAATGATGTCTTCATGACAGGCAGCACCCAATTTGCTACTAAAGCTGAGGATTTTTATATTATTAATGGAATTTATGACACAGCTAGATTAAAGACACCCAGATGTCTAGTCACTGATCGTTTCATGCAAGAATAGAATGCCCGGTGATACCAAGCTCAGCATAGGGAAGGATTAAATGAATTGGCTACACATTGACATTTTAGGCATCAGCAAATTTAAATGGGCCTGAATTTGACACTTTCAGACAGAAGATAACACTGTTTACTACTAAAGATGCAAAATGTAAAGAAGGAACTGCAGTCTTTCATACTGAGGAAGGATAAAGCAAGGACAAGACTTGAAAATACTGCAACCAGTGACTGAATAATATCAATTAGACTTCACAGACTATCCTTTAATGTGACAGTTATCCATATTTATGTTTCAGCTGCTGATGCAGAAGAGAAGGTTGATGAATGCTATGGTCAAGTTCCAGCTGAAATTGACAAAATATGCACGCAAGATGTGTTGCTTGAGACATTGGGAATAGTAAGCAGAAAAACATAGTTGGAATCTACCACATTGTTGGAATCTACCCAGCGACTGGTAAGATCCCACAGGGTTGGTCTTCTTTGGATCCGTCAGCTAAATAGTGTCAGCTGGTGAGTCCACAGGGGAGAGCCTTCTCTATGGTTGCCCCAACTCTCTGGAATCAGCTATCTCTTGAGATCTATACTACCTTATTGGCCATCCAGAAAGCTGTAAAGACCTGGCTTTTTCAACAGGCCTGGGGCCATTGACCTCGGGAGATGACTGAGATCAGCCCATGAATGTATGGATGGCTGCAATTATTTCAAATTGAAATGTTTTTATACTAATTCATGTTTATTCTTGTTGTGAACCGCCCTGAGTGCCTAGGGAGTTGGGTGGGATAGGTAGGTAGGTAGGTAGGTAGGTAGGTAGGTAGGTAGGTAGGTAGACAGACAGACAGACAGACAGAGACAGACAGACAGACAGACAGACAGTTAGATAGACAAATAAATAAGGTCTAGGAAACAAATGAAGCAGTAAAATAACTTATCAAGTCTTGCCAATTCAATAAAGTCTTCACTGTTGCCACATCTTAATCTTTAAACAATCAAAATACAACTGTATCTTTGCATATTACCAGAACTACACAGGATTCAGATTCTCTATATTATTGGCAGAAAATGTGAAAGAGCTCAGTTATAACAGCAGATATGTGGATGCAAGTTAACCATGGAACAGATTGCAAACTACTCATGTGGAAGTTCCAAATGCAGCTGAAAGTTAAGTGATGTAGGTGATGAATAAACTATACAGTTTCTACCCCATAATTCTGACCTTATACCAAACACAGGGATGTCAAACATGCATTGTCATGGAGATGTCACATGATGTATTGGGACTTTCCCCCCGTTCACTAAACCGAGTGGAGGTAGGGCCAGCACATGATGCATCTGGCCCATGGGCCATGCATTTGACAGCCCTGACCTTACATCTTCAAGCAGAGTATCAGGAATTGCTTTGACATCCTGAACATTATTGGCAGGAAATTTTTTTTTTAAAGTTATTAAAAGTGAAGAGAGACTGATAACGTCCAAGAAGAAGAAGAAAGAAAATTTGATGTCATTATCTGGAACTAACATTAAATTTAAAGAAGACCAATCTAGTAACAAGTACAGCTGCTGCTGGGGGCTGGCCACTGCTGGGGTTTGGCTCCTGCCTAGGCCTTGCCACCACTGGGACGTTGGGGGGAGACTTTAGGTCGTGCAGAGAACTAGAGCATTATGGTCCTGATTGGGAGGGGCAGGTATGGTGGGAGCCTTGGGGCAGGACGCTCACGGAGAACTAGAGCATTATGGTCCTGATTGGGAGGGGCAGGTATGGTGGGAGCCTTGGGGCAGGACGCTCACGGAGAACTATGATTCGCTGCTTGAAAGTGATTACTTGTTCCGGCCCCTCAGACTCATCCCATATAGCTGGTGTCAGACAATGTCAGAGCCCTGGTCTCAGGCTGCTGCTACTCAATGCCACATCGCAGGGAGGCAGAGCCGATTAGGTGGTTTTGCTTTGAAGAGCTATAGAGTGATGCTCTGTATAAATACCTGCCTACTCTGAAGCATCTTTTTCCATCTGATCCTGAACCATTGAATAATCTTAGAAACTGCTACTGGCTCATTCACTTGCACTCTACTGTTGTGTGGCAGTGCAATATTCTTCAGGTATATTAGCAGGAAGGCAAGCAATTGATGAAAACAAAGAATAACAGGCATTGTTGCTATCTATCAACAAAGCATTTTACCCTTTACTTGAAGAGAGCAATTGTCCTATAGCTGGGCTGTCAAACTCCCAGCCTGCCGGCTGGATACATCATACATTTGTCATGCTCATACCTGGTTTAGCAAAGGGGGAAAAAGTCCCACTATGTCATATGATGACATGAGTTTGACAGCCGTCTCCTATAGGTAGTCTTAAAATTAAAATCATTTACTTAATGATTTAAAGCCCTACATGGCATTGGACCTCCGGAACCGTCTGCTACCGCATGAATCCCAGCAACCGATAAGGTCCCACAGAGTTGGCCTTCTCCGGGTCCCGTCAACTAAACAATGTCGTTTGGTGGGCCCCAGGGGAAGAGCCTTCTCTGTGGCGGCCCCAGCCCTCTGGAACCAACTCCCCCAGAGATTAGAACTGGCCCCCACCCTCCCTGTCTTTTGTAAACTACTCAAGACTCACTTATACCGCCAGGCATGGGGGAGTTGAGACACCTGTCCTCCAGGCTTTTTTTTAATACTTTGTTTTATGTTTGGTATGAATGTGCTGTTTGGGTTTTTTAAATAATGATAGGGTTTTATATGTTTTTAATATTAGATTTGTTCCACTGCTATATTGTTTTTATTACTGTTGTGAGCTGCCCCGAGTCTTCGGAGAGAGGCGGCATACAAATCTAATAAATAAATAAATAAATAAAGTTTGCTCTTATAGCAGCATTAGTAAAGGTGACTTATGACCCATATTCAAAGTTATAACTGTTGCCTCACCCAAAGTCAGCTGCTTGCCGATTGATTTGCATTTACTAAAGTTGCATTACCTTGTTGTCAGGAGATATGATTTGCAACCTTCCCAGCCAACTTCCAACAAACAATCATTTGAAACAACTGGATTTACTCAATGATTCATTTAACAACTGTAGTGAAAATGATTGTAAAATTGGGTCCGGTTATGTGATGACTCAAGATTATAACTACTTAGTGACTGAAATTCCAATCCCTATTGTCATCATAAATTGAGGACTGCCTATATTTTAAAATAAAAAATCCATAGAAAAGTTTTTCGATTTAAGGATTTAAGGATTTGAGTTGGCCGATGGCTGAAGGATCTTCCATTTCCTTATCTTTGACATTTAAAATATCTCATTCTTAGAGCACTTTGCAGCTGTATGTCTTCATGCAATTTTGCATTATCTATGTAGCTCTAAGTCTGGTAGTTGTTTTAAATGTTAACAGGGAATGAGTAATGCCTTATATATCTTGTACAGTGGAGAGAATAAGTCCACATATTACTATCCAAACTTCATTAAAGTGTCACTGCCTTGATATATGACTTTAAACTTAATAATGTTGCACCAAGACAGTTTTTGTGATTTTCTTTACCAATCGGCCTGTTAAAATTTTAGTTACAGTATTCAAAATATACAACTTCGCAATGGCAATAAACTTATATATTGCTCCATAGTGCTTTACAGAACTCTCTGAGCAGTTTACAATCTCAGCATGTTGCTGGTATCTTGGAAGGATGGAGGGCTGAGTCAGTCCTGAGCTAATTAGGATTAACCTCCTGGCTATGGATAGTGTTAGTCTGTAGTGCTGTATTCTAACCACTGTAGCACTTTGGTTCTCGATATCATATTTGATTCAATATATTCATTGTATTTGATTTCATTTTTATTTTTTTTCCGTCATTGAATATGAATCAGAGATTAAAAAAAATATATTGCTGCCTTTATTTATGAAAGTGATCAGAAAAATAGTAGCGTACAGGAATCACTCCCCTCATGATTGGGCTTTATTGTAAGTAACTGGGTACACTAGTCTTGCTTCAGACAATTTCCTTCCAGATCTATTACTATGCTGGGTGTTTTGCTCCCAGGTATATTGAGCATGGCTTAAATTTGTCACTGTCAGACTGGAGGAAAGTGATTGTCTGCTAACTTAGTTTCTGTGCAGTCTGTACCTTAAGCTATGAGCAGAACTGTCCTTGCTTTAAAACAAACTTAGATAAAACCATGTGGCTTTCATATTGATGGCTGTGTTTGCATGCCATGTTAAGACCAAAAGCCCAATTTTGAACCCCATCCCTACCACATTTTTAAAAAAATATTTATTTATTTGTCAAGTATGTATTGGTAATATACATAGATATAACATAGTTTAAATACATAAGATAAACTGGTAAGAGGAAACATTAGTACAGGGACGGTAGCAGTGATGGGCTCCTATGGGAACAGTCAGGAACGCAGTTCCGGTAGCAAAATTTGGAGCTCCACCTCAGGGCACCCAATTTGCACTGAAAGATGTTGAAACAAAATCCATAAGCCACACACACAGTGTGTAGTAAAAATTTTGGTAGCCCATCACTGGACGGTAGGCACACTGGTGTGCTTATACACACCCCTTACTGACATCTTATGAATCAGGTGAGGTCAACACTGGACAGTCTAAGGGTAAAGTTTTTGGAGGTTAGGTGAGGAAACCTTCCTCAATCTGAACTAGCCAGATGCCTTGAAATCAGTTTCCAGAATTCTCACTAATACTTGTGTTGACTGGGAAATTTAGGAGCTGGAATTTACAATTTCACTGAAATCTATAATGACCAAGTGGGCAATCCCTGGCTTGGAAGGGATGACAGTATAGAAAACAGCATGGATTTATTACTTCTCACATTTCAACCCATTACTTCCTTTGTCATTGTCTGTTTATAGTTATTCTCTTATATAATCAGATGTTTATTACTATCAGACTTTCTTAGCAGCTTGCTTGCTTTCTCTCTATGGAATTCCATAAAACATAAGAGTGGTTGCAGTGGTTAGAGTGCAGTACTAGAAGCTACTTCTGCTGATCACCAGCTGCCAGCAGTTTGGCAGATCAAATCTCAGTAGGCTCAAGGTTAACTCCCATCCTTCCAAGGTCAGTAAAATGAGGACCCAGATTGTTGGGGGAAATATGTTTACTCTCTATAAACTGCTTAGAGAGGGCTGTAAAGCACTGTGAAGTTTTACTAGATAAATGGTCAAAGCAATGGAAACTGCAGTTTAATGTTTCCAAATGTAAAATAACTTGGGGAAAAGGAATCCTGAATCTGGAATCTGAGTATTGTATTGACAGTTCTGTGTTAGCAAAAACTTCAGAAGAGAAGTATTTAGGGGTAGTGATTTCTGAGAGTCTCAAAATGGGTGAGAAGTGTGGTCAGGCGGTAGGAATAAGCAAGTATGATGCTTGGCTGCATAGCTAGAGGTATAACAAGCAGAAAGAGGGAGATTGTGATCCTGCTATATAGAGCACTGGTAGGACCACATTTGGAATACTGTGTTCAGTTCTGGAGACCTCACCTACAAAAGATATTGACAAAATTGAACAGGTCCAAAGACGGGCTATAAGAATGGTGGAAGGTCTTAAGCATAAAACGTATCAGGAAAGACTTAATGAACTCAATCTGTATAGTCTGGAGGACAGAAGGAAAAGGGGGGACATGATCGAAACATTTAAATATATTAAAGGGTTAAATAAGGTCCAGGAGGGAAGTGTTTTTAATAGGAAAGTGAACACAAGAACAAGGGGACACAATCTGAAGTTAGTTGGGGGAAAGATCAAAAGCAACATGAGAAAATATTATTTTACTGAACAAACTTCCAGCAGACGTGGTAAATAAATCCACAGTAACTGAATTTAAACATGCCTGGGATAAACATATATCCATCCTAAGATAAAATACAGAAAATAGTATGAGGGCAGACTAGATGGATCATGAGGTCTTTTTCTGCCGTCAGACTTCTATGTTTCTATGTTTCTATATAAGTCTAAATGCTGTTGCCATAAGTCTTGCAGCACTCTCAGGATCTATCCAATGATTATCTCAGTGCTAATGAGTGGAATAACATTGGTTCTATCATAATGAGATAGATTGTTCCATAATGACCTGTCTCATGAAATTTTAATTGCAATTTCAATAGCATCTAATTGGACACAATGCACCAGTGGGTTGCTCCAGGTTGAGACTGGTTCTTAGAACTGGTAACATTGGTAGTGGAGGGTCTGTCCACTTTCCAGGGATGCTTCTGCACATGCACAGAAGCTGTGCATACCCATGTAAGCACACATGCAATTCGGTAGTAAAATCATTTACAACCCACCACTGGAACAAGCCATTAGGATGCTACCCCAAAGGTGCTTTTCAGGAGGAAAATTGACTTTTTGTTTTTTTTTTCTTTTCAAGAAAAGACAAGCTTTTGAAGCACCTTTGGGACAAATATGACCTGGATGACTGAGAATTTATACAGACCATTAGAATGCTAGCTTAGCACATTCGTAGGAGAAGCTTTTATTTTACCAAAATGTTAGCATCAGATTGGAGAAACTGAAAATTTCATAGTAGATGACACCCGAAAACAATGGATGGCAGTATTTTTTCCAGCTAGTTTACAATATAAGGCCAACAGTGTTATTTTCAATAAAAGGCTTTTCATGATTTAGATAACAGATAAATAGGTTAGACATTAAAACTTAAATCTGAAGTCTATTGGGAAATATTACCAAACAAAATAAGATGTACAGAACAATATATATTGATTTGGAGTAATATTTTTTCCTTCACTGCATTTTATTTTGCAACTTATATATAAACTGCCGTGTTTGATCATTAACAAATAATAAAAATAGTTTCATCTATATATTCAAATGTTCTTGTCTGTTTCAACAACTATCTAGAAACAAAGTAATGGTGGCTTACTAAAACATTCTCATGACGTATTTTGTAAGTATTATGGTAAAGGGATTAAAAGATAAACCAACTTCATTTGAGGTATCATTGTTCATTAAAAATTGTCTATTAAAATGTATTCATTTAGGTGCCCTAACTCCTAAATAATCTGTATTATTCTCATGAATTCCAATGTCTTGAAAAGCCTCTTTCTTTTCATTAATATCTTTTTAGATGTTTCTCTGGAAGATTAGATTCTCTTCTGAATATGGACATGAGAATTTGTAAATTGCCTAGAGTTTCCTTTGGTGAGATAGGTGGCATATTACTTTAATAATAAATAAATTCGGCCATTTCCTAGCTGATGAAGTTGACAGTGTCTCCTTCCCAAGTTGCCAAGATGTTCTTCTGAATCCTTTCTATCTCTCCGAACTAATCCTCTCTCCAAATTAGTTGTGGGAGCTAAACTCCCAGCTGGGGAAATTGATACAGAGAGAAAAGCCAAGGGCTCTTTCCCTATTGCCTCTTGCTTACTGACGACTAGTATAGAGTATAGTAAACACTCATCTGCTGACTCAAAAGTTCTTTTCCCACACTCCCAAAAGTATCTTTCTCTCCCCCCAGTTTCCATTCCTATTATCTGAACTGTGAAACAGTAACCCTAGATCAGGGGTATCAAACTTGTGGCCTGCACACCCTGGGCCAACCTCACTCCCATTTTAGCGAACAACAACATGACAATGTGAGTTTGACACCCTGCCCTAGACTCTAGAATATCTAAAAGCAACAACAAGCCATAACATAGAAACATAGAAGTCTGAAGGCAGAAAAAGACCTCATGGTCCATCTAGTCTGCCCTTATACTATTTTCTGTATTTTATCTTAGGATAGATATATGTTTATCCCAGGCATGTTTAAATTCAGTTACTGTGGATTTATTTACCACGTCTGCTGGAAGTTTGTTCAGTAAAATAATATTTTCTCATGTTGCTTTTGATCTTTCCCCCAACTAACTTCAGATTGTGTCCCCTTGTTCTTGTGTTCACTTTCCTATTAAAAACACTTCCCTCCTGGACCTTATTTAACCCTCTAATATATTTAAATGTTTCGATCATGTTCCCCCTTTCCCTTCTATCCTCCAGACTATACAGATTGAGTTCATTAAGTCTTTCCTGATACGTTTTATGCTTAAGACCTTCCACCTTTCTTGTAGCCCGTCTTTGGACCCGTTCAATTTTGTCAATATCTTTTTGTAGGTGAGGTCTCCAGAACTGAACACAGTATTCCAAATGTGGTCTCACCAGCATTCTATATAGCGGGATCATAATCTCCCTCTTCCTGCTTGTTATACCTCTGGCTATGCAGCCAAGCATCCTACTTGCTTTCCCTACCGCCTGACTGCACTGCATTTCCTACGTCTTAACATTTGGTCAGGTATTTTAATCTTCTGCTGATTTGTTCCAATTTTACTTCTCAGATACATTTATTCAAACGGAAAAGGGTGAAAGTCATGGTAGTTCTTTATTTAGATTACAAAATGTATGCTGTGACATAAGATGTAATTTTAGCATAACAGAAAGGTCACTGAGATCTTTTTCAAGTAGAAGGAAATCAAAGCACCTTTTAGTCCCCACCTAGAAAAAAAAATACAAAATAATTATATAAATGTTTCCTTGGATTTAAATCCCATTGTATTCCACAGAGCCTGATTGCTGATAAATCTGTAAATTTTTGATAAATGTTTCTCAAAATCAACAAAATGGTTACATACCCACACTAATTATTCAAATTAATAGGCTTTTTTTTGGTGTTGATATTGTTGTATCTGCCCTATTATTTATATATAAAGAGATGATACCTCCAATACAGATACAGAATCATTTTTTTTAAGAACTCAGCACTGAAATCTCTTTTTCTTCAAAGTAGTTAAATTTCAAATTTTCCTCATTTCAGCTGTGATGACAATCCTTTTGGACACATTTTATACTGCCAAATTAGTGCCTACTAATGCCAGTCTTTAAGTAATAGGCACCATATGATCCTTGTTCTTTCCGCTGATTACCAGACTAACCACTGCATTTTCTAGAGTTATAATTTCTGGAAACCTTTCAATGATATTGGGTTTCACATGTCACATATAAAACACATTGAAGTGGGCAGCAACACATTATGTTAAATAAAGCATATAAAAATCACTGGCTCAGGAAGGATAGCAGTGTTAATCCAGCAATAGTTGAACAATGAATTTTTTATTTCAGATGTATCACTCAAAACAGGATTCACTTGACTCCTTGAGATCAATTTTAGTTTTTCCAGCACTATGTCTGTCTTACTGGAATCCTTCATCCAGCCCACTATTGAAATTAAGCAATATTCAAGATTGTTGATTTATTTTAGATGGTGGATACTAGGCATCACAACAAACTTTTGGCACCTCATTCCAAAGCTCTGAATGACTTCTTTAGCAGTCTCATGGAAGTATTAAAGACAGTAGCAAACAAGGCAGAAAATATGTGGTAAACCATCGAACAATAACCTAGTTCTTTACTAGTCTCCCAGGAGCACTATCTTCTAGACACAACCTGACAGGAAAAATCAAAAGTCACTGCAAAGCACTTTCCCACCAGGTGTCACAGATGGATTCCTTGGTTTCTATTAAAAGTCACTGAGCACTATAAAAAGAATCCAAAAAGAATCCATATGATTTGAACAAATGCTGACCAAAATGATATTTTCTACCTTAACCTTAGAATCTAGGTCAAGGGGAATCCTGAACAACAATAATACTTGTTACGGTGAACCTTGACCTGATGCTAATAAGTTGGTTAAGTTCTTCAAAAGTTTATTCCACATACATTTTAACCTATACACTTATAGTGGAATGTTGGGTCATAAGCCAATCTGTCTAAAATACTACTAAAGAAACAATTATTGAATAAAATTTTCATTGAACGTTGAATGCTCATTTCTACAAATAATTCCCTCAACACTGTCAGACTTTCTACTAAATCTGCACTTCTATTCTACTAGTTTTTCTCATCATTCCTTTCACCCATTTCCTCCCATGTTGACTGTATGATTGTAACTTGTTGCTTATATCCTAAGATTTTTTATTAATATTGCTTCTTCATTGCTTATTTGACCCCTATGACAATCATTAAGTGTTGTACCACATGATTCTTGACAAATGTATATTTTATTTTATGTACGCTGAGAGCATATGCACCAAGACAAATTCCTTGTGTGTCCAATCACACTTGGCCAATAAAAATTCTATTCTATTCTATTCTACTATGATCTCCCATTTCATTTTTAAACATATACATTAATTGATTTAAGAAATATAAGATTTAGGTAAAAGTGCTTCATAATGTGATATGTTACCCTAAATCTAAAACTATTTATAAAAATGCCAACACAGTTTCATTGAGTCCTGCTGAGTAATGTGATCATCACATTAGTTACGGTAATCCTCAATTTACGACCACAACTGAGACCAAAACTTGTTAAGTGAGACAGATGTTAAGTGAGCTTTGCCCCATTTTATGACCTTTCTTGCCAGAGTTGTTAAGTGAATCACTGCAGTTGATAAGTTAGTAACATGGTTGTTAAGTGAATCTAGCTTTCTCATTGACAGCTTTGCTTCAAATCTGGGAGGCTTAATGCAGGAGACCCCTGCATTACCTGTACAAAATGTTGGGAGGCAATTAAACCAACAAAATTAAATTACAGTGAGTATAAGAAGGAATTGCATATCATGTTGCTAGATGATTTTAGGATGCAATGAAAATTCTCATCTACCATGCCCAGTCCACTGTTTTACAACTTCAGATATTCAAGCCATGCCATGACATAGTTATTGTCAGGAAGCCTGGCACTTGTTGATGGAAAGACTTGGAAGGCAAATAGAGCTGAAGAAGAATATGTGGCCAAATCTGGTACTTCATGATCTAACCTATAAAATACAAGATGATTAGCATAAGGTTAATAAGTAGCATAAGGCTACTTATTCATTCCATCCAGATCTGAAGCCCAAATGTGACAGCACTATTCAGGCCAAAAGCATTATTTAGCTGATGTGTTAAACTATACTCATATTTTAATAAGCGACAAACTATATTTGGATTTATTTTACTTTTTCTTCAGTCTGCCTTTACTTATATAACTTTTTTTATAACCGCCAACAGTATTTAGCTATCAGATAAAAGAATTAAATGGACCATTTCTTAAATAGAAGCTAATTACTTACTATGTGCACTTAGATGCCACTTGAAAATACATTTAATTTTAGTGAATGTAATTTTTTTTTCAATTGCTCGTAACTTGCCATCTCGCAGCTCTGCAGTTCAAAAATGTCTTTGTTTAAAAGAACTGACATTATCGGCAAAACAATGACACAATAGCTTTTGTACATTTTAAATAAGTTACATTCATATTATCTAATCAGAATCAGTATTCATCGTGGATGTTAATTAAAACTAATTTTGGATTTCGATTATATGCTGAAACAATCAGAATTATCTTAAAGGCCATATCAGCTTCATCCTGTCTTTATGATGGAAGAAGAAAAGAAATCTGAAGACCAAAAATGGTAAAAGAACCTGAGAAGAATTTATGGTGGATAGTGATAGTATGTATGTCCCCCTAATACCGAGTGTGCCCAGCAATCATTTGAGTAGAGTCAACCCAACGCCAGAATTATAAGTGTGAGGTGCCATTTCTTTTATTATAGAATGAAAAGAGTAAGGAGGATCTTTTAGAACATTTATAAACAGAAATGGCCATGGAAAAAGAACGAGTCAATTATAAAACATGACTTAAAACTAAAAAAAATTAATAGATTTTTGGACAATAGGATAGTAGGACAGGGATGGTAGATGCGTGTATAAGCGCATGGTGTGCTTATACATGCTCTTACAGACCTCTTAGGAATGTGGTAAGGTCAACTGTCATCAGTCATGTTAGTCTTACAACTAGTTACAGAAAACTATTGTGTCTCCCCAATTTTTTCTTCCCCAAACTAATCCATTCTGGGCCTAATGGTCAATGTGACTCAGAAGAGATTAGAAACTATTATAATTGTTGAATTCAGCTGAGGTGTGTTCCTATCTGCAAGGTAGTCAAAGTGCAAGAGTTTAGCCCAGTAATAGTAATGTATGATGTAACCCAGTAATAGTAATGTATGATGTAACAATAGTAATGTATGATGTAACACAGCAAAGCTTGAAATGATACAAGTAGGAAGTAGATGTTCAAAGAGAAAAAAAGATGGGTTTATCAGGTTATATGTGGATTTTATTTATTGTATTTTGACTACACAATCCCAGCTATGTCTAATCCCCTCTCCCTTTTCCTCAGCTCCAGGGTGGAAGCTCCAATATGGCTTTTGACGGGCCAGTTTCAGGGTTGAACAGCTTGAGGTTTTAAGTTACATTTATGATAGTTGAGGTGTCAATTCTTGCTACCGTGTTTCCCCGAAAGTAAGACAGTGTCTTACTTTCTTTTTACCCCCAAAAGCCCCACTACGTCTTACTTTCGGGGTATGTCTTACATTGGAAAAAAATTGAAAGGGTCGCGTTCCCGAAGGCATCTCCCCAGAGTCCAGAAGGGCAGCCGCGTAACAGGAGCCTCGTGAGCCCTTTTCCAAGTTCAACCTCAGGGCTCCAAGCGGCGTGCACGCGTGGAGCCACAGACGCGTGTCGGGGAAGCGTGTGTCTGGAGGGGAGGAGCCGCTCTGCGCAGTTGGGCAGCCCCACCTGCCTGCCGGAAAGGAGGCGGGTGAAGGAGGGCGCAACTCCGGCCGCTCGCCTCGGAGCTGGTCGGCCTCGCTGGCCGCTTGCAGCCGAGCCTTGGCAGGACTCGGTTGCTGGGACGAGCGCCTTCGCTGCAAGCCGCCGCCCGCTCGGCTCACTTCGGACCAGCGCCGTCCTTCGCTTTGCCAAGCCGGGGAAGAGGCGGTGGCGCCGCGGCGAGGCGAAGGCGAGGGGCGCGCGGGGAGCTTGGAAGCGACGTCATCAGGCTCCCCCCCGGCAATACCCCCCTGTTTCCCCGAAAGTAAGACATATGTCTTACTTTTGGGGTACGGCTTATATTAGCCGACCCCCCTGAAACCCCCGATACGTCTTACAATCGGGGGTGTCTTACTATCGGGGAAACAGGGTATCCAAAAACATTTATTGGTTCATACTGATGGCAATGAACCAAGGGTGGGTTCCACTTATCCTCCCCACCGGTTCGCATCACTCCATCATATTGTGCAAATAATTCTCTGCGCATGCACAGAAGACTCTGTGCATATGCTGACGATTCTTTGCCAGCTCTGGAGACTGGAGAAGCAGTTCGGGGGCATGGACAGTTGCCAGTTCAGTGGGCAGGTGCAAATTTATGCCACTGGTACAAGCAAAATAGTCCAAACTGGCAGCAACACACCACTGCAATGAACCAGGCACTGTGGATAAGCTCAAGACTAAATCTGATCCAAGAATGAGAATATACATTTTAATACAAGCAAGAATTATTTATTTTGTTGTTGTCTTTATTTTACCTTTAAAAAGAAATAAAAATAACAATAAATTCAACATTGCTTTAAATATCTTCAATTCACCAGTTGAGATGGGGAGAAGGATTTGTTCCACAGTTGGAACAATTATTTGGATCATAAGCTAACATTTCAGGTCTAGTGCACATTGCAATTGACAGCTCTGCAAATGTGTATTAAGAAAAATAGGTGCCTTGTTTTTCTGTGCTTTCTGTTGTTGTTGTTGTTGTTCTGCCTCAGCCCCGTTCAGGGGCACATCATAAAATCTTGACCTGCCAAGCAGTGAGAATTTTCTAGTTTCAACTCACAAGAAATAAACCAAGGCCACTGGCACTGCAGTACAAGAGAAATGATACTGTAATAAAGATCAGTTTACCTAATATTTTTGTTGCCTACTAGGTAAATACATGGGTCCATTTTCTGGGATGAAGAAAGTCCTGAATAAAAATTGTTACTTTGCTGAATCAAAAACA
Organism: Erythrolamprus reginae; assembly: GCF_031021105.1. Classification (NCBI taxonomy): domain Eukaryota; kingdom Metazoa; phylum Chordata; class Lepidosauria; order Squamata; family Dipsadidae; genus Erythrolamprus; species Erythrolamprus reginae. The sequence continues at coordinate 309,540,533 of NC_091951.1, forward strand.
TCTTCTGAACCCTGTACACTCTGGGTATATTGTACTACTACTCCCATCATTTCTGGAGAGCAAGTTTTAAAGTATTATGGAAGTGATAGTCCAGAGTTGGACTATTTCAGTAAAGCATAAACAGAGAATAGCAATACTTGAAAAGGCTATTTTTTCACAATACAAAAGTGAACAAAAATAGCAATAAAAGCAGTACAGTGGTACCTCGAGATACGAGTTTAATTCGTTCCGGACCTGGGCTCTTAAGTCGAGCAGCTCTTATCTCGAACGACTTTTCCCCATAGGAATTAATGTAAATAATTTTAATTGGTTCCAGCCCTCAAAAAACTCACAAAGTTAGTCTAAATTATGCAGAAAGACATGTTTTTAATGAAGAAATGTACATGTACATATAAATGAATAATGAAGTTTCTTTCACTTAACTTGTAAACTTTCTTAAACTTTTAAATTTACATATGTTCAATTTCTCTGCCACCCAATCCTGTAGGACAGAGGTCCCCAACCCTTTTTGCACCAGGGACCGGCTTTAAGAGATCAAGAGAGGAATGGGTGAATGAATGGACGGAGGGTGGGAAGGAAGGAAGGAAAGAGGGAAGGGACAGGAACAGAGGAAGGAAGCAAGGAAACTTATGAAAGGGGAGAGTAAGAGAGGAATGAGTGAAGGGAGGGAGGGAGGGAAGAAAGTGGGAAGGAGAAAGAAAAAAAGAAATAGAGGAAGGGAAGGTAAAAGTGAGAAAGAAAAAGAGCAAGAAAGAAAGAAAGAAAGAAAGAAAGGGGGAAGGGACAGGAACAGAGGAAGGAAGCAAGGAAACTTATGAAAGGGGAGAGTAAGAGAGGAATGAGTGAAGGGAGGGGGGGAGGGAAGAAGGTGGGAAGGAGAAAGAAAAGAAGAAATAGAGGAAGGGAAGGTAAAAGAGAGAAAGAAAAAGAGCAAGAAAGAAAGCAAGAAAGCAAGAAAGAAAGAAAGAAAGAAAGAAAGAAAGAAAGAAAGAAAGAAAGAAAGAAAGAAAGGGGGAAAGGACAGGAACAGATGAAGGAAGCAAGGAAACTTATGAAAGGGGAGAGTAAGAGAGGAATGAGTGAAGGGAGGGAGGGAGGGAAGAAGGTGGGAAGGAGAAAGAAAAGAAGAAATAGAGGAAGGGAAGGTAAAAGAGAGAAAGAAAAAGAGCAAGAAAGAAAGCTGCAAGCACCCCCCCCCCCGAGCCCCCCAGGCCGGCTGCAACCTTTTAAAACATGCGCGCCGCTTCGCGGCTGTCTCCTGAAGCCGAACGCGGAAGTTAGCGTTTGGCTTCAGGAGACAGCTCCTTGGCGCTTGTATCTCGAATTTGGGCTTGTAAGTAGAACAAAAATATCTCTCCCCTCCCAGCTCTTATCTCGAGTTGCTCTTAAGTAGAGCAGCTCTTATGTCGGGGTTCCACTGTAGTCTATCCTTAAAACCCAGGAAATATGTAAAATTTTCAAGAATTAAAACAACAATAACGAGGAAAGGTAGATAAGGTCCCAAATTTAGACTGCACTGCCTGAGTAATTTTTATTCAAAAGTTACCGCTTCCATAAAAACCTACAGGATTTTAAAATAAACACTAAATGTTGTACTGAAGTCAGAAAGAGTCTGAATGAACTACAAGCAATTTATAGTTCCATAAAAGTGAGATTGTTACTGGAGGCCATTGGTAGGGATGTGAATCAGCAAAGTTTTCATTCAAATTTGAGAGTTTTGAGAGGACCTTGGGTAGAGGACCCAGGTTTGAGGATGACCCATACCACCCATAGGTGCCAAATCGAATCTATTAGAAATCAGTATAAAACTTAAGAATAACAGAGTTGGAAGGAACCTTGTAGATCTTCTAATCCAATCCCGTACTCAAGCAGGAGATTCTGTACCATTCCAAACAAGTAGCTGTCCAGTTTCTTTCTAAAAGCCTCCAGTAGAATTAATTAATATAGCATTAAATTATAAAAAACACTGCTATTTACTTATTTTTCCTCTTTCCTTAACTTCTTTTCCTTTTATGCTTTGTAAAACTGAGAACATAGCTTCTCTGCTTTTGTAGTTGTGTCTAACTGACGTTAGCAATTTTGTTTCATTTCCCTAAGTATCTGCCAAAAATCAGAAGGTTAATTAATTTTATTAAAAGGCATTAACTTTTGTGCACTACAGCTCACTTCATCAGATATATTGAGAGGCTAAACTGTGTTAGATTTAAATGTTTTGTATAGATAAGTAGCAGAAAGAAAAGGGGAAACAGGCAAGGAATACAAGTGACATGGGAGGCAACTTCCCACACGAAATTAGAGTGGGCTTTTAAAATTAATTCATGAAAGGTTGTACTTTAATTATGTATTTTAATGATTTTTCAGTCTGGAAAAAATGACATGAGACGCCTGATTCTTGGCGTCCACAGGCTAACACAGCTTTCCTTCTACAAATGCTCAAATATTAGCATTTTTATAGATGACTGTTAAGCTGTCATTGATCTGATATAACATAATTAAGGGATCTTTTTATCTGGATTACTATAAAATGTCTATGTCTATGTCTATGTCTATTTCTATGTCTATGTCTGTCTATGTCTGTCTGTCTGTCTGTCTGTCTGTCTGTCTGTCTGTCTGTCTGTCTGTCTGTCTGTCTATCCATCCATCCATCCATCCATCCATCCATCCATCCATCCATCCATCCATCCATCCAGCCCTCCATATATATATACATATATATTCCATATTTACAGCAACACGAAGCTTAAAACTTCAGCCTGATGATGGTGAATGTGATTTCACCGAAACATCGCATAGACATGCAAAATATTACACAGGGCAAAACCCGAACTCAGAACAATCTACATATATGTGTGTGTGTGTGTGTGTGTGTGTGTGTGTGTGTGTGAATTTATATGTGTGTGTGTGTGTGTCTGTGTGTGTAACATATTTTTGCTGAATTGAAAATGAAAGGAGTATAGATCTATTTCAAGGTTGTTTCCTCTCATCAGCTAGCCATACCCTCCCTGGGATTTGATCCTGTAGCCTCTGCCTTATAAGGCAGAGAATTAACCTCTAGGCCACAGGATCTCAACCTTTCAGCTTTGAATGTATGTTTTATGTATGTACCATATTTTTCAGTGTATAAGACACACCTTTTTCCTCTCTAAAAGAGGCTGATAATTAGAGTGCATCTTATACTCTGAATGTAGTCCTTTTTTTAGCCCTAACCAGCTGCTAATGATCTTATCTTGCAGGCTCTTTCATTGTTTCTCTCTGCCAAGAATATTTTCCAAGCCCCAAGTCTTTGCAGGGATTTTTTCATTGCTCTACTTGCTCAGACTGTTTTTTTCCAGGTGTTAATGATGTTCCCAGCTCTTACTGGGAACTTTTATTTACTTGTTTATGTTTTCTTTCTTTCCTATTAAAGTAATAAGAAGAAAAGAAAAACAAAAGCTAATTACAAATATTTCTGTATAAATCCAATAGATTTCATTTCAAATCATTCATTTGATTTAGATAATTAATCCAATCAATTGTTTGTAAATTGGACATGTCTTTTGATTTGGAAATTTAATTTAAATTGGTTTTTGAATCAGTTCTTAACTGATTCAAAAAATATTTCTGGATCTCAACATAGCTGCAGGTGTAAAATGTTTTCAACAAGTGTAGTATTGAGCAAAGACTATTTCATAAAGTATTGTCAAAATGGATGGTTTAACTTTTTAATATAAAAAAGCATTTAAACTCACTTTGTTAAAAAAAAAAAGTGTGCACCAGCTATTTCAGAGTTCACTAATACTATCCTGGTTTCTTAGCACGAACAATTTACTGCTTCAGCTCCTTTCCATTCTGGCCTTCCACCTCCCTGCTCAGTCTTGCTTGTCTTTTAGTCGCCAGCTAGTGTTATTCTTATTTCCAGATTTGACTCTAACTTTTCATTTTCTTGAAAATATAAATAACCAATATAGCCCCAGGAAATTCCTATATAAAAATTATAATCAATTTATATCAAAATATTGGCAAGGTTCTGAGATTCTGAAATCTCTTGATTGGACAAGCTAATAATTAAAAAGAGAAGGTGGACAAAAAGTTTGCTTTTGTTGAAATTATGAAGGTATCGATAGGTTAATTTGGAAAGAAGAATTCTAAAACTAACAAATTGGATTTTACTGAGGCTCTAGTTAGATGAGCTACTGCACATGGGACAGTCATCACAACGGAGGCGGACACAAAGAGATGGAAGAAATGGGTCACTTTATTGTTTAACATTAAAATAACTGATTATTAATGAATAATCAGGACCCGCAGAGGCCAATCATAAAAACGGGGGAAGAAATTCCTAATGGTAAACATTCCTGGACAACTATGGGCTTAGCTCCTTTCTGTTCAAGGTGAGGGGTCAAACCCATCACCATGTTCTAGGCCAACAAAGTGTGCAGGAGTGGCTCACCATCCAATCCCCATCTGAGAATAGGGTTAGGTGAGTCCCAAGGGCATCCCCCTCCAATTGCTCAGGCGGGTTCCTGCCCGGAGTTCCTGGTGAGGGGCTGCCCATTACCTCCCAAAAGATGCCCTGAAGGAGAATGCACAGTTTCTACTGCTGCCCATTTCCATCCCTTACCTGCCAAATCCCAATGACCTAAGGGATAAGCTAATTGTAACCAGATTGAAACTAAAGTGCGCCGCACCCCCTAACCAGCCCATCCTCAATCTCCAGTGTGAAGTAGGCAAAAAAAAAAGGCTACAACAAAGGTTGAAACTGTAAAAATTTCCTACTTGGCTCCTGAAAGTCGACCCCTAGGAGCACACTACCAATAGAGGAGGGCGGGCGGGTGTTCGCTCGTGAGATGACAGCGGGGGGGGGAAAGGAGCAACCTCCCATGTGCAGCCCTATTTATTCACAGGGCATGCCCCTGGCTGTCAAAGTAGCAGGCAACCTAGGCAACCACCCGAAGCACAGGAAGGGCTGCCGAGTCACTCTTTGCTGCACAAGCAGACATGCCCCCAGCTGTCAAAGCGGCTTCAGCTGGTTGCCTAGGCAACCAGCCGAAGCTCAGGATGGGCTACTGCATCGCTTGCTGCCAGGTGAGCAGACATGTCCCCCGACCCAGCCAAAGCCTCAGCTGGTTGTCGAGGTGACGGGGACATCATGTGCTATCTCACGCAATCTCCCCATGCTGGTGGCAACACCAGAAGCTGCATTTTTCTGCCGGCCCCATCACAACTCCAGCCAGCCATTTATTTGGATAGCTATTCATTAACCTGGTTGACTGAAAATCTCCATAGATGATTACAGGGGAAGATTCTGCAGACGGAAACTAACCTTCTCTATATACCATTGCTGTCCAGATGGAGCAAAAATTTTATATGGCTTGGCAGATATTTGGAAGGCCACCTCTAACTAATAGACATTCATTCCTTGACATCTTTTTGATATATTTTGGTGTTCTGTTTCAACCATGAAGGGAGATAAGAGTTCTTCACTTTCCCATTCTCCCACTCCCGCCAAAAGCACTTGTGCAAAAACTACTTCCTTTGGTAGGAAATAAATTATCCAGATGAACCATTTGAACATTTTTTGCCACATTAATATAGAACAAGGAAAAGTAACTTATTAAGTTAACATTGCACAAGCATGATTCTTGATCTCCCTCTTAATGTTCAGTTTCTATATGAAATGAAATGTGTAAATCAGACTTAGCTGACCTCAGGATTTCAGTTTATATCACAGCACGGAGTCACATTCAGAAAATGCCAAGCACTTTCTCTTTCTAATAACAGAAGCTGCCCACTAGCAGTTTTTGTTTTCTGTAACCCTGTGTTCAAGATATACTTTTCTATCAATATCACATTAGAGAGGACTATTTCTTCTGGAATTCTCAGAGTGCTGTCAACCAGTGATTTCAAATAACAAAACAGTGTAGCAAAAATCAATATAGAGTTCAGCTTGCAAGACAATTTGAAGCTTGCTGCTGTTTTAATGGTAGGATTGCTCCTTTACCTCCTCTTAGGTAATATAGCTATGTATGTCCTTTACAAAATTGGTAGAATTTTGTAGAGAGAAGAAAATATTTCTAGCTGAGGGTTGAACTATAGGGTCCTAGTACTCTCCAGGTTTGGTGGTTTTCTTGCACATGTTTCATTACCAAATTCGGTAACATCATCAAAGGAAAGAGCCAGGGTGATGCAGTGGTTAGAGTGTAGGACTGCAGGTTACTTCAGCTAACTGCTAGCTGTAGTTCAGCAGTTCAAACCTCACCACCAGCTCCGAAAAAGTTTAAAAACTCATCTTTGCTGCCAGGCCTGGGGTTCCTTAGACCTTCCCCCCTGACTGATGAATGCTTAGTTTGACTGCTGAATGAATGATATTGATAGTTTTTAATTAGAATTTTAATTGTTTTTTAAGGTATAATTGGATTGTTATTATTGTTTCCTGTTTTTCTATACATGCTGTGAGCCACCCCGAGTCCTCGGAGAGGGGCGGCATATAAATCCATTTAAATAAATAAATAAAATAAAATAAATAAAGTTGACTCTGCCTTCCATCCTTCCGAAGTGGGTAAAATGAGAACCCAGATTGTTGGGAGCAATATGCTGGTTCTCTAAACCGCTTAGAGAGGGCTGTAAAATCACTATGAAACTGTATATAAGTCTAAATGATATTGCTAAATTATTCTGAACTTACTGCCAGAAAGATTTTCAAGACAGGCTACACCTATGTCAGGTATGTGTTTCTCCAGTTGTGCTAACATGGTCCTGTAAATTGGAACTTTGAAGAAGGCAAAGCCTTGGACTCTGATATATTTCTCAGGTGCTATTTGGAACACTGACAACACGTGAAAAAATACAGACATAGTATCTTTTATTGATGTGCCACTCACTGCTGAAACTAGGTAGTCAAACATTACAACACCAAGAACAGAATTCTGCATGACTTTGTCTAAGTCAAATGATCATTAATTATTTCATTTTACAATCCCCTTAATCAGGTATATCTACATTTGCCTGAGGGAACTGACTAGTTGTAATAAATTGCAGTAACATAAGGACAACAATAAAATATAATAAAGTCTGATTTCTTTATTATGAATTTCCACAGGTGATCATCTACTCTGGCACATGAGGTTTGATGTGACTTTATAATTAGACAAATGTAATCAACATGTGCAATATAAAAATGAAGAGCAACAAAACCAAACCCCGAGCGCTTTCTGGGCCATAGAAAGTGGGGAGATTTTGAAAGCTTTAAGGTAATGTCATTTTAATAATTCCCATAGCAGGAATATTTTCTGTTATGAAAATATCCAAGAAAGTGAAAGATAATCATGAATGCAGTCACAAGGACTCTTCCTTCTCATGCTCCCAGCTAAAGTTGTCCTTTGCAACTGAAGGGAATTTAAGTCTGAAAAATTGGGATATGGGCAAAATTGAAATTGGCTTGTTTTCCCCCTCAACATACAAACCAGAAATAAATAAAAGAACACAAGTTTCATTTCAGAAAATATGAATCAATCATATTAGTTCTGATTTTTAAGTTAGCCACGTGATAGTTTTGTCTTCTTTTACCTTTTTTTTAAAAAAAATATTGTTGTCATAATCATTCTCTTTTATTTCAGAAACAGAAAATACTGTTATCCTAAAATGGAAACTAACAATTATTGCTAGTTAAAAATAGGCCTCTACTTTCCAGGATTACACTAAGGCCAGTCTTCTTTATTTCCCAATTCTTTGGAAAGCCAAGGGTCACTACATTAAATCATATAATAGATTATTTTCTACATTAAATATTTTTTTTCCAGTGGAAAACCAATTTAATGAGATAATTAGCCATTGGGATTTATGTTCCTTTCCATAATTAATACAAAATATGCCAAACCACATAAAGGAATTAACCTTGGTAAAGTAATTACAGCTTAAGAAATCATAAAGGTTTCTTTGCAACATATTTAAAAAGTCACAACGGTTTCAACAGTTGTTAAATAAAATATCTTAAAACAATCTATTTACTATATACAGAATTCTGGAAGAAGTTGATACTCCAGTGGGTATTACTTTTGCCATCGGTTCGCATCACAATATTTTGTGTGAATGTCCACATGTGAATTTTCACTTCCAAGCATGCTCTGTAGTGGGATACAACCTGAAACACAGCTGAGGAGCTCATCAGCAGTTGACTTAACCTCATTTCTAAGAGATCTTTAAGGGGCATGAGCGCACTATTCTAAGAGGTCTGGGGCGGTGTAAGCGCACCATTGTGCCTACTCTCCTGTTGTGCCTGTCCTACTGTCCTATTGTCCAAATTTACCTGTACATACTTTGCTTTTGTTAATGTTCATACCAATGCCTGCTATCTTGTACATGCTTTGGACAAACAAGCAAACAAATAAAATAACTTGTGTAATCAGGAGTATGCTTCCTTTTTTTTCATTAATATTTTTATTGATTTTTATAATATAACACACACACACAACATATAACATATAACATGTGCTCAGTGATCCCACCACCAGACAATCAATCATACCCCACCACCAGTTGGGGGTATTTCTTGTATAAATCATTTAAACCCAAGAATGAAATACAGTATTTATTTACATATTATAGAGTGATTCCAACTTGTTTCTTATAGCTTGGTCTCGGATCCTACTCACCATATATCGTCTTACCTTGTCCCTTCGTCCCATCAGCTGTTGCAAATCAGTTTCATTAATCAAATTCATCCTTTTATCCATAATCTCGAATTGAATGTGGTCCACCATATACCTATGCCAATTTTGCATTGTCCATTTTGTCGCATCTTTCCACCCCAAGACTATTACCACCTGAGTGCTTTCTATCACTGCTTGTTTTATTTCTCCCATCTCACTACTTTTTACTAATACTGCCATTTCCTTAGTAATAATCCATCTTATATTTAATATCCTATTAATATCCTCTTGCACTTTTTGCCAAAAGTTCTGCACCACTGGGCATTCCCAGAGCATATGCATAAACACTCCTTTATCTTGGCACTCATGCCAACAGATACCTTTAACATTCTGCTGAAAGTGTGCAAGTTGAACGGGTGTGTAATACCACTTATGTAATATTTTCCTTCTCATTTCCCTAACTCTTGTATTCTTGATTTTCCTTATATTCTCTACTGTATTTTCCATTTCTTGCACCTTTACTTGTATCTCATTTTGCCACCATTTAGTCAATCCTTGGATCACATCCCCATCTGACTTCACCAACATCTTATATATATTGCTTGCTTGCACCTTAGTACCCTCAGTTTTTTCTCTTATTATTTTCTCTAACTCTATCTCTTCCCTAAATAGTGCTTCTTTATTCTCCCTTTCATTCAGATATTTACATATTGCATTTATTTGTAGCCATCTTCCCTTACCCAACCACATTCTATACAATTTCTACTTGGCCTCCCATCCTTCTCATATAACTGTTCTATCTTAGTTTGCTTTCTTGCTTGCAGTAAAATGGATGAGAAAAAAATAAAATGTTATTGAATAAAATTTTATTGTTTAAAATTAGACTATCATTAACGATACTTTACCAAATAGTTGTTTCAGGCAGAGAATGGGGTAGTAGGCCTCAATATGTATCACTCTTGTTAAACTGACATGTTATTATTCTGAAAGAATAGTGAAAAATCTCCATAATTGACATCACCGGAAGATGACAGTTTGCATTACAATATAAACAAAATTACAAGTTTAGAACATTATAAGTTGTATCATGCAAATATGGTTGGTATAAAAGCAACATTCTCTGATTTATTATGCATATGTTAAAACTAAACATTTATAATTCATGCCCATCCTATATTGCTAAGCTATACAAATTTATTTTCTTGACAGCTGAGGTTTTTTTTAAAAAGAAATTAATTTTAATACTGAATTAGAACAAGATTTTGTCATTTTTTCAGTGTAACTATATTCTGTCTTCTATAAGGACCCCTAGTGCAACTTTATTAACAAGGAGAGAATAAAGGTCCAAACTGCTAAAATAATTCTCCAATATGATATGGTAGTGTGGCACTTTAAACATGAACAGCAGAATTATTTTTTTTCCTATACAGTGGTACCTCTACTTAAGAATGATTCTACTTATGAACTTTTCTAGATAAGAACTGGGTGTTCAAGATTTTTTTGCCTCTTCTCAAGAACCATTTTCTACTTACAAACCCGAGCCTCCAAAACTGTAACCGGAAAAGGCAGGGAGAAGCCTCCGTGGGGCCTCTCGAGGAATCTCCTGGGAGGAAACAGGGCTGGAAGAGGCGGGGAGAAGCCTCTGTGGGGCCTCTCTCAAGGAATCGCCCAGGAGGAAACAGGGCCTTCAGTTTCCCTGTGATTTTCCCAGTCGCACACATTATTTGCTTTTACATTGATTCCTATGGGAAAAAATGCTTCTTCTTACAAACTTTTCTACTTAAGAACCTGGTCACGGAACGAATAAGTTTGTAAGCAGAGGTACCACTGTATTTGGATAGGGATCTGGGATACCATATAAGCCGGGGTGGCGCAGCAGGTAGAGTGCTGTAGTGCAGGCCACTGAAGCTGACTTGTAGATCTGAAGGTCAGAGGTTCAAATCTCATCACCGGCTCAAGGTTGACTCAGCCTTCCATCCTTCCGAGGTGGGTAAAATGAGGACCCAGATTGTGGGGGCAATATGCTGGCTCTGTTAAAAAAGTGCTATTGCTAACATGTTGTAAGCCGCCCTGAGTCTAAGGAGAAAGGTGCCATAAAAATCGAATAAATAAATAAATAAATAAATAAATAAATAAATAAATAAATAAATAAGGTACTAATACTACTATTATTATTACCAACACTACTACTACTATTACTATTATTACCATCAACAACCCCCACTGGGCACTAGCTTGATGTGATTGTAGGAGTTGTGTACTCTGAAGAAGATGAAATATATGCTAGAGATTGAACAATACAGGACAGGTGTCATTAGAGAGCCAGACAACAAATCTCTCTCTTATAAACAATATGATGAGACATAATTTACAAAAACCCATACTAGATCTGTCATTAGCTGGTCAAAAAGGACTGTGTTAGCTGTTGGAGTTCCTGAATATCTGGTGACAAATGGGCTCTAGGAGTCAGGATTGCAAGGTAGTAGTTACAATAAGTGTTCTCAACCACACAGAGTGGCCAAAGTTCTTGTAAGTCAAAAGAACTTTGGTCAAACGACTAATGGAATGAGGTTATCCCTGAGATCCATATCATTCCCACCCTCATAATGTTCTGGAAGGCTTTGATAAACTATGCTATTTACCCAGTCTAGGCAATTCCCATATCTGTGATGTCTGATGTTTTATGCTTTAGAGCAGTGATGGCGAACCTATGGCACAGGTCCCACGAGGAGCCATATCTGCTGGCATGTGAGCCGATACTGTAGCTCAGTTCAGATGTGCATATGTGTCTAAGCCAGCTGATTTTCAACTCACCTGGAGGCTCTGGAATAGCATTTTGAGCTTTTGGAGAGTCTCCGGTGGGATGGGGGAGGGCATTTTTGCCTCTGGAGACTGCGGAGGGCAAATAATGGGGCTGTTTCAGGTTTCCAGAGGGCCTGGTGGGGCAGGGGAAGCCATTTTTGCCATTCCCAGACATTGAATTATAGATGTGGGCATTTGTGCATGCGCGATAGCACAAGCTCACGTGTTTTTGGCAGCTGATGAAAAATAGATGCACCATCATTGCTTCAGGGTTTTTTAAATTGCCATTTAATAATTAATTTTAATTATTTTATCCCTTTCTGGTTGTTTTATCATACTTTGTTGTACTGTTCAAAGTTAATTGAAGTTGGATGGAATCTATATTGAATGTAGAAATAAAAACAAGTATGCAACTTCTGTGATATGAGCCAGAGCATTTTATAATGACTCATTAAACATATAATGAAAAGATTTTCTGATTGGAATACAGCTAACAACAGGCTTGAAACTGGGAGACTGTAAGTTCTAGTCCTGTCTTATTCAACAAAGCCAGCTGATGAGTAGGACAAGTCCCTCTTTCTCAGCCCTAGGAAAGTAACAATGGCAAACCCATTTTGAAATTGTTCTGTCTGGGTTCCCCCAGACGTCAACACCAACTAAAAGAAGTAGCCAGACACGCTGGGAAAAAGCAAAGTCATTTTATATCTTTGAAAACAAACACAGATAACAAAAACTGTTCTTACAAACTGGAATGCTATGAAGCTTCACAGAAGAGTCATGACGGCCAGACAATACAACAGGCTTCTTGCTGGCACACACACCACTGTAGATAATAAAACCCACGCCTCCCCCAAGTTTTCAGCCTTCGAGGCCACAAGCCAGAATCAGAGACGCCAAGGATCAAAGCAAGATCACAGGACTCCCAAAAGATAACTCTCCACAATACAGGAAGGGCGGGTCTGCCTTTTCAACCTTTCTGAGGAGAACCACACCCAAACCCAGCTGTTGCCTATTAGGGATGGAAATACCTGGCTAATTGTCCCCTTCGTTGTGCTGCCCTTCTCTGCCTCATATCTATGATGGCTTGTGCGTTCTCATCTAATGATTCCAGGCTACTCGCTGGGGAGAGCTCCCCCCCCGGGGGGTCTCAGGCTATTCTCCCTCCTCCTCGTTCTGACATTCCTCTTCCCTGTCTGCCTGGTCCTCCTCCTCCTCCTGTTCCTCGTCCTCCCCCTCTGAGCATGGAGCCGGCAGAGTTCCAGCCGTTCCCTGAGGAGCCTCAGGTTGAATCACAACAGAAATCATGACAAGTAAGATGCAGAGACATGTCCAGTAGACACCAGAAGTCCAAACTGACTGAAGGATCTACCTATATACCCTAAGGATTTGTTGTAAACAACAAAAATAATAATTTATATATGATATGAAAATAGACATAAAGGAAACATGCATAGCTGTGATAATGGGTACAAAAGAATTCAATAAAATTGTGTTAAATTTCTTTTATTTGCAAAGATAGTTATGTAAAGGGGGAAAATATCCTTCATTATGATAGTATGAATTGAGTCACCTACAGTTATATAAGTGTGTTGAAACGTCTGTGGAATCTCTCTCTCTATCCTTCATTTTCTCTCTCTTTCTTAGAATTATATGTAGTAAGTTGCTTTCCTCACAAGAAAATTGTAAGGGAAAAATATG